>NC_044369.1:9281340-9881340 GCF_007364275.1 Archocentrus centrarchus | reverse complement strand
AATTCAATTCAATTCAATTTTATTTATATAGCGCCAAATCACAACAAACTGTCGCCTCAAGGCGCTTTGTATTGTGGGTAAAGACCCTACAATAATACTAACAGTGTGCTTATTTCCTGTGTATTTTCTCCTGTTTCAGGAACTTATCTTAAAAGAAATTTAAGTGACTGGAAACAAGCCCAAAAAAGGAACATAGTCTATTTACATGGAAAAAAAAAGGGGGGTCACCCATTCACCAAGCAATATTGAAACTTTGAAAAGTGCGATCCAAACTGGAAATGTAGACTGCAGGCTGCTAACCGGTTGGGGAATGCAAAATATTCTCTAGTGACTGGTGGTTGCCGGTCTCTATGCCTGTGTGACTGGGGCCTGAACTACAGCTAGTGTGAAACCCTGAGCAAAGATTGAGAATAATAGATGCTAGTAGGGGTGGTAATTTATTGGTGAAAAGGATCTGCTAAAGATCTACTTGTTCAGCATTTCATCTGTTCCATTCAATAAACCAAGACAGTTTATTTGCAAGACCAAAGGTGCATTCCATCTAACGGGGCTATTAAACAGTCATCTGGGATGAAATACTGAACAGATTCAATTAGTCCCTGTAAAAAGCATCTGAACCAAAGAACAGTTTTATTTTGCCATTATTTACAGATTCATTTCAAGGGGTGTACTTGAATCCATGAATCCATGTGAGCATTACAAAGTGACAAATGGGGTCATAGCCTTTGATCCTAAAGCAGAGAATAGACCACCATGTACAAGAGAAGAAATAAAGAAGGGAACAACTGAATGAAGAAGCAATCCATTTATTGGCGTTAGTATTCAAGCTGCAACAGCAACAGACAGGTTTTGTCTATCACTACTGAGACCCTCTCTATATTGCACTGAGGACTGCCATTGATTGCTGTGATAGCCCCTGGGAGCTGATGGCCTGATAGATGGTGATGTATCCAGACACTGCTCCCCCAGCCTTCTTTATTTTCCCAGGGTTCACTTATTCATCCTGGCCCCATCTCGCAGCTACATCTTTAGCCTTTTTCTGTCACGACCAGGAGATTGAATATGCCCACTGGTTTTGCCTTTGTGGAGAGCTGCCACTCCTTTTAAGCCATTCTTGAGAGCCCTCAGGCAAGACAGCATAGTGTACAAGTGCAGGCTTTGGCAAAGAATGATGAAGAAAACACTCTGTAGGAGCAATGGCAGAGAGAGTACTCTTGCCAGTGAACAAGTGGGGCCTGTGCAGACAGGAAGTGTGCATGGGTCAAAAAAAAGAGCTCATCATGATGGCTCATTTTAAAAAGCACTGTGTAAGAGGACACTGCCATTTTTGAACCTAGCACTCTCCCCTCAGAAGTTCAAACTGCAGTGACACTTTGTTGTAGTTCAGCTTCACAGTGGGCCTGGCAAGCCCTTGGCCACTCATAAACAAGTAATGCTGCAATTAATGAACTGTAGTGAAATGATAATGCAGTCATTATGCTATAGTCAAAGTGGAAAAATGCCTCTGCACTACTCAAAAAGAGCACTCATTATAACGAGAGCTGGGAAATTTGGGGGAGTAGAGCAAGAGATCTTCCATATTCACAGGATGAGGATAACCAGTAGAATCAGCGAGCTTTTGCCCTTTCTGTTGCTCTCCTGATGGATGGGACTCTGTATTGCTGCAAATTAAAAAAAGAAAAAAAAAAAAAACATAAAAATGTACTTTTAATGAAAACAGGGATTGGTCCAGAGACAAGGCTCCATTTGTTGCTGCTGATTCAGGCTTGAGCAGTCAAGGAAAGCATAATGTTTGAAAGTCATTTCTTTTCAGCACAGCATGGAGGCAGATAGGAGCACACTATTACCAGGCAAAAGGAACACTCTGGACAGTTATTCCTTGGGGCAGCTGTGTGAAGATAACACACACACACACACTCTTTCAATCATTGTGACACACATGTGAACACATGTCCATTTGTTACTGTGTAAAGCAGTTTCTGACAGTACGACAGAGTCAAATACAATAAAGACATGAATGAAACTGTATGTGGGACTGGAAGGTGAAACAGAGCAAAGGGAAGAAAAAAAAATCTACTTCCCAGGATCAGCAACTGAATGCAATACTGAGCACAACCAAACTGACAGTCATTTCACACATACTTCCCAATTAGGAATAATTAACTCATGCCCAGAAAGAGTTACCTGGGAGACAAAATATGCATATGAACATGTTTCTTTTTTCTCGTCACAATAATCTCAGTGATGTTTTTTTAATAGGTCTCCGGGCAAAACCTAACAATTATTAAAAAAACAGCAGAAATCATTTGGAAAAAGAAATTCACTTTTTGCACGCATGAATCTGCTACTGTCTGGTATAATAAAACATGCAGCCACAAAACACATTCTTGGCCACTGAGCAGGGGGCCCATTAGTCTGTGATGATATTTGAAGGTGTCAAAGTGATAAACCAGAGCAGCAGGAGACACATAGTCACTTCTCAGGATGGTAAAAGGCCACTGTGATTCAGCTAATGTCAGAAAACTGAACCTGTAGCCCTGTTAAAGTGGCTTTAAAACAACATACAGGGTTGTGACACCAACACCGAACCAGTCTCTGCTTGTTTAACTCTAAGATACAGTTACTAAAATGCCTTACCTTGGTAGCAATAATGTGTTGGCACATGGATTAAATGTAACACTTAGGGATTTATGTTTTCAACCATTCATCAGTGATTTCAGGGGAGAAATTGAGGGATTTCCCATTTTTCTCACAAGATTCTGGGAATCACAATCAGATAAAAAACACCAAAGTCAAATTTTGCTGTAAATCAGTTTTCTATAACATTAATTAAGGCACTTAAGGCTGAGCATTAAGCTAAGATTATGTAATAATTGGTTGAAAAACCATTGACTGATATAGACTTGAAAGTACAGCATAGATACTCACAAGAAACAGAAAATGATTTCCCAAGCGAGGCAACTGCTGACTTTTTATGCAGATGGTCCATACAGACAAATTTAACTCTGAGTACTTCCATGGAGTATCACATACAAAGCAAGCTGTTAATTAGATATAATTATTTTCACACTCACACAAGTGAAAATTTGGTAGAGTGTTAGCTTTAAAACACCCTACAAGTTTTCCATTAAATCCTATTTAATCTTCATCAACTGACACTGGTGATGGACTAGGTGACAAATATCAAGATTATATTGCCAGGCTGCTGATTAGTTATCTGTGTAACAGCCAGTGTGGTATACAATGAAGCCCATTAATTCACCGTGGCATAAAGGGTGAAGGTGCTGTTTGTTCCTTTGGATTAATTAGACTGGTGTGAACCCTGCAGATGGGGCTGCTCCATTGAAAAATGGCCCTGTCTCCGGTGATTAGCAGTCCTTAACACATACACATAAACTGGCACGTATTGTATGAATAACCACCACAACTTATGCATACAGTAAGCATCACAGCAACACACATTTCAACAAGGTGCAGTTAAACAAGGGCAAAGGTGACCATTAGAGGATCGATGCATCCAAATACCCAGAAGAGAGGGAAGATAACATACTAAAATGGCACCCAGAGCCTGAAGATAGTTCTCATTATAACGCTTTACATACCAACCAAAATGTTGGGGTGGACTGTAGTTTAGATAAAACTTTATAATTAAAATTTTTAAAAGATGGCAAATTAATAGGTAATTAAACTTTAGCTAATAATTCTTTTTACCAACATTTGGATGGTAAATGGGCTAATTCTTATATACCACTTTTCTACTCTACTCGAGTACTCAGAGCACTTTTTGCAGCATCTCATTCACCCACATGTACACATACACATGCATACTAGCACTTTTTTCTACATCTACTGTAGTACTTTCTAACAGTCACACACACAATCACACTCCGATGAACACAGTGGGAGAAACTCAGGGTTCAGTATCTTGCCCAAGGATATTTTGGCATGCAGACTGGAGTAGCCAGGGATCGAACCACCAACCTTCTAATTAGTAGATGACATGCTCTACCTCCCGCCACAGCCACCCCAAATGGTTATAGTTATTGCAAGGTTATAACCAATACTTGAGTTAGAGACTGGTCTTATTATTTCAGTGACACAGATCACTGTTGAAAGTTATTGGGATTAAGGTCAAGCTTACTGATCAGTAATGAAACCATTGCTTTTTTTTTTTTTTAATTCAATTTAAAAAAAAAAATGAAACCATTGCTAAATGACAATTAGTTTTACTACACAATGTTATGATATAGATAATTATATCCCAGCAAACATGGTGAAAATCCCAACATCGTGAAATTAACAGTTGGCGACTTCAATAAACCAAAACTAGAGCAAAACTATTCTCAGACTGAGAATCTGAGAATAGTATATTTAAAAAACCAAAAGAAAACCCGATCGCTCTGAAAGCAAATCACTCCAAATTATAAGACAGGAAACACATTATCTCCACAAAACTGGTCGTGGCATGATGGCAAAAACTGTACCTCAGACAGACTGATGCTGACAGTGTTTCCACATGAGTCTAGTCAGACTGAATCTTACAAAGTGAGAAATATCAGATTAATGCAGCAAAGGTCTTTGTTTTTCTGCAAGGATTAGGATAGCCAAACAACATCTTCTACACATACACAGACAGCATAGTAACCCGTGATGGGAAGATTTAAATTTAATGCTGATTTGCTCGGTAGGATGAGAAATAGGCCCGGAAATCAAGAGGTCATGAGTCTGAGTGTCATTTCTGGTGGGTTTTTTTGTCTAACAAGGACATCCAGGCAACTTTGAAGAAGCACACCGAGCCTACGAACTTTCATTTCTGAGCTATTTTTTCCAGCTGTTCTTTCAACCACAACTAAAGGTTGTGAAAATACCACCAAGTGTAAATGAGATCTTTTATAGCAGAAAAATACCATTAAGACTTCTCTTTTTAAACTAACAATGGGAAGATACTTGTGTCTGAGTTTAAGAAATGGTGGCTGTAGCAGAGGCACAAATAACTAGTCATGTAATGTCTTCTTTGAACTTTTCATCCATCATTAAAACTTTTGCTGAAATTTTTAAAGTTGGTATCATTTGCTAATTAGCAGGTGAACTATTCATACTATCATTTCTTGTTTTCCCTAAAGTGCTAGACTAACAATGTAACCATCCAATTATACAAACCAATTTTTTGTTAACATTTCCTGCAACTAATACTTTGGCATAAAGGGTTCAAATGAGATTATCTCTTCTCACATTTTTCCTTTCACTTCTGCATGGAAAACTTGACGGCACCCTAACGTCAAATTGAGTTTTTTGCAGAACCACTTTCAAAACCCAGCCAGTTCAGTATGATGGCAGACAATGAATTTTACACCCCTTTTGTTTCCTTGTCAAAATTTCAATCTGCCAATTGCTCCTGGCTTCTCAGAGAAGAAAAGAAGAAAAAATAAGCTGGGGCGACTCCATCTTCATCAGCGGGCAGTGGCTAAATTAGGATGAAATATACTAAAAAGAGAAGTGTATGCAAAATGATGGCAATCCTTTTATTTCCAGGGCCAGGCAGGCATATTTAATTGCAGATGTGCTGTAAAATGGCCTGTCAAAGGCTTCATTGTTTGGGTCTTGGCCCTTAACAACGCATGCTCCATCATTATAGAGGAAATGAGTATTTCAAGAAAGTTTTGCTCAATTATTTCCTTTTAACAACATTTCTAAACAGCTGGAGACATATCCATTGCCTCTGCCTAAAAGTGAAGTGAATATGAAAATTTTGAGTCATACGATTTATGCTGGTAATGACAGTGATTAGTTGTTTTAAAAGTGCAACAGTGGCAAACAATCCATGTTGTGACAACACGCAGAAGATAGAAAGTAGCCAGCAAATGCATTCGCTGGCTACTTTCTTACGTACATACGCCTGTTCCACTGCTTCTTAATGCAAATATCTAATCAGCCAATCACATGGTAGCAACTCAGTGGATCTGCTGAAGTTCAAACTGAGCATCAGAATGGGGAAAAAATGGTGATTTAAGTGACTTCTAATGTGGCATGGTTGTTGGTGCCAGTTGTTGGGTTGGTCTGAGTATTTCACAAAATGCTGATCTACAAGGACTTTCCCCACACAACCCATTGGGTTTTCTAATACAACTTCACATACTTATACAAGAGGTCAAAACTGTGCCTTGCTATCCTGCTACATTTCAGAGTTTGGCCTCTATGCTCCTGAGTTCATCACCCTGCAGAAATGTTATATAGAAACTGGGGAGTGATGAGTAAACCTCTCTAGAGGCTACAAGTAGATGCTGGGGTGATGGAGGGGTTAAAAACACAGGCAGCAATGCAGCGCAGCAGCACCAACACTGGGGCATTATGCAGCTTGAATAGAGAAAATGCACAAGTACATGTTATTATGTATGTGTGACATGTCCAGCTCACAGGCTTTTCCATCAACTTCATTGCACTACTTTAACTTGTATTGTGTTTGAGTACACTGTAGCATAGCCATTTTGTTAGGGTTATACTGCTTACAAGCATATATAATATCTTTTTTTCATCAGAACTGATATCAACTCTCCAAAGAATAAGATGTCATGTTCCCAGAGTTTGCATGCTGCGTCCATTTAGTTTAATTAAATGTTTTAAATTGTTCACCCTTGGTGACCCACAGGATCTACAATTCATTAAATTAGCTTCCTGCATCTCATTTTGCCCCATTTTATGAGTCTTTTAGGGTATCAAATTATCCAAAGATAGATTATAAACATTGTTATCATCCGTCTTCTTAGATGTTAATTACTTGATGGCAGTACCACTTAAAGCTCCTTTAGATTACAACCAAGGCTCCTCTGCTTCATTAGATGAAATCTGATCTCTAACACTGTGTGTGATTTACTGTGGGTCATTTTTGTCACTTTTATTGATTAAAAAACCTATCAACACCCTGTTGTTAAGTCATTATGGGGCATGAAAACCTTATTCATTTTCACTTTAATTAAGCATGCCGTTGAACTACCATCTGCTTCATCCGTGACTAACCTCTGCTGTTTCTCACCAGGCTGACCACAGCCAGAGATCCTCATAGTGTGATTGATTATCAGTGAGATGCAGGAAACTTTTCACAACGTTATAGCACGTCCTGGTCTGACATAATTGCTCTGCCATCTGTGGAGCCGCTATAAAACTTATGACAAATTCTGGAAATAGAAACAATAAAAAGGATATACCGCATCGTCTTCACAAACCCAACATGCCTCATCTATAAACCTGTCAGACCCAATGGCTTTTTCTAGTTGTTTCACACAAAAACCAATTTATGCGCAGCAGCCTGATTCATGCAGTCAGAGAACAGGCAATGAAATGCCACATTTGCCAGTGGGAGAATATATATAGTTAATAATAATCAAAATTCCAAGAGACACCCCTGCTATGCCTTGGTACAGTGTTGCCATAAGTTTCCAAAATGACATTCCCATTCACAGTAAGTGGCCCCCTGCTGTTTTCAGGATGACTGCTACAGTGGTGCTCTGCAGTATCATTTCTGCACTGTACTGACAAAAATCACTTGCACAATTAAAATATTGAGCAATACTGGCTTTCAGATGACAGCTGCAGCACAGCTAAGGTGTTTTGTTGCAGCTAATAACTCAATATTTACATTCGCTCCCAAGCATCAAAATGCATTGTGTATCCTTAGGCTTTAACAGAAGAGCCTGATGCATTTTCTTCTTCTCGAAAAACATAATAATTTACTTTCAAACTGTTTCTTGGCAGGGAGCAGAGACATCCTGTAGTCCACCACATCCCTGCACCTGCCCAGGACTTCACATGGTAAGCAAAATTTTGAATTTTCTAAATAGTTTATTCAGTTTTCTGTTTTGAAAAACTATTTGACAGTTTGAAATTGGTAAACCTTTTTAACAATCCCTGTTGACTTTGAGCAAGAGGCAGGGCACACCCCGAAGAGCTAATTTAGTTTAAGGTGAGAAAAAGAAACTCCACATTTTATTCTTGGACTCTACTAGAGTAGTTTTCCACAATTTACAGTTCACAATAATTGTTATTCTGAATAAATATCTTATGCTGGGTGAAGCTTGGTGCGCAGGAACTTTGGCTATGCTCAATATGAGCATCTGCTACTGCAGTGTTTATCACAGATCATAAAGAGAAGAGTAATGACTCCACTTTAATTCTGTGGAATTATATCAAAATCACACTCTGGACTGAATCTGGGTATCAAAATACAAATGCAATACAAATGAAATTATTTCTATGAGTCAGTCCTAGTCAGTAGTAGTCAGAACTTGCATCAGCAGGATGTATCCTGAAGCACTCTTTGCCTCTCTGCTGTTAAGTCTGCGTGCACAGAAACATTTCAGCATCTGTATTAATATTTGTGAATCTGGCTGAGCATTTGCTTGGATTGGCTCAAACCCTGAGAGGCAGAGCTGAGAAACAAAAGGCAATTCATTTATTATAGACTAATAAAGTCCAAAACATAAATCCAGAACTGAGGTCAAAACAGAGTCTGAAATACAAGGTGACAAAATCCAAGAGGTGCAGGAATACAGACAGGCAAGGACACAGTATGACATGACATGCCAAGGCTCAACTAAAAGGCAGCGATTTACACATATACACACACGGAAACACCCTGAAAGCTTATGAGCAGAGAGGAAACAGTTAGGTAACAAAAAAACAGGTGAATCTAATCTAGGATAATGAGACAGGGGGAGTAAAATTAAAAGCAAAGCTCAAGAGGTGTGGACTCACCAAAATAAAACAAACTAACTAAATGAGCACTGAGCTAAGACACTGACTGACTGACTGGGAAACAGATCACACTCAAAAAACCTGAACCAAGATACTAAGCAAGATGTAACAATAAACCTATGAGCCAAACAGATTGCTAAATAATAATTCAAAGTCCAAAAAAACTCAGGGGCTGTGACCCAGGACCATGACACTGAAAGCTACAAACCATGATGCTGTTTGTGCAAAGGGTTTATCATTTCTAACATTAACTAACCTCTACAGCAGCTCACCTCCTTCAAACAACCACCAAGTTAGAGACCATCAAATCTAAGAACTGCTTTTTAACTGGGAGCTGAAAATGCAGTATAATGAAGAAAAAAACAAAAAATAAATCCACTCCCTGCATCCGAATTGCTCCCAGACTTCGACAAAATGAGTAATTATTTGACTGCTGTGAAACGAATCACTAGATAGTATTTCGTCATCTAGGGAGTCGATATGGTAATACCACACTAGCACAGTTAGGGTATTGAGTACAGAAAAAGATTCTCTTTTTTAAATGTATTTCCTACCAACACCAAAATATTTAAAAATTAAAAAGTATATTTCTTGGTCATTTTGACAGTCATTGATACTTGTTATTCATCATTTCATGTTAAAAGCACAAACATTTACTGCCTTCTACAGAAAAGCTATTTCTTCAAAAAGGTCAGAGCCAAGGTTGACCCCGCAGTGCGTCACCCTTTGATCAGCTTGAGGTTAAGCACTCGAGGTCAGTGATTTTACATGAGAAGGTGCAAAATCCTGACACTGTCCTTCCCCTACCAAATGAACTCCCCCATAGGTCAGGGGTGGGCAGTTTATTTTCCCAAGGGGCCGCATGAGAAACTTCACCAATAAGCTGATAAAGAGATAAAAATAATATTTAGCAGAACAGAATTCAGCTTATTGGTGCGGCCCTCCACAACAGTCCCAGTTTCTCATGTTTCAAAAAGAAACAGGTGAGAGTGGATCTGTGGCCACAGTCAACACCATTGTTGTGATGCCAAGCAAGCAGCTTCTGTTTTACCTGCATTTGCTGATGATGATGATTTCACAGAACTAAGCAGTGTGTTATACAGTTATATATACTGTACAATATCCTACTCTGTTTTTTCAACTTATTTACAGATCGTGAAGTTAAATGGGACAATAGCTCTTTGCATTTCAGTACTATTGAACTCTGCAATTATTTTTCTGAATTACTCTTAAACAGTACAATCAGCCATTCTACTAATTAGGTTGCTTTTGAAATGTATATCTAATTGAACTGACATTCAATAATAAAGGGCTGAATGGGTTTGCCAGCCGACCTGTTCAGGGTGTACCCTGCCTCTCGCCCTATGACAGCTGGGATAGGCTCCAGCCCCCCCGCGACCCTTAACAGGATGTGCGGAAGCGAATGGATGGATGGATGGATGGGTTTGCCAGCAGCATATGCCATTATTCATTTCCTTAGTATTTTTAAACATAAAACTCATGATATTAAAAGTAATTTAACTATTCTTGTTAATTTATAAATTGCAATGCACTGTAAACTCACCCCTGAACCTGGGATAGGCTCCAACCTACACCCACACACACATGAATATTTTGTTTTGACCTTTCATCCACACATAAATGCTGTTTTGGATCATCGAGAAAGTAGCTTTTGAAAAACTCCTGCCAGGGTGAAGAATTTTGAAAGCTCCATTTCTGCATTTACATGTGGAGATTTTGTCTCACAAAATGACTTCCTTTTGTGACGTCAGACTGTGCGCCGTGTTACTGTTTGTTGGTTTTAGATTGGCCAGCATTTCCTCATGGTTAGGGGGCTATATTGCCACATGCTTTGGCATGCTCGACAGACCTTAAAATAATTTTTTTGCGCTCTCACGTGGATGGAAATATTTTTCAAAATGAACTCGGAAAAATCCATGTTTTAAAAAATACTCAGAAACATTCATCCTTTTCTACTGAGGGGAACATGCTTGGAAGTGCATGTTTTGGGTGTGTAAACAAGTCTATATGATCACAAAAACTTGATGGTACAGTATCATATGCATTATGTTTTGTTTACACCTTAATGACATACCTTGCAAGTGAGAAAGTCTGATTTGCACCATCCTAGAAAGGTAACTATACAGTGTGGTCATACAGACTTCAACAACTGAAAGATCTGTTTGGTAGTAATAGGCAGTGTAATAACAGGATATTGATCGCTACAAAGATAATAACTCTGTGAAACAAATTGTAACTGGCTGTCATCATACCCAGCTTTTTCATTCTGCCATTTGCAATAGCAAATATATGCCTTTTTTGTCATTTTCATAGCTCTGATTGCATTTGTATAAACTCACATTCAGTTATGCTATGGCAGGGATTCAATGCAGTATCCTAAATTATATTTAACACTATTTTGCAGACTTTGTTGCTGTTTTAAAGTGGACGCAGTCCTATATGTTGATATAGATGACTCCACTACATTAAACCAGCATGAGGGCCTCAGTCCCCCCCCCCCCCCCTTCTGTGCCAAGCCTGCAAAGAGCTTTCAATCCAAAAAATAACTTTAAGCCTTGAGGAACTTACGTCAGCTCTCTAGAACTTGTTATAGTGGTTCCCTTTACACCAAATGATGGAGAAATAGCAGTAAATGTCAGCTATTAGAGTCCCCTGATGCTTTCTTACTCATTCCTTTTTTTCATTTTCATACTGTAATTCAAAGAGCGAGTTTACCATGACTCAGAGCAATGTGTGTGTGCAGCCTGAGACATAACAAACCATATCTGTAGGAGTAAGAGCTCCAATTATTGAAACAGCTCTCTGGAGCTCTTTTCAAACTCCGAGACCTAATGTAGCTGTAAGTGCAATTCAACCAGCTACCAGTTTAAGCAAATTATAGGAGTATGTGAAAGATTATGAACAGCGTTTGCTGCTCTTTCCACCTGGAGTGGGCAGGATTTGGTGTGAATCTGTCTGAGAAGTTACAAAGCACAGATTTCTATCCTGCGTATTATTACATACCCAAACCTTTTTTTCTCCTGTGGAAGTTAGAATATAGCAAATACCCAATGTCAAATCAGCTAATTAGAGAAGAAAAAATAATCTCTAAACTACCAGATCACCTTGCTGGAAGTGATTTACAACAGATCCCACTCTGCTCTTCAACAGTCCCCATCACCGTTTATCAAATCAGCTCTCCAATTTGGTGAAATGTCTCAATTCCTGCTTGAAGTTTTACTCACCCACCACGCTCCTCGTATTCAACTCCCTCTGGTGTGGTTCCATTTCTCTCGTACAAGCGGCACTTTTTTCTCAACATGAAAACAGCCTTTCACTGAGGGAGAGGAATGAGTGTGACTCGGGAGGGGGCTTTGAAATGAGGTTTTAAAAATGAGGCGGAGGGTGGGTAGAGGCTTGTCGTTTCCCAGTGGTATCAGTAAAATGAAACAGATCTTCTTATTAGTGTGTCTACACAATGTTTCTACAGTGGTGACCCCTGTGACTCAGAGCAGGATAGGAAGACACAGTTCTGGTGGGCAAGAAGGAAATTGGCAGTCACATTATAGCTAAACATTCAGGCTGCACTTCAAAGGAAGTGACAGGTCTATTTGCCCTCAGTGCCACAGGAAAAGGCCTTGAATCCATGGATGTGCACACCTTACCACTTCAGTCTAAACAACTATATGAGTATGCTTTTCCCTCATGCAGGACCTGTTGCAAAGTTTAACAGTAAAATAGGATTACTTGATTTGTCAAAAGCATATGTCAATTGCCATGAAATGCTGGATGAATTCAATCTTTATTCAGCATTGATTCTCTCTGAGCTGGTTCCCAAGACAAATTGCTGTGGCAGTGTGGTGTCCATGAAGTCTGTTAGGCCTCACAGGGTTTTTAAGAGTAACACGTGGCCATCACTGAGGATTTTTCTTAGTTAATGTTAAGGGAATAGATGCATTATCAGTTTGTCATAGGCAACAATATGAGGACAGATTTACTGAGAGTGGCCATTCTTTCTGCTAGCCTATATATAAGCATGTGCAAACATACATTGAAATACAGTATAGAATTTTTTAAAAGTTTGTACAGCTCTAATGAGCTTGAAAGTCAGTATTTGATATGACCACTTATCATGACCACAGCCTGAACTCTCTTAGGTGAGCTTTCTTGTCATTTCTTGAAGTCATTTTCAGGAATAGTTCTCCAGGCTTCTTGAAGGACATTAAGAGATCTTTGGATGTTGGCTGCCTTTTGTTCTGTTCTCAGTCAAGATGATCCCACACTGCTTCAATAAAGTTGAGGTCCAGGCTCTGTGGAGGCCAATGTGTAACAGAACTGGCAGTGTATTTGGGATCATTGTCATAATGAAAAATTAAGCTGTTGCCAGTCAAATGCCTTCCAGATGGTATTGCATGGTGGATCAAAATCTGACTGTACTTTTTATTATGTTCATCAAAATTTGAAAATATCCAAAACACCACTGGCCAAAATGTTGCCCCAAACCATGACAGAGCCTCCACTGTGTTTTACAGACGGCTGACGATCTGCACCAAAACATTTCTAACTTTGGACCCACTACTCTACACATGTTGTGACAAAACAAGTCCAGTTCTTGTGTATTTTGGCATACCTCAGCTTTTCCTCTTCACCTTAAGAATAGTTACAGACAGCCACTCTTTCACTGAGACCATTACTGATGAGGGTTTGACAAACAGTAGATGGCGCACCTTATCCAAATGGTGTGTTTTTGCAAGTGCCAAGTTATGTGTAGACAAAACACTGGCTCATCCCTTAAGTTAGGTGCCCCTTTTATGCTTGAATGATTCACAGCTCAGTGTTAAGTACAAACAAAGTGCCACCCCCCCCCCCCCCCCCAAAAAAAAAAAAAAAAATAATAATAATAATAATAATAATTATTTCACTGAAAATGATCAGGTACAATAACTGGGGTGAAAATGTGTGAAAAAGCAGCCAGTGTCCAAAGAAAAATTTGAAAGACATTGAGAAAGCCTGGAGCACTGCTGCCCAAGACGACTTTGAAAAACAATGACAAAGCCTGTCTCCTTGGAGGCAAAATATCAAGAGGTAGGGGGTGGCTCAAGACTTTTGCACAATACTGCAGAGTTAGTAAGCAGTAGTAGCAGTAAAGTGAACGTCCAGGATTAGCATTTAATTTAGACATAAAATTATATTTATGGAATTTCCATCAATGGGGTGGGAGCACTGTTTTATTATTTAAATAAAAGGTATTTATCACAGTCTGATCTTCCCAACACATGTTTTATCATTGCACTAAGAAAGATTTCTGGGGGCCTTTAAAAGAAGAATATTGTGATGCCTAACAGAATGGAAAAGGTCTGGATATTCCAGGGGCAGTCGACCAAGATGTGTAATTGTCACAAAGCAACCCTGAGCAACTTCCAAGCACCTCTCGAACACTGGCTGGTGATCGTGTACATACTCTAAGGCCACCATCAGGAAAACACTGTTGAACATTGGTGTGCATTATAGTGTTGCAAAGAGAAAGCTTCTCTTCTTCAGAAAGAACATTATTGCCCATCTGCAGTTTGCTGAACACCATCTGGACAGGACAGAAGGTTATGGGGAAAACACTTTGTCCACAGACAATACAAAAATAGACCTTTCTGTTTTAAATGGAACTCATTAAGGAAAAGATTGCACTCAAGCGTAAAAACTTTCCATCTGTGAAACAGGGTGGTAGTGTCATGGTTTAGGCCTTTTCTGTTGCATTAGGGCCAGGATTGATGGAGTAATAACTTATGAATTTTAACATCAAGAGAAGGGGGTCATGAAGCAAGACAGCGAATAAGTGCACAGATTGTTCTACACACACAAAGAAAATTGGTTCATAAAAAATCAAGTCAATATTGGAGCTACCAAGTCAAAACTGCTGTTAAAAATGATGTGGTATGTTTTCTTTAAGGTTGCACAATATTGGGAATATTCCTTCTTACCTTTCCCTCTTCTACTTGTATGAAAACAGTGGCTGTCACTTTAGTGTAAAAAAAACATGAAAGGCCTTTGGGAGCGCAGCATGGCAGGACTTTGTAGATATAATGAATTAAATCTAAGCCAACAAAAACACAATTATTCATAGTTACAGCCATCTGCACACTAATGAAACTTCTGCAAGCCCCTTATACCATGCACACTGGCACTTGAACATAACAAGGAAATATTGTTAATCAGCTGTTTAATAAGTCTAAATCAAAATGTGCTCAACGTGTAAGTAAAATGCTCGTTTTCAGTGCATTTGTTTTCAACCAAACAATCCAATTAATTCTACATCATGAGGCCCTCCAGTAATACTAATCCTGTGCAAATAAGGCTTAATATAGAAAAATATGGGTGCCTGGGTGGCTTAGTGGTGAAGCCGGCAACCACATACATATGTTGCGGTGTGGGCGGCGAGGGTTCGCGTCCTGGCCCGTCGCCAATTTGCCCGCATGTCTTCCTCTGTATCTGTCTCTCTCCACTGTCACAAAAAGCTGCTGTGGCCAAAAATGCACAAAAAAAATATATATATAGAAAAATTCATACATTTAAGGTAAACCACAGTCTTTTCCCTAAACTTCAGGGCATATATTCAGGATGTGAATCCTCGATGTCACAGTCTTCCACTTTGTATGCATTCCATCTACCCAAATCATTGTACTGTGACTCCTGGTACATTTGATAAGTGTAATGCTTTCGTCATGATCATGATGTGAACCCCAAGAGGAAGAAGGTGGCGGTTTTCGTTTCAGCAGAAGTACTGCAATGCTCAAAGAAGAGTATTCAAAGAGAAACTGTAACCAGCTTATTACTCGTAGCTTCAAGTGACTGAAACACCATCACAAAAATGAGGTTACATGACTTTACTATCGAGTTTAAGCACTGAAATGTAAATGCAGACGTGCACGAAAGTAGACACCATAATATCATATTTCCACAACAAAGGAGAATAAAGTCCCATGTGCCCAAAACAGCAGCTCCTACTAACCAGCTCTCCCCTCTCCAGTTAATCAACTTTCTATTTCATGAAGACCGGCTCCAAGGACCTCACGTCCATAAATAATTCATTATTTAACAGAAAGTCTTCTTTTTTCTGTGCTTTAGTACCAACTTAAATGGCAACTAGTGGTATAAGGCTCAACACTAACAAGTGAAACAGTGGCTGAAAGATCATTTTAATTCTCCCAGCAAACCCAGGGGCTCAAAGTGTTTGGCTGAGTCAGCCTTACATAAAGCACACCTCTCTCCTGAGAAAGCAGAGTAATAATCCGCAACTAAAGCAATATCTACAGATGTTATTGATGAACATCTCCACATCAAGAGTCCACAGAGGGTGTCTCCATAAACCAAACCTCTTGTTCTATCACAGGCTAAGGGGTTTTCACGCAGGATGCGCCATCTGCTTGTTGCTGGGTTCACTGGAATTATTAAAGGGAGCAACAGAGATGTCTAATAAGGTGTCGGTAAAATGCTCTCCATGGAAAATGTACCTCTTATTCTAACCTTTAATAGATCTGTAGAGCTACTGGAAGGAAAGCAACTATTGTGTATATGTATACACACTTTGCCTGTGATAAGCTACCTGACTATTAAAACACAAACCTGACATATCTACCTAAATAGACACTTATTTGCAAGAAAGGGCTTTCCGTCTTGATACAAACTCAGACCTGTGTTGTTAATTCAGTGAATTCACACACACTATTAACATTTTTCTCTATTTTGGCTGCTGTCTGGATGCCTTGTTTTGAAAGTACTTTTAGAGTTAGAGTCTGAGTCTTTTAGTGGCAACTAAAATCATGTCACTGTGTATCAAGCAGGGTTCAGTGTTTGCTGTTTTACATTTGTTAAGGCCGCAGTCACACAGGCCTAGAGACCTGTCACCTCTGACAGGTCACAGAGGTCACCTCTGGTCATTAGGGAAAATGTGTATTCCCCGACTACTTGGCAAATAGTTGCTTGAGGTTGGTTACTGACACTTGGGGAAATCAGCCTCAAATAGGTTGCTGCACCAGAAACCTCACTGTGATTGCTCTGGTTGCTAGCAGATTACTTGGAAGATGGTGACATGTCTGCAAACACACAAACAATAGTGTAACAAAAAAAAAGTGTACACCAATTGTACTCTGATAACATGTGCCTTCAAAGTAAAAGTTATGCCTTACTGCTGAAACCAAAAACATTTCAAAAGGTGCAAGTTTTACTTCAAAAGCAAACAGTGTCCATTTCTGGTTTGTGTCTCATTTTCACTGCTGCTCAGCGAGTAGTTTGCAAGTGTTTGCAGACAAGTTGGGGTGTTCCATGCATATTATTGATTACTATGGCAATTTAGTAGCAACCACAGCAATGATAAGGAGGTTTACAGTGTAGCCTCTTTGTAACAAATTTCAGCCAGCAACCTTCAGCAACCAGTCTGGAAATACACACTTTTCTCTACTGACTTGTATTTGCCAGGAGGGTCACCAACTGGTCTCTAGGCCTGTGTGAATGCACTCAAGTTCTTTTTAATTGATATTAGAGTCTGATTGGATTCAGGTAGCCTGATAGTTGAATGAAGAGTGTGCAGATATGAAGCGGTGTGCATGAGCATGTTTATTCAGAGTGGTTATGTTTTCAGTTAATGGCAAACTGTAGTGTAGTGTTTTGAGCTAGAGAAAGTGAAACAAGTATCATAAGAGTAAAAAAAAAATAAAAAATGCTCCTGTGAGAGTGAATGAGTGCAATAAAGAACAAAAATACAGCTTGTCACTAAGGCTAGTGCCAGCCAGGAACAGTTCACCCAACACAGCTACTAGCTACTCCTGTAGCCAGTTCATTCGAACACTTCCAGGGAGAGCTGATTTGTTCAGTGAGGACATTTTATGACAGAACTAAATAATTTTTTTCAAATTGTGCCCACCAGAACATCAAGTCAGAACATCAGCCACATCACCCAAAAAACCTCACACTAAGTTAAATATTGGCCAGTCCTGGCAAATATCTGCAAATATGAGTCATAACAAGAAATCATTAAGGGTGAGACATGAGCCAATAACTGCAAACTTTTCTACAGTGCTAACATGTGTAAACTCATTTGTTTGAGCTGTGATTTATTAGTAGTAAACAATAATTTAGTTTGGGGAGTTGGGGGCTGGGTGGCAGAAGGGCGTAAATTGAAAAAAAAATATATATATATTTTTTTTTAAAAAAGCAAATTTTTTTGAAAAAACAACAACTTGAAAATGAACATCAAGAAGTTCAATTTTGGGACATTTAACTTAGTTCAAAACGGTGGGAAACTGTATGAATGTGAACTTGCCCAGCATTGCATATTGGCCAACCCTAATTAACATATCAGCTCAGACTGTAAAAGCAGCTATAGACAATTTGTGTGAATCTCTTCATGTATTAACAAACTCTACATGTAACAAAGGGATGCTTTAGAAGAGTGACCATCAGAAAGACTTGTGATGAGCGCCAAATTGGAATAACTTGCATAAAAGTTCAGCTTAAACTTTGTCCTTTTTGATCAATGAAATTTCATTGTCCAACCTATGAAATGACAGCGTTTTTAAAAAATAACCTGAAACGAATCTCTTGTCACGCTGGCAATGTCAGTTTTGTGAGTTTCAGAGTTGCATCAAAGCACAGAAAGACTACTGAACAGCAGAATAGCAGAATAGAGGGCTACCAGGTTTGTGTGACAACTGATTGAAAGGTTGTTCTACCAAATTCCTTTCCTACCACTTCAAACAGTTTATGACGTAAACACTGTGGCTCGCCTCAAGGTGCGGCTGGCTCGTAAGACTGGTCGTGTCAAGAATTATATTGCATCTCCTCTTCTTTAGCCCCGCAGGTGTCCCCTCCTGCATGTCTGTCAGCTCTCTTTACTTTGTTGCCAGTCCTTCTCCACCCAGCAGCCCTGATGGATATTGATCACTTGCTTTCCTTAAGCTCTGTCTGTCAATCCAACCATCTGAAGCACTGCACCACCCCAACCATATTAAATATTAATACCAGCAAGCAAAGGCCAATCTCATGGATCAATGCCTCGTGGTGAGTGAAGTGCTAAAAACTTTGAAGAGACGGAATCTGAATTTTTGGCATTCTTCAGCCTTTTATTAAAGTCTTAAAAGTGTTTTGTCTTTACAGACAATAATTATTACACAGCTGCATACAGAATTATCCCTTCATGTGCTTAGTTGTGGCTGTGGCTGTTCAAAGAGAGAAGCTGAAGCAAAGCGTTTAATCACCCAAGTCACTGAAGAAGGAAAGGCTCAGCCATGAAACAAACAATACGTTTATCTCAGGAGAAAGAGCAAATTTTCACCCTCAGCTACACAAAGGCTTCTTACGATTGTTTTACAGCCTTTTTTCCTAAAATGGGAAGTTTCAAAATGAATGAAAAAAAAATAGTATCAGCAGTTTGTCACAATTTGCTGTTTGGATAGGGGCAACGCATTAGCAGATTCACTACAAAGTAGCAGGAGTTTGCTTGAAGGCATTCAGGAAAAGTGATAAGGAAAGGATTACATAGGAGGTAAATTAAGGAAATTGTTGTCTCCACTCTGAGAGCATGATTTGTACGGCAGAGAGCGAGGGATAAAGCTGTGAAGCACAGAAAAGAAAAAAATAGTAAGCAGATTGAAATGGAAAAACAGAGATAATATAAAAAAAGAGAGACTGGGTTCATGTAGTAGAGAGTCGTGCCATGGTAGATCAGGAAGATTCTCCACTGATGGATGGCTTGATGTCTATATCTTAATAAGCTCTGCTGATAGGGGAGCCAGAGAAGGAGAGATCGATAAAATCTATACTAATCTGGATTTGGTAAACACCTCTATCTTCTTTTTTCAGAATATGGGGGAATGCCGTTTGAGGGAAAATAGCTCCTATCTATCCTGACAGATTTATTCTGGATCCCAGTCTTTTATTTATCATACTCCTCAATCATTTTTGTCCTTGAGCTGCTGTCTGTAAGGCTCTTTCTTTACTTCTTATTCTGGAGATATTATACAACATCATTGCTAGAGTTTCTTGTTATTTGGCTGTATAATGCTTGTTCCTCACCCTGCCTTTTTTCTCTTTATCCAGTGACATTTTCTTATTTTCCACGATCAGCTTGCAGCAAAATGAACCACAGCCACACAGAATCTGTCAGAAATAATAATAAAAAAAAAAATGTTGGAAGGTAATTTGAATTGTTATGTACCACTGTATGTGACTCTGAATATTTGATTTTGCAAAGGTCTGAGGTTTGGGTTAAAATATGTCAGTTTAGGCAGGCGATTTAAATCATGCTTGTCATCAGCCAGTATTATCCGTCTTACAGCACATCAGCTGCTTACCAGTCACACTGCCACTTGGTTGATTATGTTCCCATTACTGCTGATGCATAGTACAGTCATCACTCTCTATCACCACAATCTGCTCTAAGTAATGGATTTCTCGTTGCTGAGCAAGCCATTACAGGAGCCTATCTGTTTTTGAGCTATGTTTCGCACATGTATTGATTGATGCTCTCCGTGATACTGTATGGAGTAACTACTGGCCTACTGTATATCAGGATTACAGTTGTAAGTAAAGGCACTGAAAAAGTTGTTTGCCAACAGCTTAGCGACTTTTTATTGATGAAAAATAGCTTTAATAACTTTAATAACTGCACTGACACTGCACTCATAAAGGTACTAAATGATTCACCTGAAAAGCAACTCAAGCAAAGCTCTAAGGACCAAATTATTATTCATTAAAAAATAAAACTTTTTTTTTTTTTATCTCTAATGAAATCTGTGCCATTGCTCTGACCTGTGGGGTTCCGCAGGGGTCTATTTAGGACCCATCTTGTTCAATCAGTGTCACTGCATTCAACAAATCAATGACTAGGTGATGCCAAATCCTGCTAAGCAGAGATAAGGCTGAGATCTGTTTTAAGCACAGCTAGAAGAAATATTGGTGTTATCTTGCACTTAGTGTTCAATTTATTCAAGTTAATGTTGGCAGCTCTCTGTAATCAGTAATTTCTTCATGTTATCTGTTCAAAAATACTGTGAGCATCAGAGGAATAATGTCCAGGCAAGACCTCATAAGTCTACTATATTTTCAGTAGAATTAATTATTGCAATGATTTGTTTATGGGGCTTTAAAAAAAAAGACTCTTCAAACTTATTGTAATTCATTGTTCACATGTTTTAAAGCTTCCTTGGAACATCCATCCATTCGCTTCCGCTTATCCTTTTTCAGGGTCGCGGGGGGGCTGGAGCCTATCCCAGCTGTCACAGGGCGAGAGGCAGGGTACATACACCCTGAACAGGTCGCCAGCCTGTCACAGGGCTAACACAGAGAGACAAACAACCTTTCACACTCATGCTCTCATTCGCACCTATGGGCAATTTAGAGTAGCCAATTAACCTAACCCCAGTAAGTGCATGTCTTTGGAATGTGGGAGGAAACCGGAGTACCCGGAGGAAACCCACGCAAGCACAGGGAGAACATGCAAACTCCACACAGAGAGAGGGAGAGGCCTGGGCCAAGGTGCAATCGAACCCAGGGTTAGGGTTAGATGGTATTCTAACTGTGAGGCAGCAGTGCTAACCACTGCGCCACCGTGCTGCCTTCCTTGGAACATCTCCAGGTTATTCAGAACACCGCTGCAAGGCTTCTGACTGTCTTGTAAATACCCGCATGTCACACTGGTGCTAATTCAGATTCAGTCCCCTTTCTTAATATTCTGGTATTGCCTTTAAGAACTTTTCATTGACAAGTATCAGCGTACATCAGTGACGTTTTACATCAATCCACATCCCCAGCAGGTCCCTGAGGTCGTGTGCTCAAGGCCTGCTGGCTGTGCATCACGCAAGGCCGAGGACTAAAGGAGACAAAGGTTTTGCAGTGGTGGCCCCCGGACTCTGGATCTCTTTCCCTCTGAGCCTGAGATCTGTGGACTCTGTGATCTCTTTTAAAAAGCAACTAAAAACTCATATTTTAAAAAGTGCTATTGGGTCTTTTGTTTGTTTTGATGCTGTCGCATTTTTATCGTGAAGCACTTTGTGATATTTATCTTGAAAGATGCTATGCAAATAAAATTTATAATAATATATATATATATATATATATATATATATATATATATATACAACCTATACAACCTACATCCAGTTCCTGAAGGCTCTGGATGTTGTAGGGCTGTCTTGGTTGACACGCCTCTGCAACATCGCGTGGAGATCTGGGGCAGTGCCATTGGATTGGCAGACCGGGGTGGTGGTCCCCATCTTTAAGAGGGGAGACCGGAGGGTGTGCTCCAACTTTCGGGGGATCACACTCCTCAGCCTCCCCGGTAAGGTCTATGCCAGGGTGCTGGAAAGGAGGGTGCGTCCGTTAGTCGAACCTCGGATTCAGGAGGAACAATGCGGTTTTCGTCCTGGTCGTGGCACGCTGGACCAGCTCTTTATCCTCTCAAGGATATTCGAGTGTGCGTGGGAGTTTGCCCAACCAGTCTACATGTGCTTTGTGGACTTGGAGAAGGCATTCGACCGTGTTCCTCGGGGTGTTCTTTGGGAGGTTCTGCGGGAGTATGGGGTGTCTGGCCCATTGTTGCGGGCCATTCAGTCCTTGTACAACCACAGTGAGACCTTGGTCCGTATAGCCGGTAATAAGTCGGATTTGTTTCCTGTGGGTGTTGGACTCCGTCAGGGCTGCCCTTTGTCACCGATTCTGTTCATAATTTTTATGGACAGAATTTCTAGGCGTAGCCAGGTGGCGGAAGGCTTCTTCCTTGGTGGCCTCAGAGTCACATCTCTGCTTTTTGCAGATGATGCGGTTCTGTTGGCTTCATCACGGGGGGGCCTCCAGCTTGCAGTGGAACGGTTCGCAGCCGAGTGTGAAGCGGCTGGCATGAGAATCAGCACCTCTAAGTCTGAGGCCATGGTCCTCAGCAGGAAAAGGGTGGAGTGCCATCTCCGGCTCAGGAACGAGTTCTTGCCTCAAGTGGAGGAGTTTAAGTATCTCGGGGTCTTGTTCACGAGTGATGGGAGAAGGGAACGGGAGATCGACAGGCGGATCGGGGCTGCTTCTGCAGTGATGCGGACGCTGCACCGGTCCGTCGTGGTGAAGAGGGAGCTTAGCGTAAAAGCGGGGCTCCTGATTTACCGGTCGATCTACGTTCCTACCCTCACCTATGGTCACGAGCTTTGGGTAGTGACCGAAAGAATAAGATCGAGAATACAAGCGGCAGAAATGAGTTTCCTTCGAAGGGTGGCTGGCCTCTCCCTTAGAGATAAGGTGAGGAGTGCGGCCATCCGGGAGGGGCTCGGAGTAGAGCCGCTGCTCCTCCACATCGAAAGGAGCCAGTTGAGGTGGCTCGGGCATCTGATTAGGATGCCGCCTGGCCGCCTCCTGGGTGAGGTGTTCCGGGCATGTCCCACCGGGAGGAGGCCCCGTGGTAGACCCAGGACACGCTGGAGAGATTGTGTATCTCGGCTGGCCTGGGAACGCCTTGGGGTCCCTCCGGATGGGCTGGAGGAGGTGGCTGGGGAGAGGGAAGCTTGGGCTTCTCTGCTTAGGCTTCTGCCCCCGCGACCCGGCCCCGGATAAGCGGAAGAAAATGGATGGATGGATGGATATATATATATATATATATATATATATATATATATATTTTATTTTATTTTATTTTTTTTTTACTTACTTACTTAGAACATGGTTGGAAGAACTGTGACTTAAAGTAGGAAACACAAGCATACAATGCCAGCTTTAAAATCTTCCAGGAAAATTGATTTAAGATCTTACCTCTAGTCTACAAATCGGTTGCTCTGGGCTCACATACATCTGACATGCTTGTGCTATATTAACCTTCTCTTGGGTCACGTGGGGCTGACCTACAAGCTGTTCCAGAGGAAATATGAAACAACACACAGCGCAGACTGTCATTTATACTTTATTTCAGTTTAGTTCATCTTGTACTTCAATTATTTTGGTTGTGTCTTTTTCAGTTGATTATATTTTTAGGATTATATTTTTATCTCTGCTCTTTATCTCTGCATTTTTAGAAACTGGATTGCCTTGCCCAAGACGTCTCTTGCCCTTGCAGACAATTTTTCCTTTCCAGCTATAAGTGGAGTAAAGTAATTGTGAGGACAGTCTCGGAAATACACAGCACACAGATAGGACATGATGCAGAGTGAAGCAGGAATCTGATGTGCGGCGGCTCAAAGAGGCAAGAGCATATTGACAGGAAGAGATAGAGGAGAAGGAAGAGAGAGGAGATGAGCAGCAAACTGTATTCAAGTTTAATCTTTCCTTATTCAGACAGTTTAGTGAGTGTACAGAGGATTTTAGGAGTCCTTATCCCTGCTCACAAGCTTTTACAAAGCCTTAGGTTTTTCTCCATCTTGACTAAAACTGGAAATTTGTCATAAGATTAGTCTGTTTTCTGTTCCTTCCTGCCAAGCTATTTCTTTTGCAAGGCTTTGTTTAAAATAAGGAGTGAGCTACACAGGTTGGATAAAAACATGGCTTTATTCATTAATAACTTTGAGTGCTAATGAAATAACCTTTTACAAATTAATGAAAAGATTTTTGTCTAAATAAGAAACCCTTACAAAACAGTTAATGAGCCATGCAATATTTGCAAAACCTTAACACGGGGCCAGAGCCAGAACTGGATTACAAGCCAACTGAATATTAATGACAAGTAAGTAAGTAAGTAAAGCTTTATTTATATAGCACCTCTCAAAACAGGTGTTACGAAGTGCTTCACAACAGGACAAAGAATAATAAAAACAAAATAAAAACAAATTAAACAAATGCCAAACTAAAAAGATGTGTTTTTAAAAGACCTTTAAAATGTAAGATGGACAGGGAGAGATTTCCAGAGACGGGGAGCCACTGAGGCAAAAGCTCTGTCTCCTTTCGTTTTCAGTCTTGTAGAATGCACAGACAGTAGTCCTTGATCACATGACCGCAGTGATCTAGAAGGAGTATATAAGTGAAGGAGTTCACTAATATACAATGGGGCTTGCTCGTGAAGAGCTCTAAATGTAAGTACCAAAATCTTAAACTGTATTCTAAATTTCACAGGTAGCCAGTGTAACTGGATCAGAAGCCGGGTGATGTGAGAATATTTGGAAGATTTGGTCAGAAGCCTAGCAGCAGCACTCTGAACAGTCTGTAAACGCTCCAGGGAATGTTTGCTAAGACAGGTAAACAATGCATTACAATAGTCCAGGCGAGAGGATATAAATGCATGAATAACCATCTCAAGTTCAGAATGAGATATGATGGAGGTAAGCTTAGCAATATTCCTAAGGTGGAAGAAACAAGAATGCGTCAACGATTTAACATGAGAGTCAAGCATAAAGGCAGAGTCAAAGGTTATCCCAAGGTTCCTAATAGAAGGCTTAACGAATTTAGCAAGAGGACCAAGGGCTATCATTATATTAGAGACAGATTTATCTGGAGCACAGATCAGAATTTCAGTTTTGTCCTCATTAAGTTGAAGAAAATTTTCGGCTAGCCAGCTTTTAATGGATTTTAAACACATTATTAGTACCTGCAACTGTGAGACATGTTCATGCTTGAAAGAAATATACAGCTGGATGTCATCAGCATGACAGTGGTATGATATTCCCTCAGAAGTGTTTAGAACATGCCTCAAAGGGAGCAAATATAACAGAAACAGCAGGGGGCCCAAAACAGAACCTTGGGGGATGCCATACGCAAGATAAGCAGAGTCGGATCTGAAATCAGAAACTGCCACATGAAATTGACGATTTGACAAGTATGAAGTGAACCATTTCAGGGCAGATCCAGATATACCCACCCAACGATGTAGTCTATCAAGTAAAACTTCATGGTCTACAGTGTCAAAAGCAGAAGAAAGATCCAACATCAATACAACGGAACAGTCTCCTGCATCCCTACTCAACAAAACATCATTGGAGACTCTAAGGAGAGCTGTCTCAGTAGAATGAGCTCTACGAAAGCCAGATTGAAATTTATCCAGGATATTATGTTGTTCCAGAAAGACAGTAAGCTGCTTAGCAATAACCTTTTCCAATATCTTAGATAAGAATGGTAATTTAGATATTGGTCTATAATTATTAAAAGCAGCAGGGTCAAGTTTGGATTTCTTTAAAAGTGAATGGATGACAGCGGTCTTAAGATAAGCGGGAACTTGACCTAAGAGCAGTGAAGTATTTATTATAGAAAGAATACATGAAATGATGTGCGGCAAAACATTTTTAAATAGGGATGCAGGTAGAATATCCAGGGAACACGAAGACACATAGATTTAACTAATTTTAGCAGCTCAGGTGAAGTGATCGGAGAGAAACTTTCTAATGAGAAAGACAGGGCTGGGGCAGGAACGGTCAGTGAACAACTGGACTGAGAAATATTTGTCCTAAGAGCGCTGATCTTGTCAACCAGAAAATGCAGAAAGGTATTACAGTCTTTGTTAGAAAAGATTGGTGCAGTAGGTAAAGCAGGATTAACAACAGCAGTAATGGTATCAAATAGCACTCTTGCATTACCCTTACTTTCCGTGACCAGATTAGAAAAATAGGTGGCCCTCGCATCTTTAACTGAATTATTAAAGTAGACTAGGAGGTCCTTTAGATATAAAAGGTGGACATGTAAGCGAGTTTTCTTCCACAAATGCTCAGACTTGCGGCAAGAACGCTTTAAGCCACGAATATTATCGTCAATCCGGGGCGAGGATTTAAAGATAGGAGTTAATCTCCTTACAACTGGACAGACAAGATTTGTTTGTTTTTTTAAACTTATGATAATATTCTAAAATAACCAGTGGCATATGTAGACATTAGAAGGTAGTGTGATATTTGGGTTATTTTTGCAAAACTCTTTTCCAATCCCACTTCAATCTTTCACTTTAGTTGCCAGTTTAATAAGGGGTTTGCTTTTAGTCAGCGAGTTTCTGTATTTGTATTAGTGCATTTCAAAGGAGGCTGTTTATCCAATGCCATTTAAAAAAAATAATTTCAAAGTGTCACTGCTCTGAAAGTAGCCATTCTCTGCACTGTCACTTTTAACATTGGAAACACACATTCACATGTGACAGTTTCGATTGGAGCACTTACCACAAACGGACAGTTTAGATAATCGCAGATGTAAAGCCAGCAGACAGCTTATCTAATGACGTGTCTCGGAGAGGAAAACTAGATTTTAATGTCTTTTTAATATGCATATTGTCAGGCGCGAGTCTGGATAATTGAAATGTAGACTAGAGCTGGAAGATTGAAAGGTTTCTATTAAATTCAGAACACATGCAGAGAGGGATGTTTCTTTTTTCCTTTCCTTTTTTTTTTTAAATCTCCCATTGTGTCACCTCTATTATAGGCATGCCTAAACACTGCTTTTTCTTGCTGTCAATCACAAAAAGCTCACAGGTACAACTTACTATTTCATCACAACTTGTGCTCCTGCTAGAAGGTCAGCAAAACAATTCAGCAAAGGGGAACAAATGAAAGCCATTAAACATATTACAACCTTCTGCTGCTGAGTGATGGAGGGCTGGCATCTGTCTAATGGAGCATGTGTAGATGTGAGTGTGGCAGCTCATACAGTATGTGTGTGTGGACACAGTTCAGTATGTAAACAAAATTGCACATGAAGTCATGCAGAAAGCATTTTGAAGAGAAAATTATTTACAGCTAGCCAGTCAGATTTTTACAGGCTACAGCTGACTGTAATGAAAACTGTCAGTCATGCAGTATACATGCATGCTCAATAATCTTGTTACTTAATAATCTTGCAGAGGAGCTAAAGTTATTCCTGACATTAAAACAAAGTGAAGTTATCTCGTTCTCCCGCTCCTGTTGATGTGGATTCACCTGAAGGAAAGGCTGCCAGATAGGAAACAGGTCAGCTGCTGTCTCAGAGTGAAGCTGAGTTTAAAGGAATTTGTCAAATCTGAAGATAATGTGGGCAAATATAGCTGTTAGATTCCATAGAGACAGCTGTCATTTTAGCTTTTCATAATTCATATTAGTCCAACAAGCACGATCAAGAGAGACACCAAAGATTTTAATGCCAGACCGATCTGTCTGGCATATTCACATTCCAGATCGATCAGATGTTTGCAAATTCAGCCCAAAGTGGAATTCATGGTACCACATTTGTGAAAGAATGGTTTGTTCTAAAGAGTCTGGTACTGTAACAGGATGCCATAACTGCAACAAGTCAGTTCATTTAAACTTCTTCCCTCCTAGATATTCCATAATCTAGAGGTGGGAGTGGCATTATTGTAAAGCAGAAGCATTTAGGAACCACAGCAACTCAGCCATGACGTGGCAGAACACGTAAAGGTTACAGAGCGGGGCTGCTGAGTGCTGAGGTGCACAGTGTGTAAAAGTCACCAGCCCTCAGTAACTGCTGAGATCCAAACCTCCTCTGGCATTCTCTGTAGCTTGGAAAAAGGTGACTGAACTTAAGTTTTTGAAGACGTTTCACCTCTGACCCTCTCGGATAAAACTGAGGTTATTGTACTCTGCCCTACAAACCTTAGAAACATGGTTTCTAACCACATACACTGTAATGCATTAGCTTGACCTCCAGTAACACTGTGAGGAATATTGGAGTCATTTTTGACCAGGTATGTCCTTCAGTGCACATATTAAACAATTATTTAAGACTGCTTTCCTGCATTTGTGCAATTCCTCTAAAATTAGAAACATCCTGTCTCAGAGTGATGCTGAAAAACTATTCCATGCATTTATTACTTCTAGGCTAGACTATTGTAATTCATTACTACCATGTTGTCCAAAAACTCCCTAAAAACTCGTGAGATATACATCCTCTCTATTTTTAAGATTAGGCTTAAAACTTTCCTTTTAATAAAGCTCATAGTCAGGACCCTGGGCCCTCCCTTATGCACTGGGGACAACTTGGGGTTCAGCATCTTGCCCAATATTATTTCAGCACACAGACTGGAGGAGTCAGGGATTGATCCACCAACCTTGATGCAGATGCTTTTTCATATCCTCTAAATTGCATTTCAAGTTGAAGTGAATGCAATATTAAAGTGTGATGTGACTGAGTGTCCCAAAAGACAGTGTCACAGCCACCACATCTCACTGCTATGCTTCGGCATCTTTACATGATTCTCTGCTTACATTCACTCTGTATTTTGACAAGTGTTTTGCTGCTTCTTCTGTTGGTGAAGACACCCTCAACCTCCACCTGCTTTGATTTCGTTTTCTTTTCATGCACCCTGGGTGGTCTTTATTACCAAAAGGTTTCCCATTGAGGGATTTAATTGCAATGCTCCCTGCTTGTTTTTTAAAGAGGATATTCTGTTTTGAAGCAGCAGGGAGTATCTGTAAAAGTAGTGTCATGCCATGAGTGTTTTTGGAAAAAATAAAGCTTTGGGAGCCAGGTTCATTCACAGATCTATTGCTCCTAACCTTTCATTTAGTAGTTTCAAGCTAGCCTATTGCTCCAGCACATTTGCAAATTGCCCTTGCACCCATGGGTACCTGCTGCCCCTCCTTGTTAAAGATTAGGCTGGATTTTTAACCAGTGTGCAAAACAAAGAGTGTATCAGACCCCCTAATGGCACATGAGACCTCACAAGATCTATTTTTACATGCAAGCATTTGCAGCCTTTGAATGCAGTTTACTGTATTTAACAAAAGAGAATGATTTACAAAATGTCCACTGTTGCACAGCCTTGCTCAGCTCTCCTCGATTCAAGGTAAGTGCTAGTGGTGTGCGATCCAGCAAAATTTTGGTATCAATCTAATACCAAGTAAATACAGGGTCAGGATTGCTGATACCAGTATCGATACTGATATTTTTAACTTATAAAGGAAGTGTATGTAGGGGAGAGCAGAGTGTCGTGATTTCTGAGATGATCATCATCAATTTGCAAATTCTGAACACATTTTAATCACCAGTAAATCACTTTGATTTTTACTTTCCACAATAATTAGTTAACACAGTAGTTAACTGTTATTTAAACCAAGTAGAAACAAACCACACTCTTAGGTGCCGTTTACACGAGACCGTTTTCATTTTGAAACGGTGTCGTTTTGATGCGTTTCGGCCTTGCGTTTACACGACAACGGTGTCGTTTTGATGCGTTTCGCCCTTCTGTTTACACGACAACAGAGTGAAAACGATGTGTTTCAGAAACGGGGTCCAGAGTGGAGCGTTTCAGAAACGCACCGGCTTGCGTTTTCGTGTAAACACTTGAAACCGGGGTGATTTGAAAACGCTCCACTCGCACATGCGCACTATGGTTGCGACGGCCAGTTTTTCGCGCACGCGCAAACTGATAAACAGTACTCACGGATTCACGAGTGCTTCTTATGCTTTTCCTGTGTTTTTACCGTTTTGTAATTCAGCGTTGTGTGCAGCAGCGATCCAACCTCATCATCGGTCCACACAAAACCTCTCACATTGGCCGTTTTGTAAGTAATGAACAATTTGCCGCACTACCTACTGTGTCACTCCACGCATGCGCGTCTTGCGTAAACAAACTTTGCAAAGAGAAAACCAACGCCAACTTGTGGCCTGGCATGGGAACTACATCGTTTTCAGCGTTTCACATGTCCTCGTGTAAACGCGGATCGTTTCTGAAACGCCATCGTGTAAACGAAAGGCTGAAACGCATCAAAACGACACCGTTTCCAGTGAAAACGGCTTCGTGTAAACGGCACCTTAGTTTAAAGGCAGTTCTGGAAATGCCAGCAACAATCAACAGGCAGCTAATCAGACTCATGCTGGTGCTTCAGATGCCAACTCCCACAGCACGGCTCACTGGAGAACAACATCAGTGGAGAAAGACCACACCAGGGGCAGCTGAAGGACTCCATAGCAAGGACTTTGCATAGATTTGGACATACAAAACAAATGGACGAATGGTTGGAGAGAAACTAAGTTTGAAACCAGGTATACAGCAGGCAGAAGTATCAATAGATGCAGATGTTTTCTGTGTCTGATACTAATCAGCTACGAAAAAAAAATCTACAAGCACAGAGTCGGTTTTACTAATGAGAGAGCAGTGGAAAGCAGAAGACACACCGTCATGGCTCACCTATTATTGTTACTGCTACTAAATAAGCACAGTTAATTGGACCAAGGCTTCCCTGGTCAATATCTTTTAAGGTAACCCTGTATATTAGCTGTAAAATGTTGATTACACCTGGCTGGTGATAATAGCAAACAAATTATCATGCAGTACAAAAACAAATAATAAAATGCCATAGCTTTGTGGTATCATTTTATAAAGCTGTCCCATTGTCTTAACAACAACAAAAGAAAACAGCTCAATGTGTAAGTATATTCAAATTAATGCATGTGATCTCCATGTTGCTTATCTGTATATTTAAAAAGACAAAAAAAAAAATCCTATTTCAAACTATACAAAAAAAAAGTTCTTAATATAACCGAGAAAAATGTTTTCTTTTTTTCCATCTTGCCTTTTAAACAGTCCTTGTACCACAGAAAAAGACATTAAAAGTAACCAATAAAGGCACCAGGACTTGTTCTTGTATATTGACTTGATTTCAGTGGGTGGTGTGCCTGTACCAGGTTTCTGTTTTGGAAGTGCTGCCCAACACACGCCCCAATAGCCACGGGGTGCTTCACACACTGGTTTTAACCCCAATAAGTTCACTCGCACTGAGCTGCTAAGTGTCCCTTGGCTCGTTTCCAAGTGGAGCTGAGACATTGTCTGGCCTACTTCTCACTTTGCTGAAGTATTATTCTCAGCCAACACTGAAACTAAACTGTACAGTAAAGACACAGTGAAGAAGGAAGAGAGCGAGACAGAGAGAAGAGAGGGGGAGAAGAGAGAGAGGGAAGAGTGTGAAAGACAAGCAGTGATACACAAGGTCAATGAAGGGGGCAATATCATGCTATCAGCGAACGATACCGACATTTAGGTTATGTTAGTTTGAAAATCCAGGAATCTGAGAGATTGTCAAGATTTTTTCTCAGTCTAACTCAGCTATGACGCATTCAAACCACCGGTGTGTGAAGTCATTTAGATGACACTATAACAGTAAAATTAAACATTTACCAAGTAAAATTAAATGGGGAAAAATATTTTTTAAAAGCCAAGTTCATATAATAGTCAACAGGAGACTAGTTATGTGTGAAATGATTTTGGTGACAATACGCAGAATAAGTTGTACATTTTTGTATCATTTCAATGTCTATATTTGGAAAAATCCTATTTTTGTATTTTACAATATTACAATTATGAGGTATTGATTCCAGAAGCTCGAATCAATATCTTTCCAACAAAGTCATTACACCTGATGAGTTGCACACATGGCTCAACTTGCAGCTATTTTTTTCTTGTGTGTTTTTAAAGTCTCGCTCGTTACGCAGCAAAAAAACCTGTCAAACAACGGATGAAACAGCAGCTAATTCATTCAGCCTCCAACTGGTGTGTCTGTGCAGTAATGAGCTGCCCACTTCCCTTGAATCAGGTTGTGTGCTCCCACACTGCACTCACAGACATGTAGAAACTTTATTTAGTGAGTGGACTGTCTGCAGACTGCTGTTCATGGATAATCTAGCCACTTGGGTAGCATTAGACGAACACAAAATTCACTAATTCATGTTGATTCATTACTTTAAAATTCATTCATTACTCAAAATACAGTTTGAGGGGTCTTGCAAATTCCAGGCAGAAAACAGCAAAAGAGGAGGCTGCCAGGAGATGGTCTTAAAATATGAGAGAAAGCCAGGAAAAACTGCAATATTCACAGATATGACAGACTAAAATAATTTATACCCATCAATGCCAATATAAAATGTAAACTGTGTTGGCTATGTTAAGGTTGCTCAGAGCATATGGGGAAGGCCACAGTAAAGGCTGTGGCCACAATCTTTACAGGCTACAGTTGATTTGAACCATCTAATGGACATTTAATCAAATCTAATCACTGATTTTGAATCATAAAATGATGCCTTTTCTTTTCTTTTTTCCTTCCCCAGATTTCCCAGCAAGAATTGATCAAGAGTAAATCTCACCTTTTTCAATATGACTCGTGAAGACGTTATAAAAGACAAACTGTATATTTAGCCCACTGCAGTTTCCTTCCTTGTAAAACAACAGAAGTTTTATGATGACGGCAAAGAGAGGACGTTAAGCGAGGAAAGGATTGACTGGGATGACCAGAAAAAGAGGCAGAGCAGAATAAGAGATGACACTAATGGAAAAACGATGTGTGGTCTTACTTTGATATTATCCATCTAAAGTGTAGGTTTTCTTTTTCCTTTGTGGGTGCCTGTGTCTGTCTTTTGTGTCCATCCAAGTTCTCTAATCACTTGGGGCTACACGGGGAGTCTGGCAAAAGATCACATTCATTAATCGTAACCTGCCACTTGGTGCTGCAGCCTCTGCTGCTTCAGTTCCTGCCATCTTGGAGCTCCTCAGATAAAGTCCCATTATATCTCACCCAACACACAATAAGGGCCTGGATCCACATAGCATCAGTCACATGCTTTGTCTGTAGCAGCATAAACTGTCATGGTGCTGCCTTATAGTGTGCAACATATATGGGTCTGTTTAAACTGGTGGTTCTCAAACTTTTTCTGGCATACCCCACTTTAGAAACCAGAAAAAGTTCACCCCTCTAATTTTTAATCAATCATTAAGAAAAAGAAAGTTACAAGTTGGATTTTTTTTTTCCTGACAAAGGACCAGAGAGATGCATCTGGCCCTTCAGCTGATCCATCTACTGTTTACTGAAACCTCATCAGAACAATTATACAAGATCTGGACTGAAAATCTGTGGCAACAGAGTGATGAATCAAAATTTGGGATTCTTGTTTCAAGTAGCCATCAATATGTACAGATGAAGTCATGAGAGAGGTACAACGGTGAGCGTCTACAGCCATCTGTAAAACACAGTGGAGGCTCTGTGACAGTTTGGGGCTGCATTTCAGACAGTGGTGTCAGGAATTTTGTGAAAATTGATGGAATTATGGAAGTACCATCATATTTTGATCCACCATGCAACACCATCTGGAAAAAGTCTGATTGTCTGATTCTGATTACAGCTTCATTTTTCAGCATGATATTAATCCCAAACACACTGCCAACACAGTAAAAGCATACCCGGATAGAAAAACAGACAGTGAACACTATCAGTCATGGATTGGCCTCCCTAGAGCCCAGACCTCAACATTATTGAAGCAGTATGGGATCAGAGAACCAAACAAAAGGCAGCCAACATCCAATAAAGATCTTCTAATGTCCTTCAAGGTGCCCGGAGAACTGTTCCTGATTCCTGACTACTGAAAGAAATGACTAGAAAGCTGCAGAAGAGAGTTTAGGCTGCGTTGAAGAATAAATGTGGTTGACTTTGAAGCTTGCTGGAATTTTACAAACCTTTATTTTGCCTCATATACTGTATTTCCATATATGTTTCAGTAAATTGCTGCAACCATTTCCCATTTTCCGAGCAAAATATAATTAAATGAGGAATGTCTCAAGACCTCAAGTCTCTTGGAAGAGATGAATCCATGGACTCTGGCCAATAGGCAGGAGCAGATTCAGTCTAAACTGATGCGTTGAGTCAAATCAAAAGTGTTCAAATCAAAAGCGTGCAGACTAGTAATCTGGTGGTATTTTTCTCTCAAAGCAGGCAACAGGATATAACACTGACTCTGCCAAAGGTGTTTATTAAACAGTCTTAATGAGGTTCATCTTCCTGGCAACAGAAGTGGTTGCTGAGGTTATTTATAATAATGTCTCAGAATGAATGTGGAGATGATTTATTAATGTTCAAATCCTGCTAGTAACACCTTCATTATTCATTTGGAAATATTTAATATTTCCGTACCTCTGTAGTCGGGACTATCCCGTCCCAGCTGGAGGAGGATAAGAAAGGCTGCATTCAATGGACTGTGCTGCTTCATTATTTTGGCTCTTTCTGCTTGCTTGGCTGCTACGTATTAACAAAACAGGTGTCACTACACTGGGCCGAAGCAGCTTCACAATGCATTAGCACAATAATAGCTGCAGGTGTATTTATTCACAGTTGAGCTCAACCTTCTATCCAAATATTAACACCTTTCTGAATGTATTCACTTCCACGCTGAAGAGCTCTCGCTCGCTCTCTTTCTCACCCCCCACCCCCACCCCACCCCACCCCCCACAATCGTGCGTGTCTGAATGTGGGGAAGACGTGTGCGCACATGTTTAAGCTTAAATGTTGTTTGTGTCGCAGTAGTCCTTTCATGTGCAGTCCTTTGTAATTTCTGCCAAAAAGCGAGAGGAGATTGTACTATGTCTCATTATGGCACAGAAAAGGCTTCTGCCATTGTTTCCCTAACAAAACAATATGGTAATCCCTATTACACCATGAATATCTGTGGGATTAATTAGGGATTAAACAATTTGCCCACGGGACAAGACCACTGTATAAACGACAAGGAATTATGGCAGCACAGACCCCAGATAAACAATAAACTGCTCAGTTATCAAATGGTGCTGCCCGTGCTTATTATTTGCTATGAGTCGCCATCTGCATCACACACACACACTGTAGTACACCTACGCGGAAGCTGATATTTGTGTTAATTCCAACATTGAAGACATATGTTTTTTTAGATGTTTTTGAATTGTTTATGCTTCTGGCTACAGATTAATGTTTTTGGGTTGTTTTTTTTTTTCCCACTGGTGTATTTCTCTGATTTGTGTTTAATCACCGGTTGCATATAAAATCTCTTATGGAATATTAATAAAGTTGAAACTGCAAATATAGCATCAAAATAGAAGTTGAGATGACATTTTTCCAGTGAAATGGGGAACAATGTTCTTTGATGTCACTTCAAACGCTGTTTAAATGCAAATTTTTGCTCTACACACTGTGAACATGCCGTCTCAAAGGCTTACAAATAAATGACATGCTACTATATTTTTAGCAGTGATGTAAGCATAAGAGGACCAAAAGTCAAAACACCAAAGGCAGGTAGAAAAAACAAAATGCGAGCTCTTACAAGGACCGCAAGTGTAAAAAACAAAAAACTGAAAAAACAAAAACAAAAAGGGCAAACATAACAAAACATAACATGAAAACATGACCATCTGGGAAGACAAGATAAAACAAATTGAGACAAGTAATACAAAAATACTGCTGAGGAAAACACAAAGTCAAGAAGTAAAAGCAATCCTGGACAATGACATAAAAGATTTTAAAATAAAACAGGAAACAGGAAACAAACTCCAAAGTTATGAAAATAAGCACTACTGAGAACAGTTTTGCATTAGTATTGTCAGGGAAATGTGCTTTAATATCAAAAGTAGTTTGAAAAAAACTAGCCACCGTGAATCACGTTATTGCTTAGTAATTGCGGCCATTTTTATACACAGTAGCCCATTTTCAATTTTAAATAAAAGAACTGTTTTTAATACTTGGATAAAAATCTGACTGCCTGAAGCCTGGAACCCATGGACATCATCAAATGTTGTGGTTCCTCCCTTGAGATGCTCTGCTAGGCCTTTGCTGCAGCCACCTTCAGTTGCTGCTTGTTTGTAGCGCTCTCTTCAGCTTTGTCTTCAGTAGCTGAAAAGCATGCCGGGTTGATATCAGCTGACTGACATGACCATTTCTGTGGTGAGAAACTCTTGCAGTATTCTTTGGGTCAGTATCCATTTGCACTGTGAAGTACTGTCTGATCAGGTTTGCAACATTTGGCTGAATCTGAGCAAAGAGAGTACTTCAAAATTCATCCTGTTGTTCAAAAAGAAATGTTTTTTGTTTGGTTCTTTTTCTCCAGATCTGTGCAGGCGCTTTCAGATGATTTCTGATTAAATCTAATCTGGCCTTCCTGTTCTTGAATGTAACCAGTGGTTTGCACCTTGTCGTAAACTCTCTGCATTTACATTTATAAATAATACGCCTGCCACCTCAAAAGACTTCTATTATCTTTCAGGCCTCTTGGTGTTGCTGAGCTGACCAGTGCATTTATTCTTGATGTACTGGATTACTGATTTGGCCACTCCTTAAGTTTTTGCTCTAGCTGAGTGGTTTATTTAACGGCTACCAGATGCAAGATTAACAACTCTAGATCTTTTAGTTAATTTGTCATGGGATGATAAGAGAACAGACCTCACCTGGCTATGAAACTGCTTGTAAGCCAATTCCTTTTGAGCCTTTGAAAATGGGTGACTGTGTTAGAAATGGCTGTAATTTATAAATGATCACTGTAATACTTTTGGTAAACCCCCTGAATTAAAACTGGAAGTCTGCATTTCAACCACATATTGATGGTTCCAGTGTGGTGGTGTACAGAGGCAAAAGTATAAAAAGTATATCACTGTCCAAAAAGTTATGGTCCTAACTAACTAATTTATAAAATACAGTGTGTTTAGACATTCAAGGCTTCTCTGAAGTAACAGCATAAATCAGAATAGTTTTGATGGAGCAGAAAAAAAGACTGTTCTTGGACATTCAGGTTCAGGTTCCTTTATTTTTAGGTAGATTTGGTCTGCAGTAGTGAGTCATCCAACCTCACATGCACGTTTTCAATACAACCACAGACAATAGATAACAGACAAGCATAATACAAAATACTCAAGAAATGATGATAGAGAATTCATTCACTGGTGAATTTATATATATTTAGGACTGCCTTAATATTTAGTCTCCTTTGTGAAATAGGAGATGGATATATGCGAAGCTGTGATAGAGGATACTTTTATGTCTTTTGGCCTCAAACAGCTCTAAGGGAACATCTGAAACAGGACAAGCTGACACAGCACAGACAGCATCTGCTCCACCGGGTTCATCTTTAATGGTGGATTGAAGTTTTAGAGCTACAACTGTCAAATTAATATAAACTTAGAGGATAGAAATATTAAGTCAAATTAATTACAATTTCAATACAGTAAGTGCATGCGTCTCAACTCTGCTTTAATGTAATACCTCAGTAAATGTACTTTGATAGTTCACACAGTTGCTTTTCAGGTGAGCCTGGGTTCAAAACATGCTGCATACACTACCACACAGTCGGTATCTGTCTCTTTAAAAACAACCAGGGAATTCACTGATCTACTGCCAAAACCACCATAACACACACACACACACACACACACGCTTACATATGCACCTAGAGATTTGGTCGCAGTCACTTTACATTCATATGAACCAGTGAAAATCAGAAACGCTGACAAGAAGCAAGGCCAAGCGGGTTCATCTGACACCTGCTGTCCAACACAACCAGAGCATGACAAATACACTGATGCCTCAATAGACTCACAAAACCAACAGACTCTTTTCTGCCAGATAGAAGTAAACAAGTGAATGGCCTTACAAGGAATTTAGACTAGTCCAAATCAGACTCATTCAAGTGCATCTGCTCGTGAAGTTGACTCTGTTTGTTTTCTGGCTCTTTGATGTTTGAATATAAACTGATATACGGCAGATCTCTTGAAACCAGTGTGTGTATATTAAAAATAATCCCATTACTATTCTCCAATCTCTTTAATCGCTGACAAACAAAGAATTAACTTTCATATATTTTAGGCTAAGCGGACTAAAAATAAGCAAAAAAACTCTCATGTTGTGTCTTAGATGTGGTAAAAGATGCCCAAGATTGAAAGCTTCACTCCTGATGCCCGAAATAATACAGAAAGAAAAGTGAATCTGTGCAGGAGTTCAGTGCACACTGAGGAGGATTAATCTGGATTAGAACTGAGAGAAACAGGAACTCAGTAGGGAACCAGGATGTTATTTCTGCTGGCCTGGGGAATGCTCCCTGAAGGACTGCTGCCACTTTTTCACTGTCAGAACCAGATTCTATCATTAATACTGGACAGACCTGCTGTCCTGAGCTCCCCTTATCCTCTACTGCTGGGATCAAATTCCCACCCCCTGCAAAAAAACCCCTCCTTCCATGAATGCAAACATTAAATTCTAAAACAAGAAAGAAAGAACCATCGATGGTTTTGACAGTATGTGTTTGCTTTAATTCAACATTACTTTTAACTTAACAGATCTGGGTTGTGTTTGGCCCCAACAACAAAACAAAACTCAGCAAATCATTTATATCAACAACAGCACTGCACTGTATAACTTTGTCATGTTGCAGTATTTATTTTAGTCAGGCTGATTTATTAGAGTTTGGTGTCTAGGCTCTGATTTCATCAGTGCCAATAAATATAAAACAGGGGAGTAATGAGAAATTATCCCACCTGAGGCTACAGGTGGATGCTGGTGTGGTGGAACAGCAAGCAGGGATGCAGGGCAGCTGCAAGACTGACATGTCAGAGGGAGAGATGGAAAGATTTGCAGCTTAAATAGACAAATTGGGCGGGTGTGTTTGGGAAGTGAAGTGAGGAGAATGAGGCATGTTGGTGTGTATGATGCAGTGTAGCTTGAGAAATAGCTTGCAGGTTTCACACCATGTAGCAATTTTTCATTTCAAAAACAAGGGAAGCAAAGTGCTTTAGTGAAGCCAATGCAATACAATTCAAATTAAAATGGAAAAATGGGAAAATGGGAAAATGCATTGCAATGAAAAGAAAAAAAAATACTGGAAGTAAAAGCAGTACAATTAATAAGAAAACTAAACAATGTACAAAAAACAGGAGTTAAAAGTAAGAAACAAAAATGAGAAGATTAAAAAAAATTGCGATGCATAAAAGCAAAACACATGCAAAAATGTACACAAACACCTGTGCAAAACTTAGGAGTGCATGCAGAATGTACTACAGGTCACAGCAACAAAAATGTTAATTACACCAGGTCCCAGGTCAGGCAGGTGTGTAGCACAGACAGAAATTCCAGCTTATTTGACTTGAGTGAACTGAAGAGAGCTATTAAAAGAGAACGGCCACATACGAGGGAGCCTGACTGTGCAACGCTTTGTAGGTAAGGGTGACAATCGTCGGCTGGATCCTTGACGTGACAAGGGGGAGGAAAAAGCACATTAGTGGGGTGATATGCGACTGTTTGAGTAGTGGCAGCAACCAGGGGCAAGAAATTCATTGTGCATGCACCCTTCTTACTTTGGCAGGGTAACAATTCTGACAAATCCATTCAATTGAAACCACAGCAAAACAAAGCACACCATTTTCAGATAGAGCATCTATCACCAGCCAATGAACAGAAAGTTGGTGGTTCAATCACGTCAAGCCAATGACAATATTATTATGTCCAGCACTGTAGCCATTTCCTTCTTCAAGGAATCAGCTTACTGACACTTATGTAAATTTATCTTAGCCCTCACAGACGGCCTTAGAGACGTGTCAGCGATCATCAATTGAAAATGAAAAATGTGTATTCCTCGTCCAGTTGCAAGTGGTTGCTGGATGTTATTGGATGATGCTGTGAAATCGATTGCTACAGCCTAAGTCACACAGGTTTAGAGTCTGGTCAGTGACCCCCTGGTAACCACTGGTTGTGAGGGAAAAGTGTGTTCTCAGATTAGCGTGAAATTGGTCACAGAGAGGTATATGACGCTGCACCAAAAAATCTCCTTCTGATTGCTTTGGTTGTTAGCAGATTGCCACAATCACTGGTAGTTTTCTTGAATGACACCAACTTGTCTGCAAACACTTGCAAACTGCTTGCCAAGTAGTAGTGAAACTGCAATGTAGTAAAAGTTGCACCTTTGGAAATGTGCTGGTTTCAGTTCAATTCAATATATTTATATAGCGGCAAATCACAAAAAACACCTCAAGGCGCATTATATTGTAAGGCTATAACGCCTTGTTAGCGTTAAATAAAATATGGCCCCCTGCAACGTAAGCATGCAACTTGCATGTGTGTCCATTTCATGCCAAGGACAGGCAAAGCTTGACATCCACACTATGGACCAGCATATCTATTACACACTTTGGCATGATGCTGGGTCACCCAGTTAGTCCCCTCTTGCTATTTGCCATGTAATGTTTTGACTTTTGGGTTTTCTCTGTATTATTGTAGGGTCTTTACCCACAATACAAAGCGCCTTGAGGCGACAGTTTGTTGTGATTTGGCGCTATATAAATAAAATTGAATTGAATTGAATTAATGTAGAAATTATGGTTCAGCCATGGTAGCGCAGGGGCAGTCTTGTTGGCAGTATGCCTGCAGAGTGTGTCTGTTGTCAGATGGAGGAAATGTCCAGTGGTGCAACTGGTCTTTGGCCTACTCTTGCTTGTTTTGTTGTTGGTCCATCAGCCAGCCGCAGAACATACGAAGAGCTGAAGTGAAACTTCAGTATGCACTGCAGCAGTTGTCATGCTGTATTTTTTTATCTTTGATATTTTTTCCACACTTCTCCCTTCCCTGTTCCAGCCCACTCATCACCATATCAGCTTTCAACCACCGTACAGGGTCACCCACGTCACACACCGTATATTTTTGAGGACTCCAGAGCATGTTTGCAGTGGTTGAAAACCCCTCTGCATAGGCTCTCCGTAACCAAATAACTCTACAAATGGACACAGTAGAAGTAGCATAAATTACGGACTGCATGTTATATAAGCTTGTAGTGTTTTGAGGGTTCAGTCAATGAGTTGAACAGCAGTATCTAAATACAAGTCCGTGAAATTAACCTAACATGAAAAACAAAAAAAAGTTTAAGAAAGATGGATGTGTGTTATATTGTATGTAATATCTCAAGTTTGAGGTTCCTCCACTAACTGAGAGATTGAATGGCAATGTGTAATATGAATGAGATCACTAATAAACCATTACATTTCCCCTCAGCTCCAAAATATTTTAGCATCTTCCAGGTTCTGTTGTGTTTATTTATTTATTTTTTTAATGGGCAACAAATTTGTCTCACCTCAGACATGCTTACTAAAGTTACTGTTATGGTGCCTTGTGCCTAAATATGTAAACATAATATGAGATGATATATGCCTGTGTTGTATTTTCAGATAGTTTTACAGCCCTCCAAGTGGGCAAAATGCTCCAAGTTCACAAGATTGTGGCAACAAGCAAAAAAAAGGAAAATGAAAAAAGTGATGAGTGATCACCTTGTCATCTTAAAATTAGCAATTTATACTGTCCCAATTAGCCTCTCCCCATCACCGTGATTTGATTAGCCTGCTGTTCTCTACCTGCTCTGTTGTGATGAACTCTCCTCAGATATCTGCAGGCGGCTGCACTGTGATTAGATGTGCTTAGTCATTTGCTAAGTGACAAGCAGGAGCACACAAACCGGGACAAGCAGGCATACATGGACACACAACGCACATACACACACACACCTGCATTTCTCATGCAAAAAGTTTAGAGAACAGCAACAGCATCAGTGAGCAGCAGCACATATTTTCCGCCTGGAATACTCTTCTTTAGGCTTAGAGAGATTTAGTGTTCATATTCTCAGAGATTTCTCTATTTTATTTTATTGTTACTTCTGAATTCTTCTTTGTTACACAAAGCTGGCCCACATTGTTACCAACCAAAACTGCAAAATTTCTGAGCAAGCTATATATTTTTTTTTTTTAAAAAAGGAAAAAGTCGAACTGAAAATCTGTAATTTCCTTCTGAAAATTACTGAACGTGACCAAAGTGACAATGTTGATCTGCAGTATCTGCTTGGATACTGTGATGCCACTGGAGTTCAACAGAGAGCTGTGTACAGGTTCAGTGAGCTATGATTCATGCCCTTGCCCACCAGCGAATATCTTTGCCATGTGAAATTGCCTAATAAATATGCGCTGGACTGCAGTGACTAGGCATGACTGGAATTTTATGGTTCATAAAGGGGCTCAAAGGCTCACAGGCATAAAATAAGTCATCACCTTATGCAGTTTCACACTATAAACAAACAATATAGTTATTAACTCCTTAATAGTAACATTCGATCACACGGAATTGTTTTTATAGCTACGTGGACACTTTAAAAATATGCATACATATGCATACAATTAAACTGTGATGTTGTTTATATGAGTTTCAATAAATCCCTTAGTCTATTTAAGCTGTTCTTCTGATTTGCCTGCATAGTCAGCTCAGCAGAACCCCAGATGTGGAGAAGAGAAAAATATTTTGCCTCTAAAAATCTCCACCTTATTAGTTTAAAAGTCACACTCAAGAGGATGATGCTGCTCACATTAAAGAAAAACCAAGTATAGACCTGAAAATTTGCATATTAACAATTTTTCTTCTTGAGACAACCTTGATGTGTTCGGAACCTTTCATCGGGGCATTTGGCACATCAAAACAACAACAAAATGAGAACAACATCCTGCTGGTGCCGTTTGTACATCCAACAAAACAACAAAAATACCCATTTTTTTAATGTCAGATGGGGGGGGGGCTCTGTTGAGAAAGGTTTCAGAAGTGAACATTACACAGCAGAAGATGGGCTCCGTGTTTCAAGCTGCCACTTGCTGTTGCTTTTGCTTATGTTTCATCCCCATGGTAGTGAATGTTTTCCGGCAGCCTCTCCCATAGGCCCTGACCTCAGCCATTTCTAAACAGGAACCAACCAGTACCAGCTTTTTGGCACATGGATAGTATACGGTACATGGAAGTGGTTCTAGATTAAGCACCAGCACTGTGCTGATAGGAAAGGGATAAAAGTCTCACTTGTTCTCCATCTCTTCAAAGACTGATGTAGAACATGCTGTAGTCGCTGCAGGATGAATCTTACCTGACACTCTGCAGAAGAAACTATTGATTGTTTGGTACCCAGTGTCTGTGTGAAACACATTATATTCAGATAACATTTAATCCTAAAACTTTATTTATTTATAAAGAAGTTTAGATTTTTTTTTAAATTTCTCTCTCTTTTTTTAGGATTTTTTTCTTCTGCAAGAGAAAGCATATTAAGTTACCGGAAGATGTCGGCAATCTTAAATTGAGCAATTGTTTTAGCATTTATTGATCCTCTTACACTAAGTCAGTGTTGACAGTTGATTGGAAGGGGTTTAATATTTTCTCCATTAAGAGAGCTGATGATACATCAAAAGAAATAGTCTCCATTAGCTGATGTGAATTTGTCATCTTTGCGGTCACGGTACCTGGTTCAAGACTGAGATTGATTCCGCTAATCTCTCAGCTGACAAGAATTGCTCATCTTTAAAACACGCTGTGAGGCCAAAAATGTAAGGCTTGTCAGGACTGTCAGCACATCCAGAAAAAGCTATAGGTAGTCACTGAAATACCTAGCTTTTGAAGGCAGGCCCATGGAGCGGGCAGTTTTGGCCTCTGGCTGAGTTCCATGGCAAGAGCTAAAAACAGTCGAGAGGCTGAAACATGATGACGTCATTAAGGGAGCTCTGCATTTAAAAAAAAAAAAAAAAGACTGAAACCTGCTTTTTGTTCAAATATTAAATTCGAAGAAAAATCATTTACGCTTTCCTCATATGTGATCTCTTTAAATCTTGGAGTGACTGTTCCAAAACAACACTTGATGATGATTGGTCATGTGAGCTGTCTTAACTTCAGTCACTTAGACTGTGGTTTCTGTTCTTACCTGCAATCAACAGTGGTTAGCGTTGACCTTTTAGGCAACCTTTTCTCAACCCTAATCATGATCATAACCACCTTGTAACCTTAACCAGGCAGCTTTGGTTGACCGAACATGGCTGAACCAAATTAAATCACTTTAAAGAAGCACAAAGCTTGTTTATGTGTCTGTGTGTTTGTAGAAGAGGTCAACAAATGTCTGGCTGTTTAACCTAATGTTGGACCTTTTTTGATGCATAAATCTCTCATAGGCAGGTGGAGCAGGTCATCTACATTTACTTGGGGATTAAAAAAAGTGCTGTGTAAGTGGGTGAATGAGGCTAGTAGTACAGTAAAATGTGTTTTGAGTGGTCAGTTAGAGTAGAACAGTACCAATCCATGAGGGTTTTGTTAAGTTTTGGAAACTCAGATGTTACCTTTCAGAATCACATCTCATACAGTTCTTCAGTTTTAAACTTTCTATATTGGTATGCTGCAAAGGACAAAATATCGCCAAGGACCTGATGAATATTAAGACTTTTATTGCAGTCCATTTCTCATTAGCATTACATGCAGATAAACAAAAGACACATCATTTACGACAACAACTTCATGGTGGTTTTTTAACCTCTGAACTCTCTTTCAAGGCACATTCTAGCAGCCAGGAGGAAAATGGGAAAAATGCATCTGTATAAACACCCTGTTAAGTAAACCGGTCTGCAGTTCAACAGCTGCTAATGTCAGACTACAAACAAAAGAATCATGGGGGGGGGGGGGGGGGGTTGCATAATGCTAAAATAACAGCTCTACAAACACACAAGGACACACCCAAACTGCAGCATACACAAGTGCTCTGTATCCCATTTTCCACGGTCTTTCCCTATCTCTCTCTCTCACACACACACACACACACACACACACACACACACAGTGTTTCTGAACAGATGCTGGCTGACAGGTTTGAATTCATGCTGGTGAAAAGGTGAGTCAACACCCTCCACTCTTGTCAGTATTGAATCTCCTCACCTTAATATCATCTTATTTGTGTGTGTGTGTGTGTGTGTGTGTGTGTGTGTGTGTGTGTGTGTGTGTGTGTGTGTGTGTGTGTGTGTGTGTGTGTGTGTGTGACAGTGAAAAACAATCTAGCAGGGTGAGGGGAATTATGCACAGGCTGTGTAGATGTATGATGCTTTCATACCAAATACAATAATAGAAATAATAAATGCAATAGGATATAGTTAAAGTGATTAGGAATCAATTAGTACAGCAGACATTAAGATGATAGAATAATGGAATTAAAATGGAATAAATCTGGAGAAAGTGAGGGGAGGGGGAACAGAAAAAAGGAAGATGGGGAATAAAGTCACAAACCATGTTTCTAGCACATGAATGGGTCCCTGTAGGCGAGAGGCATCACTTCTCATCCTAATTACTCTTCAAGGACTGACCCAGTATCAGCTTCTCATGTTCTACCCATATTTAACTCTCCAAGCACTAAAACTGTCTTTCAGGGTATAAAAAGGTCAGGGAATAAAAGTGGGAGTTAATAAGACAAAAAAAAAAAAAAAAAATCCACTCAAATCAACATTAATTTGAAGTGGTTTGATAGTTTGTCTGGCAGACCTTTGGAAACAGTCAGTCTGAAGAACAATTTACATTTCCCTACCCACTTGTGCTCGTCGACGATTGATGACTCATCCAGAAAGACTAATGGGAATGCAATCCAGAGAATACATATTTCATCACAAAGCATCTGTTTGTGTAATGGGCAATACTGTAAATCAGTAGGTCAGCTTATAAACAAGTGTTGTAATACAGAGAGACTGGGAAAACTATAACTTATCAGAATGGCAATTTTTAGTAACTTTAAAAACGAACAAAGAAAAAAATACAATTGTCTATATAATCTGAATGCAATTCAGCCCATGTAGCTGGTTGTAAGTGTATTAGTCTGTTTTCATCCTCTTCATAACAATTTCAGCTGAGGCACTGAGGTCACTGACGCCTGTCAAGACAGTGCTCTGACTGTACGTTAAAGATCTTTATTCAGAAATAACAAAAAACACCATTAACGCAAACGCATCCGAGTATTTTATCATGGTGTTCGTTATTAGAAAAAATAATGCCTATTTTCATTATCTACTTAATATATCTCTTTGCAATTAGAAAGCACACCTGCCAGGTGACCTAGTTTTTCTGTAATCCTGCTAATGACTAAGTCACACTAGAGTAAAAATAGGATGGCAACCTCTTTGGGACTAGGAAAAAAGTAGTTGATCAAGTTGATCAGTAGATGACCAACTGGACCAGTTTTGATTGAAAGGCAATTGCATAAGTCACCCAGTGAGAGGCAGCCTGCTTCCAAACAACTGTGGTCTGACTGCAATCAGGCTCAGACAGGTCAGTGAAGATTTATAGATAACTGTTTAGTTTATAAACACATATTGCCAGCATATCGCAATCAGTCTGAGAGTCTGCCCCAGTGAGACTAAGGCTAAGTTCACAGTGCAGCCTGAAGTGACTCAGTTCCAATTTTTTGTGAAATCCGATTTTTTCTTCTTTTTTTTTTTTTTGCATGGTCGTTCACATTTCCAAATATATACGACTTGTATGCGATCTGTGCGTGAACTGCAAACGACCCTAAAAGTGTCCCACATGCGCAGTAGAGGACGCAATGACGTCACACATAGCGAGCGTTAATGTGAATTTCTATTTAATGTGAATTTTTGTGTAAACAGCAACAGATCAGCGATTTTTACTGATTTCGTAGATAAGATATGATTTATTTGTCACATGCACAATTATGCAGTGAAATGTATTTTGTACCTGCAACTGATGGTAAGTGGTAAAAATATATAAGAATAAAATATTACCACATCCCACATCATGGCACACAAGATAAAAATATATAAATATCTAGGGTAAAAATACACAATTCTAGTTGTCGGTATTTACACGAAGGTATGTTATTGCAGCTGTGTTGGTAAGTGTGTGTCATGGTATAGTGCAAGTCAATCGCCATATTACCGCAAACAGATTCCATGTAGGGCAGCAGGTAGCGTGCATGTTCTCCAACAAACGGAGTTTGTTTCCTGTTTGGAAGTTTTGTGTTTTGACTACATTAGTTACATTTTTGCTGTTTACTTTTGCCTTCACTCATTGTGGGTTGGATTTAGGAACAGCTCATGTTTTGTTTAAAAATAGGTCGGCATAAAAACGTGAACCCAAATTACCCCTAAGGGTACCCCATGAATTTGAAAAAGAATTTGGGACTGAGCCCAAAGCTCTATAGCACCACAGTAACTGTGTTACAGCAATAGCTAGAATAGGACACCTTGTGCATATCGCTGAGACGGCAGTATTGGATGCTCTGAATGAGGATGAGCAACACAAAGAGACAAACAATGGTGAAAACAGAACTGCCTGTGATCGTGTGTAGGCTATAAAATTTAAGGAATGTTTTGGATAAATAAAAATATATCCAGTCTTCTTTTCTTTCTACATTTTAAAATGCTTTTTTATTCAATTGTAGTAAAAGATTTATATGGGAACATCTGGAACTTGCTTGGCTCAGAGTTTGATTTTATTCACAGATGACTGTTTGAAGCTACATGAAGCAATCCGGATACTTCAAATGTAGGTAAGGAAATTGTGGTTTCAAAATATATCTTGGTGACTACATTTTTTTTTTGACATCTCAGGTGTTTTAACCTCAACATTGTAAAGTGAAAGGCATGGTACCATCCATCTACTGTATTGTTCAAATGCATTTTAATTCTACAGATTTGCATTTTTTTTCTGTAATCTTTCTTTTCACCTTTTCCTTACCCTGTGTCTGTTTTTCTTTGCTATTGAACTATTTTTTGAACTCTTATGCTATCTATCATTTTATTTTTTCCCCTCTTCTTTCAGTCTCTCCTCACAGCTTCTTTTTATATTTGTAAATCCTCCTCACCAACCTGCATCAAGAACTCATTTATTTATTCATTTATTGGCAACTGCAGTCCTGCGATTCCAGCTACACCTCCAGCATCTTTCAATAAATGTCATTTCCAAAGCCAGATGGACTACAGATACTGAAATAGTCCACCATGAGTTCATCAATCCTACCACTTATCAATATTCAGATTTTTCCTGTTTCATTTTCCGCGTGTCATCATGGAAAGGCCAGTAGATTTAAATGATTGATGCTGTCCAAGAAAGGTTCAAATACACTTAAAATCGCGTGACACTACAAAGAAATGAGCCAATGAAAAAATTAGTTGAGAACAGAGGAGGGTGTAGGTCAAATGAGTCATAGTATAGAAATCAATACACAGATTTCATCACACTGAGGCTTTTATCCAGTTTCAGGACATTTTTAAGACAAACACTTGCATTCACACAAATGTGAGGACAACATCTTGAGTATAACATTGTGTAAAAGAGAGGTAAATGGCAAGAGTTGGGTTAAAAATGTATGATTAAAAACAAAAGAAACAACCTCTCAATGTTAGAGTGAATGATTTTTGCTCAAGAACTATGTGACTGAGAATGTCCAAATTCACACCATAGATGCATCTACCAAAAATCTTGGACAAGTTTCAATCTCACTGACTTTGACTTCAAGGTAAAGATCAAAGGAAAATTATGGGCACGGACAACAGAACTTATGTGTGTCTGTGATTCAGTGTTTGGAGAGTGACATGACTGTGAGATCAGTTAAAACATCTGACAGGGGCGGGGTCTGCTGTGCCCTGCACCACTTGTTTTTGTTTTGGTTTTGGTTTTTTTGGAGCCATTCAGAGGTGGACTTGCTGCTGTGTTTCAGGTCATTGTCCTGCTGCATAATCTGAGTGCTCTTGAGCTTCAGGGCCCAAACTGATGGCCAGACATTCTCCGTCAGGATTTTCTGGCGGAGAATGCCTGCAAGTCGTCCAGGTCCTGAAGCAGAAAAGCAGCCCCAGACCATCACTCCACAACCACCATGTTTGACTGTTGTTATGATGTTTTTTTTGTTTTGTTTTTTAATGAAATTCTCAGTTAGTTTTACACCAGATGTAACGGGACTCAAATCATCCAAAAAAGTCCAGCTTTTGTCTCATCTGTCCACAGAATATTTTCCCAGAAGTCTTGCATGATTTTTTGGCAAACGTGAGAAGAGCCTTTGTGTTCTTTTTGGTCAGCAGTGGTTTTTGCCTTGGAACTCTCCCATGGATGCACTTTTGCCCAGTCAATCATGAACACTGAAATTAACTGAGGCAAGTGAGGTCTGCGGCTCTTTAGATGATGTTCTGGCTTCTTTTGTGACCTCTTGGATGAATCGTCACTGTACTCTTGGAGTAAATTTGTTAGGGCAGCCGCTCTTGGGAAGGTTCACCACTGTTCCAAGTTTTCTCCATTTGTGGATAATGACTCATGAGTCCCAAATCTTTAGAAATGTCTTTGTAAGCCTTTCCAGACTGACAGATGTCATTGACTTTGTTTTTTTAGATTGTCGCATGATGCGTTGCTTTTTGAGCTCTTTTAGCCTACTTCACTTCTCAAACAGGTTCTATTTAAGTGAGTTTTTGAATCAGCAGTTCTGGTGATAATCAGGCCTGGGTGTGGTTAGTGAAACTGAACTCAGCTTTCCAAAAAAAAGTGGTTAATCATGATTTAACAAGAAATGGGCATTAGTTTTTCACACAGGGCCAAATAGGTTCTAATAGCTTTTTCCCTTGATAAATTAAATAATCATTTAAAAACAGCATTTTGCGTTTCCTCTGGGTATTTTTTGTCCATATTCCATCTATCCACTTCTCCTGTTTGGGGTCACAGGGGGGCTGGAGCCTATCCCAGCTGACATAGGGTGAGGGGCAGGGTACACCCTGTACAGGTTGGCCCTACCAGCAGGGCCAACACAGAGAGACAGACAACACCCACGCTCACATTCACACCTATGGGCAATTTAGAGTTTCCAATTAAACTGACCCCAGTAAGTGGACTGTGGGAGGAAACCAGAGTACCCGGAGAAAACCCACGCAGACACGGAGAGAACACGCAAACTTCACACAGAGAAGGAGGAAGGGGCCAAGGTGGAATCAAACCCAGGCCTTCCAGATGGTATTCTAACTGTGAGGCAGCAGTGCTAACCACCGTGCCACCGTGCTGCCCCATTTTTGTCCATATTATATTATATAATTTGTTGATGATCTGTAACATCTACGCAAATATAAAAAAAAAAAAAATCAGGAAGGGAGCAAATACTTTCTCACAGCATGAACGTGTATTTGTACATTTGCATGTGTTCTGCCACAGAAAAACTATTGGTTTGTAGAAAGGGAAGGTTTATAGGTTTATTTTCTTCTTCCTGCACCATTTTTGTTCACTTGAACTTAGAGTAAAATAAATAAATAAAATGCACTCTAAAGATATGAAGGTCATTTAACACTTGGACAATAATTGCACTGCTATGATTTGCTAAATTAAAGGAAGCACAGAAAGTTTTCACTCCAAACAAAACACACACACAAAAAATAGTGTTTGCCACCAGTAAGCTTTACCTCCCAGTCCCGTATCTTTATTCTGTCAACTCGAAGTGCTGTCACTGCAGTGCATTTCTCAGCTTCGTTAATTTGATAATGCCCATTCAACACTCACACAAGTTCTAAACCTCCATTAAATATCCCTCACATCTCTGATTGCATCATTTCAGCCATCCCCCCCCCCGACACACACACACACACAATTCTTCCATTACAGACACACTGTGACTAGCAGAGATAATTTTCCATCGCTCTCTTTTCATCTTTTTTCATCTCCTCATCCCTATAGAGTTGCATTTCTGCGATTATGATAAATAAATAAATGTGCACTAGCTGCCTGCAGGTAAACAATACTGACACGTTCATTTAGCAGAGAAACCAAGATTTCCCTCAGAGTAGATTCATCGCCATCAGCCTTGTCTTTAATTTAGGTTGGGGTGAGATGCAGTGTCCATTGATTTCTGCAGGATTCTCATTCCCTTTCACAATGAGGTCAAATGTCAGGATCAGCCACAAAAACATCCTTTTAAACCAAAATAGGAACCAAGTCTCCTTCTTTGCATACTCTTCTGTTTAACATTAATTTATTACCGACAAATTTCTAATTGCTTTTTCTTGTGAAAAACAATCTCTCACTTCGTTCACCATCTGTCCGAAAACTCTTCAGCTCAGAGAATATCAGCACGCCACACATCAATGCTGCAGCTTTCCAAGGACATCTGACCCAACAGCTCCAAAAGGAAATTGCTGCATCACCACTCGATAGGAATTAACTTCAATTTTAGTATGTAGCGTCCTAATTATGCATGATAATTAAGTAAATATGTGCACCAGCTGCCCACTGGCAAGTAATACCAACACAGCTCATATTCATTTAGAAGAGAACGCAACATTACCTTTGGAATACATTCATTTGTCTTTTAATCAGCTCTGGGTGGTATACAGTAACCCCTGGAGCTTTGGATTATAATAATACCTGTTAGTCACCTATACAGTGAATCACATAGTATCTATTCAAACTTAATTCTTCAGTATAAGTAAATCCCTTGTGCATTTAGCAGCTCCTTGATCCTTCTGTCCAACAGCATTTATCCAAAGAGAGAAGCCTGATCACACAGACACCAAAAAAATGAGTCATTTTGTCCTGTTTGTGACATTGTGGTTTCTTCCCCTGGTATTATAAATGTAAAAGAAAAATAGGTGTTTAAGGACTGGCTTAACTTCTTCCAACATTTCATAGAAATCTCAGAATCCACTGAAACGAATTCAAATTTGCTCCAAAGCTCTGTCATGGATGTTAAATGTTCACTTTTTTTTTCAAAACTTGTGTAACTTACTTCTGAGTTTGACTGACAGCAAAGCCAGTAAAATATTTACACTGAAGCACTTACAGAGCGACATCATTCCCAGTCCTACTCTCTCTCTCAAGTTTGCAGCACCACCAACAGCAACGGCATTTGTCTCAAATCCAGTAACACAACTTTCAGCAACATCAGAAAACCACAAAAAAGATAATGGGGATTATGTTTGCTCTTACCTTTCTGTACACAATCATGTTGGGTGTGTCATCATCTGGGTCCACGCTGCTCATGGACCGCATGGAAAGCAGAGGTCGAGCTGGGGTCATCTGGACAATCTCCTTCAGTTCCTCAGCCCCTTCATCCGGTTCTGCCTTCTCCACAGGGCTCGACTGCTGCTCCTCTTCCTTCTCCCCTCCTTCCTCCTCCTCCTGCTGCTGCTGCTGCTGTTCTTGCTGTGGTGCCTCAGCCATCTCTCCCTTATAGTCGTCTTCCCCGTGTTTGAAGTTATCCTCTCTTCTTTGTCTTTCCCCCCTGTGTGTCCTCCTGTACTCTCTTTAGAGGCTAAGGGAAGAGAGAGAGACGACGTGATAAATTGGACCATAGCACTCACCACTGGGCTCCAGTCTCCCATGTCTGTCTGTTTTCTCGTTTTCTGTCAGCAGGCACAGGATGGATGAAATGGAGGTGTCATCAATTCTACGTTTCTCTGTCTCACTCTTCTGCTGTTCCCCCCAGTCCTCTGTCACATGAGATTGAAGTTAAAGGAGAATAAAATGCATTCTGTTTTTGCTTGATTCTTTCAATCATTTCAATTTATGGGACATCTCGTTTCCTGTCATACAGCACACGGTAACAACGGTACAAGCTTATTTGCCATAAAGGATGTGATGTCTTGTTTTACAAGAAGAGAATAAGAATGTGCTTCTTTAGTCAAAGATAGACATCTTTGAATGACTTTAAATTATGAAAATTGCCCAGATGGATATCTAATTTTCAAAGCTAATTTGCTCATTTCCATTCAAAGAAGCAGACGGGTGGAAGCAAGAGTGAAAGGGAAGGTTTACAAGATGGCAGGGAGACCTGCTATGATGGTATGGTTTAGAGACGGTGGCACTTAAAAAAAAACAAAGGAGGTCAAGCTGGAGGTGACAGACTTGAAGATGATTTTTGTTGGGCGTGACAAGACAAGATTAGAAAATAGTAGACCAGAGGAACAGCTCAGGACAAGCAGTTTGGAGACAAAGCTAGAGAGGCAAGGCTAAGGTGGTTTGTGGAGAGGAGGGATAAAGGATTCGTAGGGCAATGAATGTCAAAGATGGAGTTGCCAGGCAGGAGGAAAAGGAGGAAAACCACAGAGAAAATTCATGGATATAGTGAAGGAGGACATGCAGAGGGTTGGCATGGCAGAGGAGGATGCTAGGAATAGGCTGAGATGGAGGCAGATGACCTGCCGTGTTGACCCCTAACGGGAGCAGCCCAAAGAATAAAAAGGTTTCCATTCAAAGAGACGGTTTTACATTTGCATTGTTTGCTCAGGTTAAAGCTTTTTGTGATTTTTTTTTCCCCTTGGTGTAACATATTTCAAACGTAAATCTGTTTTTATTTCCCTACGAGAGTTCAATCAACCAATTTGTCACCATTTTCCTCTAACATGCAGAAACACTTCAGGTTAGACGGCTATTCCAATAAACTGCTCACAAAATACAGAAACAAATGATAGCAGATTAAATCCTTGTTTAAATAAAATCCATTAAAATTCCCCTTTAATTCACTACAGAACAGCATTCACAGAACCACACACATTACATGCAGCATATAAGATTTCTGAGGACAGAGGAGATGAGCTTAGGAGGTTCAAAGGAGGATAGGGCAAACAACTGGAAAGAGAAATAAAACCCACATGAGAACACAGCTTTCTGTATGAGGGTTCTACCTCATGCATTTTTCCCCTCCTGTGCTTATCAGTGCCAGAATATTTTTATTCCAAGCATAACTGGGACCAAATGCCTTTCCATTTAGTCCATTATAAAAGAAAAAAATTGGCTTTGACTGATTCATCAAAGCATATTCATCTTCAAACAGCTGGTCCCTTTGCTGGCTGCAACACTGAATGTGCAAAATAACGTTACATAGGGCTGTAAATCTAAACAGTTCTTCACTCGATTAAATGAGTCTGCTTGCAAACCACACAATGAAAATGCAAATCTAATCTGCAGACTCTATAGGAAAAGTTATGATACAGAGCTTTTTTAGATAACTGAATGCTTACAACAATATGCCTGGAAACTGGGAAATGTGAGATGCACTCCATTTTTTTTTTTTTTCATTCCATTTTAATTTATTTATTTGTTTTGCAGTCCAAACTCAAAGAGCGCACATATCCTCGCAGAATTTGAGGTTTCCTGGAAACATTTATCTCATAAAGCATTTGTAGAAGAAATGATGGGCTTAGGTGCATAACTGTAAGATAACTCTGCTCAGAGGAAAGTGTATAACCATAACTTTATGATCAAAATGGTAAAATCTTGAAAGAAGACCATCATACTCACTAAATATAAAGAATTGTTAAGGTGGAAAAACTGAAAATGTGGAGGGAAAAAAAAAAACTTATCTTGTCCTGGTGCAGCATCTCAGAGCACTTCAATGTCCCAAAAGCTAAATGCATATAAACTACACTATGAATAGTGAGAAGGAGAGCAAAACTAAAATCTAATTAAGTTGAAGAAACTGGCACAAAAGCTGAAAAGCGATCAAGTTAAATGACCCCATTAAATGTGTTAATAGAGTTCATGTATATAACATGAAGTTCACAAATAAATACACATTTAAACAGGGTGCAAAAGGCCTGATGTAAAAAGCAGTTATTCTTGATTGGACATGCTAATTACTATAGTCACTTTAATCTGTAGGGGAACCTATGGAGGGGGGGTGGGGGGGGGGGGGGTTTGCATCATTTTATCTAATTTAATCAATTTGTAAGTATTAACCATGTAAGCAGGTAGTCAGCTGAAATAAGATTGACACAGAGTCAATCTAAGGGCCTCCATCATGAGAACCCTTTGCTCCTTTCTCTTTCCCCTCACCCTCAGCTGATTGTGGCGGATGGCTGCCGTCATCTGATTATTGGGGTTTTCTCTCTAATATTGTAGGGTCTTTGCCTATGCTAGTATAAAGCACCTTGAGGCAAGTGTTGTTGTGATTTGGTACTATATAAATGAAATTGAACTGATGTGAATATTACACAGTTTTATGATTTTTTTACTCTTTTTAAGTGGTGCATTCTCCCACAGTCTGAAGCAAAATTATATGTTATAGAATTGCCACAAAGTAACTTCTGCTTCATGCCCAAAGCGTGAAAAGAAAAAGGAAGCAAAATGAGGGCGGGCCTGGTACTGACTGGTAGTAGGATGATCAGGGCTGGCATGTTAGGAAACATCCACAGGTCTGAAGATGGGATCAATACCACTCTCATATGGAATGGATGGAGCTTCAGCCAGGATCCAGTGTAGCTTAGCTTAGCTCAAAAATAAGAGCCCCTAGACTGTGAACTTTATTTAGCATCTGTATCACTCATAAATCTGTTTACACAGAAACATAGTGCTGGCCCATCTCCCTTTTGGGGGAAAAAAGCAAGTCCTAAAAAGATAAATAATTAAATATTAAGGATGAAAGTAAAGTTAGTGTACAGTAAGATATTGGTTTTGATTGGAGTAAGTGTGAATGTCGGTGTAATGTCCTCTGAAGTGAAGTTTAAACACTATTGTGCGTGTTTTTGTGAGCACAGGCGTGTAACTCCACATCGGCTTGCTCTTTAGATCAATGCTCTCATCGGCCAGCTGTTTGTGTGCGTCTGAATGTGTGAGAGGACACACTGTAGAAACTGTGCGTCTGTCCTGGAGCCTTGCATCGCTGAAGAAAGGGAACGTGCAGAAAAGAATCTAAATAAATGGCTTTCAACCTGCTGTTTTCATTAAAGGCACACCATCTGCTTAACTGGTATTCCAAACCAACAGTTAACACTCAGAAGTGATGCCTGGCTTGTTTCTCTGTAATACTCAAGTTTACGCTCCTATTTGCCTTTCCATCCTGCTCCTGGAATCTCATGAAGCTGTGTAGGCTGGGATCAATACCTCCAACACTTGCTCTAACTGTGGATTTTGCAAAGAAATGAAATGCTCAGGTTGAAAACTCACATGAGATCATCCTCTTTCATGCTGTTATTTAATTAAAGGTTCACAGGGGAGCCTCACACCCACTGATAGAGGCGCTTTTGTTGGCCTAATTGCTTCTAAGAACTTCTGGAGTCCGATTTGGTCACTTTGAGAGCCTCTGATGTAATACCTAATCTATTTATCTAAAATTAGATGAACGTGAGGAAGAAGAACTATATAAAGGGACCACCCACACCTCACTGCACAGAATACAAACAAAACGTTTTTACAGAAGAATTGAAAATGTGAAAGTAAAGCGACGCAATTGCATGAAGTCAACCTAATTACTGTCTCCCTATGCCAAGCCCTCAGACTGCATCTGAACCCCCATCCCAGGAAGCTCCTTTCTGTGGTGTTTATGCGGCTTCAATCAATGTGTTGTGATGTATTTGTGAGAGCCTGTAGGAGTGGGGGGGGGGTTCTCTGTTTGTTCAGTGCTTATGTTAGCTGCAATTAAACAGCTGCTTTGCACTCAGAGTATACAGTAGCATAGTCCTTTAAACTTTACTTAAGCTTTATCTTTGTTCTTTTTAAATGCAAAAGACTAACAAGCATGCTTGAATTTTTTTTTTTTTTTTTTTTAGCTGATGCCTTCACCAGCTCAGTGTTCAGCTCTACATAATTGGAAGAAATCAAGCGCTGCCACAGAAATGATACTAAATTGCAAGAAAATGAACACTGAGGAAGGCATCAGTCAAAACATTGATGCTTGCTCCTCTTTCGCACTACAGAAGAATAACAACAGCAGAAATGTTGTGATTTAATTTGATGTCAGGGAAGAATGTGCTAAGACACCAGGTTTCCGGAAATTCGGTAATGACTGGAAGAAACACATGACATTTATTTTTATACATGTTTCGGATTAATACTCTAAATTATTCTGATTACATTTAGAGGTGAACATTTATTTAACCACCCTCCCCTTTCGCTTAAAACATGCTGTGATGACAGGAAGTGGATGCGATGAGTGGGATCTCTTGCTGTGTCTAAAGTCTGAGCTATCTTTCTCTCTCTGGACCCTCCACAGTGCAACACACGCACGCAGCGTTTCCTTCACCTTCCATCGAAAACCACCGCCACCCTCCTGGGAAGGCTGCATGAGGATGTCTGGCTTTTTTACACAAAAGTCTGGCTGCAAATCAGGAGCACGTCGGTTTGGAATCCATTCACCTTTATTAACAGTAAAATCTGTGGCAGAAAAATCAGCGGGTTGCGCTGGTTTTGTGCGATCTATCAGGCAAACTGCATTCACTGGGATATATTTTACAGTTATGGATCATTCTTTTTAATATAATTGAACATTGTAAATGATGACATGTATTGTTTGAGGAAAAAAATATTAACAGCAAGCTACTGTTCTGTATAGTTATGGTATAATACTGGTCATTTATTTATTTATTAACATTTGATTGTGTGATGTGGTTTCCAAGGTTTCTGTGGCAGAAAGCAATGTTAAGGTTTAGACAGCAATGAGTGAGACTGCCGCTGCAATTCTCCAGTGTTCACCTTGGGTGGTTGATACAATTTTGAGTAGGGCAGGAATACTGTAACCTTGTGATACAAGAAGTGAATACAAAGCTGAAGAATAACAGGAAAGTGAATTCAGGGTACACAGAGGAGGACACTCCTCTGTGTACCCTGCGCTATACTACTGTTAGTTTATATTCAGAGGTGGCAAAAGTACAGACATTCTGTACTTAAGTAGAAGTACAAGTACTTGTGTTCAAAAATACTTTGGTAAAAGTCGAAGTACTGGTTCAACTTCTTTACTTAAGTAAAAGTAAAAAAGTACAGGCTCTGAAATGTACTCAAAGTAAGAAAGTAAAAGTAGTTCTTTGGCAGACATTTCTACCTGCTATTTTTGTGTAAAGCTAACCGAACCTCATTATATATTATTGTAATTATATAAAATAAACATGAGAACACAAATGTTACTCCAGTCTAAATTTTAATTCTAATGAATGCACTCAGCTTGAATCTGTTATGTAGGACACAAACTGTGAAAGGGAATTTAAACACAGCTCTGTTCTCTGTGTCCTCCATAGTAGAGGGTGACTGTGCCTCCACCTAAACACAAACATGAGGATACTCAGGGGTTACAGTGGGATTCAGAAGGTGGAGGAACCCTAAGATCAGCTGTAGTGGCTCTGCATGGGGAGAAGAACCACAACTTTCTATTGTGAGCTGCAGTAAATGATGTTGGTGTGCAGGCTGTGATCAGCTGACCTGCTGCTGCTGCTCTGAGGTTTACTGCTCTGTGTGGATGAACTTAACTCACAAAGATGTAACCCAGTATTTCACAGCTATCTGAGCTGATCTCCATCCCCTACACTGACAGGATACAGGCTGCATAAATGTTGGATTCAGTGAATGAACCTCAGCATCAGCAGCTTTGATTCAAACTCATCTCTGCTGCACTGATGTAACCTGTAACTCTGACCATGAACACAAACACTGTGCTCCAGTCCAACACAGAGCTTTACTGTAAATACAGTACAACAAGCTAACCTGTTTATCACACTAAACTACAGTATTTTCATACAATCTTTGAATTACACAAAGTCAGCATACCTCAGTTTATTTTGCGGTCCTTACCTTTAAATCTAACCTCTCTTCTTCCTCTCCTGTCCTCTTTCTCCATCTCTGAGTGAACTTCTCTCTCTTTGCTCTCCCTGAATTACAGCAGCTCTTCTTTTAGCTAGCAGACACACTGTGTTACAAACTGCACACACTTTGTGTGTTTGCTGATATTTGTTGAGCATTTAGAAACGTTGCATTTACCTGCCACACGTTACTCCCTTCATGCTCGCTCCTCTTCAGTAGCGCTAGCTAAGCTGTTTATGTGCCGCGAGCATAACTTACGGACTCGGTCCGGCCCGATTATAGCGCTATAAATGATACATTAATTATACGGGTTTACGTATTTAATCCCTTTGTACCCTTTAAGCCCCGGGGGATGGAGGATAGGCCAGTACGATTGTCTCGTATCTGTTATTATTCCTCCGTTTAGCCTCAGATCGTTTGTTTGACTGCGCACTGACTGGAAATGCAAACTTCTCCCTGACGTGTTAAAAAGTAACGAGTCTGTTTGAAAATGTAAGAAGTAGAAAGTACAGATACTTGTGTAAAAATGTAGGGAGTAAAAGTAAAAAGTACTGAGAAAAATAAATACTCAAGTAAAGTACAGATACCTAAAAATCTACTTAAGTACAGTAACGAAGTATTTGTACTTCGTTACTTCCCACCTCTGTTTATATTACTGTAGAAGCACTAATATAACAGTATAATGATGTCCAAACCACTGACAATATGATGCCATAAAGCTAAGAACACAGTATTTTTAATGACTGTAAATCCAGGTGCCATATATATATATATATATATATATATATATATATATATATATATATATATATATATATATATATTGTGGTTTCAGGCTTTTCATGAGATTTAGGATACTGCAAATAATCAGCCACAAGAGTTTTACTGATATAAGCCACTGGTGTTGGGGGATGAGGCCCAAGCTAGTACTTTTTTTTTTTCAGTTCATTCCAGTAGTGCAGACCTTTATAGATCTTTGAATGTCTTCTGCACCAACACTCAGATTTTTGCACAGTGGTGCTGTCAAATCAAATTAGTAAATTCTAGTCTTCCCCAAGCTGTCACAAAGTTGGACACACTCTTTGTTAAAAAACAATAAAATAAAAATCCAGACCAAAAGAATGCTAAAGTTGTGTACGCACATTTGACCATGAAGTCAAACAGGCAAAGTTTGACAATCCACAGCTAACTACATCAAGACTACATGTCATTGTCTTATAAAATGTAATTCTATGAAGCATTAATTAACAAGAAACCTCAGTATCACTGCTTAATAGCCGGAATAAGGCTTTAAACGTCTTCATTCTTAATGTGTGGAGAGTTTAAGTTTGATGGATGCTGCTCATGCATGTCTGCATACCAACAGTGACATAGATCTCTCTCTTGCTCTCACTCCAACCTCTGCCTGTGGTCTCTCCAGCCTCTCAGAACTGCTCCACTCCCCAAACGCACACATTCAGCAGTCTGCAGCCAAATTTACACTCACTCTCACTGACACACACGACATAGCCCGCACTAGACAGAAGCATGGATTTTTACGTGCATACTTTACGTATCCACTGCCCCAACATACACACACACCACCTCCCTCACTATATTTCTTACATATTTTCGTGCGCATCCCAACACATGCACAGAAGTCGAACACACTGAAATTGATTTCAGACATGCACCTGTGCACTCCAAGTGTCACCTAACTGACCAGCTGAGGTCCCTTTAATCACAATTGGGAAAAACTGCATCCTCCGTGTCACCCTCCGAAATATAAATTACCCGAACAACATCCAACCAACACCTCAGCACAGCACTCTGAGAACACCGCTGCACTGATAAATTATACATTCTATGACAGTAGGAGCGTTAAAAGCGCACACAACAATATTTCAGTTTTCTTTTATGCGTCTTTCACCACTCTTATGATATAGTCACTCACATTCTCTCTCTTCCACCCTCCGTCCCCGTCCCTTACCTCTGTAGCCGGCTTATCTCTCTCTGGGAGCTCCGGAGCCAAGAAGCGGCTTCACCGACCGACCCATCAAACCGCCGCACAGTGGGGAGAGAGAGAGAGAGAGAGAGAGAGAGAGAGAGAGAGAGAGAGAGAGAGAGAGAGAGAGAGAGAGAGAGAGAGAGCGAGAGAGAGAGCGCATTCAGTATATGGGAAATATACTGCAACAATTTAGACAGTAGATGTACTAATTAAATACTGCGCCTATGGCATTAGAGAGTATTAATTAATAATTCAACACCCGCATTAGCTGATTTGCAGTGCAAATTCCCAAACTTACATGGATTCGGGATTTTTGGGGGGGGGGCACTCGGGGTCAGGAGTTCCATTTCTCCATTTTGCCCGATTATCAGTTATCAACCCTTCGAGGCGCACCTACAAAATGGATTCTGTGAATTAAAAGTCCTGTGACTGGTTTTGGTTTAGTGTCAGGGATTTGTTGGGGTTGAGGTTATGGTCGTGGTTAGGCACGGTTAATTTGAGTCTCCAGGGGTTATAGGTCAGTTCAGGTCTGACCATCTGTGTAGGCACCATTAATGCTGAAAATTACCTAACGTTCTCAGCACATATAATGCCATCCAAGCAACTGTATATTTTTCAAAAAACAGTATTTGTCAACAGCTGTATGTTGGCGTATGAAGCCGAGAGAAGATGGAACATCAATCAGAGCCATTGCACAAACACTGCCAATAACCAGTACAACTGTTTGGAATATCCTAAAGAAGAAAGTCATCACTGGTGTATTAAGTAACAGATGCCGAACACGTAGATCAAGGATAACAACAGCAGTTGATAACAGAAACATTGTAAGTGCTGTAAAGGAAGACCCTAAAACAACTGTTAGTGACATTAGCAACAACCTCCAGAGGGCAGGAGTGAAGGCATCACAACCTACTGTTAGCAGAAGACTTCATGAACAAAAGTACAGCAGCTTCACCAGAACACGCAAACCACTAACCAGCAAGAAAAACAGGAAGGCAGGCTGGAATTTGCCAAAAAGTACAGAGACAAGCCTCAGAAATTCCGGGACAAAATTTTATGGACTAATAAGACAGAGATTAATCTTTACAGATGTGATAAAAAAAGTTAAAGCTTGGAGAAAGAAAGGATCTGCTCATGATCCCAAAGATAGGAGCTCATCTGTGAAACACAGCAGCGGTAATGTCATAGCTTGGGCTTGTGTGGCTTCTTCTGGGACGGGCTCATTAATCTTCATTGATGATGTCACACGTGATGGCAGCAGTACAGTGAACTCAGAAGTCTCCAGAAACAGTGCAACCAAACTGACTGGGAGATCCTTCATCATGCAGCAAGATAATGACCCAAAACACACTGCCAAGACTACAAAGGAGTTCATCAGGGGCAGGAAGTGGAAGATCTCATTACCATAACTCATAATTTTTCCCTCTAAGGTTTTATAGTTTACACAATAATATGTGACCCTCTGTCTTTAGACACAAGCCCCTGTGCTGCTCTTTCCCCTCTTTGCCTTAAAATCCAGATTGTCACATGTCATAACGCCTGCACAGGATATGAAAAGATTTGACTGCAAAACCAGGAAATTGTATATGAGATATGAACATACATGCAGACAAAGAAGGTAAATTTCTGAAACCTTTGCGCCCACCCGGCTCATAATAATCCTTATAATATAGCAAGAAATTACTATCACATGAAAGTGGACATACCTCTATTAAAAATGGTTGCACAGCATAATGGAAGTTTTAAAGTTTAAAAAAATGAATCCCTGAATATAATTTCTGAAAGTTTCAGTACACAACAATGCAGAAATTTATAGCAAATTTAAGCTGCTGTTTTTAGTATTTTTCAGTCACCAGCATAATGTATATAATGTATTGATATCTACAATATGTTTCCTAAATGTAACAGAAATAAATCCATGTTTAATTTTGATGAATTATTATAGTTTTGTTTGGTTATTAGAACTTATTTTAATCTTCCTTTCAAAATAATCTCTCAATGGTCAAAAGAAGATAAAATGGGTAACACATACATACATACATGCATGCATACATACATGGATACATACATGCATCTGGACTGTTAACCAGAGTTTTGCACAAACAATGAAGTCATGGCTAATAGAGTTTGAATGTGTTTATGTGTGGTGTGACATTTTGTCATCGTCCTTCCTTCAGTTAAAATATCATTTGGAGGTGTTCCATGAAAAAGGCTCACTTTCCTGTTAAATCCCACATTTCCGAACAATAATTAGAAAAAGCTGTAACTATATTATTTAAACATGTTTTAGTCCTTGCCTGAGGATATGTAGACACAGTTTCCTGGTACATAATGAATATTCATTTATATTTAAATGCTGCTTTCTGATTTGTTGAGCAGTCCTGAGGCTAACGCTGTGGGTGTCAGTGAATGTAATTCTTGTTAAGTAACAGCCTTTGTCACAGTTACAGATTATTAATGTAGACCTACTGTGCTCTTCCTTACTTTCTTTCACAATAGTGGTCATGCCTATTAAACTAAACAAGCTTAGCATAATGACATCAGCGTGCAGTACGTGCAAAAGTCTTGAGCTATCCTTCATTTCTTTATATTTTGCTAGGAAAATGGGAAACAGGTCCAGTGATTGAAACATGCAAATGCACACGGAAATGCAATATATAAGACAAAAACAGAGGTTTTATGAGTCTAATGAGCCTAGAAGTCAGTGCTTGGTATGATCACCTTTATTCTTTGACACAGTCTGAACTCAGCCAGGCAGCTTTCTTGCAATTTCTTTAAGTGTTCTTCAGGGATCGTTCTCCAGGATTCTTCAAGGACATTCAAAAACTCTTTTTTGGGGGGGGGGGATGTTGGCTTCCTATTCTATTCTCTGTCAAGATGATCCCAGACTGCTTCAACAGTGTTGAAGCACGGGCTCCGGGGAGGTACTGTTCTGCTTTTATTGTATTGGCAGAGTGCCCGTTGTCATGCTGAAAAATGAGGCCAATCAGACGCTCATAATCTGGCAGTACTTTTCTGCATTCATAATTCCATCGATTTTGACAAGATCCCCATCACCACTCACTGAAATGCAGCTCCAAATCATGACAGCGCCTCCACCATGTTTTACAGATGGCTGTAGACACTCACTCTCTCCTGATCTCCTCCATACATATTGACAACAGTTTGAACCAAAAATGTCAGATGTGCATGGTTCACTCCATAAGACCCGTTGCCACTTTCAGTCCAGTGCTAATGTAATTTGGCGTACCTCAGCCTTTTCTCTTCATTTCCCCTCTTTACAAATGACTTCTTGACAGCCACCCATCCACTGAGAGCAGTTCTTTTAAAGTTTAAAGCTTGACTGTGAGCACAGATAGCCCACCTGCCTGCTGTTCAGATCTTTTGTTTGTGATGGGCTGCCAATCAGAGTAAAGTTAGCCTAACGGGAAGGTGGGGAGAATGGATGAATAATAAAGCCCAATATGACCACCAAGGCCCAGCATGAGATAAATGACGAAATCGAGATATATGCACATTTACTCCAGTAGAGTCTAAAAATATAAAATATAGAGTCGGAAATAAACATAGCAGGCCAACTTTTTTGATACAAAAACTTGGCACCCAAAACCTCCCATATTTAGTTCAGTCAGTATTAAATCTGAATGTCCTTTCTCTGTTTTCACAGTTGATGGTGATGAAGGCAAGTGGATGTGTTTGTGTTTTTACCAGTGTTCTACAGTTACATGGATCAGGAGCAATCTTTAGTATGTCATTTCCTTTGTAGAGCATTTAAAACAATAATATTACATCATAAATAATTTAACATGCTAGAGGCTCAGCGGCAGAGCTGTGTCGCCTCAAGGCTGGGTGTTTTCAGTGTGGAGTTCTGCGCGTGTTCTTGTGCTTGAATGGGTTCTCTCTGGATACGCAGGCTTTCTCCCACAGTCCAAAGACATGCACATTCGGTCGACTGGCGATTCTAAATTGGCTGTAGGTGTGAATGTGTGTTTGAATAGTTGTCTGTCTCTTGCCCAATGCCAGCTGGGTTAGGCTCCAGCGCCCTCATCACCCTGATTTGGATAAGAAGAAGAAAATAGATGCTAGAGGCTCGGTGAACATTTACAAAAAGATTAAAGAGCCTTGTGGACTTCAAGAAATCATGTAAGTGAATTGTATGAGAATTTAACACTGCCAAAAACAGTCATATTTCCATTGTGAATGAATCTGGCTTCTGAGCGGTGCTTGCCAAACCTAAAGCCCCAACACCTGCCAGTTTGTTTGTACGTTTTTCTATCACCCAATAATCTTTCTTGCTGAAAAATATTTAAATTTAAACCACCTCATCCAATTTATTGCTCGCTCGCTTTCTCAGTTTATTTATGCTGCTTTGAAGCTCGCGCTTCCACCTCCAGTGCCATCACCTTGTCAGTGCCCTTCTCAAGATAACGGTTATTCAGTTGGCTCAATGAAAAGAAAGGAGGTTTTGTTGGGAAGACAAAATTAGCCTGTTGTCATGGGGAAAACAACTTTGTTATGCTAAGAGAAAAGGGAAAAATACACTGATGGGGCACAACATTAAAAACAAAACCAAAAAAAAACAGCTGCTTAATTTTGTGCAGGTCCCACCTTGTGTGGTAAAAATATGTATTTCCTGTCAGGACATGGACAGGAGACCTCTGTTTGTGTCTGGAACCAGGACACTTGCAGCAGATCATTTGAGTCCTGGGGTTTCAGGGGTGAGATCTTTATGGATCAGGGTAATCCAATGGATGCTCAATCCAGCTTAAATATAGGGTGTTGGGATTGTGGGTGAACATCCTGGTCTCTTTGTCGGGATTCCTCAAGGTGTTCCTCAGCTGTTTTTGCAGAGTTGTGGAGGCCGCTGCAACTGTGCGGGTGGGGGGCATATTAGCATAGGCGTAGGAACCAGGGGGGGCGGAGGGGACGTGTCCCCCCCAATATTGGAGACAGGCGCATTTGTCCCACCCAAAAATTACACAGTGGAGGGGAAAAATACTTGATTTTGAAATCTTTAACTCGCGTGCTTTTATTTTGAAGGTGCAACATAGAGTCATGTCACTGCGCCTTGTTCCTGACCACCATAGGGCCCCCAAGCTCACATACATTTGTAATGAAACTTTTTTTTTTAACATGCTAGTGCACTGGTAACAATTATCTATGCATTGGTAACAATTATCTATGCACTGGTAGCATTTATCTGTGCACTGGTAACATTTATCTGTGTACTGGTAACATTTGTCTGTGCACTGGTAACATTTATCTGTGCACTGGTAACATTTATCTGTGCACTGATAACATTTATCTGCGCACTGGTAACATTTATCTGCGCACTGGTAACATTTATCTGCGTACTGGTAACATTTATCTGCGTACTGATAACATTTATCTGTGCACTGGTAACATTTATCTGTGCACTGGTAACATTTATCTGCGTACTGGTAACATTTATCTGTGCACTGGTAACATTTATCTGTGTACTGATAACATTTATCTGTGTACTGGTAAAATTTGGCTATGCATTGGTAACAATTATGTGTGCACTGGTAACAATTATTTATGCATTTGTAACAATTATCTATGCACTGGTAATATTTGCCTATGCACTGGTAACAATTATCTATGCACTGGCAACATTTATGCACTGGCAACATTTATGCACTGGTAACAATTATCTATGCACTGGTAACATTTATCTATGCACTGGTAACATTTATCTGTGCACTGGTAACATTTATGCACTGGTAACATTTATGCACTGGTAACATTTATGCACTGGTAACAATTATCTATGCACTGGTAACATTTATCTGTGCACTGGTAACATTTATGCACTGGCAACATTTATGCACTGGCAACATTTATGCACTGGTAACAATTATCTATGCACTGGTAACAATTATCTATGCACTGGTAACATTTATCTATGCACTGGTAACATTTATGCACTGGTAACATTTATGCACTGGTAACAATTATCTATGCACTGGTAACATTTATCTGTGCACTGGTAATATTTGCCTATGCACTGGTAACAATTATCTATGCACTGGCAACATTTATGCACTGGTAACATTTATGCACTGGTAACAATTATCTATGCACTGGTAACATTTATCTATGCACTGGTAACATTTATCTATGCACTGGTAACAATTATCTATGCACTGGTAACATTTATCTATGCACTGGTAACAATTATCTATGCACTGGTAACATTTATCTATGCACTGGTAACAATTATCTATGCACTGGTAACATTTATCTGTGCACTGGTAATATTTGCCTATGCACTGGTAACAATTATCTATGCACTGGCAACATTTATGCACTGGTAACATTTATGCACTGGTAACAATTATCTATGCACTGGTAACAATTATCTATGCACTGGTAACAATTATCTATGCACTGGTAACATTTATCTGTGCACTGGTAACATTTATCTGTGCTCATGCCAGTTTGCCCACATCTTACGATTATAAAACATATACATATGTAAATTATACATGCAATAATATAGGTGTACACAACACTATTTTTCCAAGAAACATTTGAAAAAGAAGAAAGTAAAAGATCAAATAGCATTTTTTTTTTTTTTGCTTTGCTCAGAGTATTTATGGATCTGTCAGGTTTCCGATGTGTCCCCCCCCAATAGGAAACTCATTCCTATGCCCCTGCATATTAGCATTCACATGGATGTCAACATAACCTTGCAGTATGAGATCATCACTGTTGTTTTCTTCACTTATGGCAGTTTTAAGTTTGCAGCTGATTGGTGGAGATTTATAATGCTTCTCAGCCTCTGTACGTTTGTAGCTTTGAATTTTAAATGCACAGTGAGGCACTTTAACATCTTTGAAATAAATGCACCCACAAGCTTGCTAATATCATCTACACAGGAAATTATCTGGAATAGTCGCTCCCTCTCTCAAGTATTTTTTTTTTTTTGATCTTCAAGCCTTTCCTACTCAGCCCCTCCCCATCTTTCTTAGTGTAATCACTCCTAATTTCTCATCTTCAACATATGCAAGGCTAACAGCTTCAAGCCAGTGAGCTGCAAGCCCAGCAGATAAACTCTTAGCTGATGGGGACTTTACGGCCGAGCACTGAGGCACATCAAAGCCCCTGATGCAATGATGGACTAAGGGAGGAAACTGGGTGCTTGCTATAGCCAGCAGAGGTTTCTTCACTCTCTCTGTGTGTGTGTGTGTGTGTGTGTGTGTGTGTGTGTGTGTGTGTGTGTGTGTGTGTGTGTGTGTGTGTGTACCAATCTCACGTGAAATGTGCCAACAGACAGTAGGTTTACTGTAATTCGGGCTGCATTTTCTCACAGCTGGTGGTGGTGACTAAAAATATTTGCTGTCCTAATTCAATAAGCTATTACTGGGACAGAGAGTGAGGGGACCACACACTTCAAAAGCCAGCTGTTTCTCTCTTTTTTGCTTTCTCGCTTTGCGCCGCTGTTTACTGTGCAAATGGAAAAATGGACGTCAATACGCTCATAAAATCAATACGAGCACTTACGAGCTAAATGCTGTCAAAAACAGCATTGATACTAATGGACCCATCTGTTCATGCAGATACACACTCAAACACATCTCCTCATGGATGGAAACTATAGCCTCCACTCTGGACCGACTGAATTATTGAGCAACAGGAAACAGGAAGAAAAGATCCCACTGGAGCATACTGTATGTGTGTGTCCTGATAAGTGGTTTAGCAAGGGATGTCCCATTTTATGTGCCCTTTTATTGCTACAGTACATCTTGATGTGTACACACACAGACATACACTGATCAATAAGTTGCTGAACCTACAGAAATTCTAAATTTAACTCTAAAACCGAGCATTCTGACAATCAGCCTCAGGGGGTGTGACTCTGTCTCTTAGCAGCTGCTGTACCAGTTGATGACAAGAGTATCTAACTGCATACAGTGTATATTATTATTTTAAAATTGCATAAGTTAACCTTTACTGTGCACTCAGTGTACTCTTCAGAAATTGTAGTGGCTTTGTTGAGAGTTTAAGATATGCTAAATGTGTATGCATGTTTCTTATTTTTGAACATCACCGAAAAATAAACAAACTTACAGTAGATTTGTTTATACCTAAAATTTTATACATTTTGGTAACGTTGCTGTTTTAGAAATATCTTGATGCCACCATAGACTGTGAATAAAAGATGGATATAGCATTCTGGGTCAGAAACCTGGCCTATTTCTAGTGGTCAGCAGGGTTTGAAAAAGTATCAGGGCCAGTGAAGGGAAAAGAATCAGAATTTGGACTTTTTCTCAGAATTCCGACTCTGTTGTTAGAATCTTGACTTTTAAAATGTTGACATTAATCTCAGAATTCTGACTTGATTCTTAGAAAACTGGCATTAATCTCAGGGTGGGGAAAGGGAGAATTCTGAGATTAAAATCTGAATTCTGAGGAAAAAATGAGGCAAAAGAATGTAGGAAGGAAGAAGAAAGTAAGAATTCTAAAATTAAAATTCCAGGAATAGAATCCTGAGAAAAAGTCAGAATTCTGGAATCCAAGTCAAAATTCTGATATTATAACCAGAATTCTAAGAGCCAAAATTCTGAGCAGGAAGTTAGAATCTTAATAGGTAAAATTCAGAACATAAAGTAAGAATTCCAAGGAAAAAAGTGAGAATTCTGAGGAAAAAAAAAGGTCATGACCCCCCCCTCTCCCCCCCCATGACCCATAGCAGGGGTCATCTCCTGCAAAAATAAGTCAGGTTGTGTAGAGGTCTATGGGAACATGGCTCCCACGCTTAGTTCACAACCTCAGCAAACACTTTCCTGATGAGTGGCCAGTTTCAACTAATTTTCAGTTTTTAAAGTACGACAATTGCTTTCAAAAAGCTAAGATAGAGATGTCAAAAATGCTTTTCACTGGACTTTCCAAACCATAACGGCTAACTCCATCTTTTATAGTCTATGAATAGTTCATGCACAGGTAAGGGCAGCCTGGAGGTCTTGAACAGGCAGAATGACACGGTCTGGGCAACCCCAACATTCTTCTCCCCTTTCCTCCCAGTCTATTCCCTTTGTGCGTTCTCTCTCATCTCTTCTTTTCTCACCTGCAGGTGGAGTTGATTCAGAGGCAGCCTGCTTTTTTTGCTTGGTCTTTCCTGCTGTTTCCAGGGCTCAGCTGTCACACCTGTTTGTCATTACTCATTACTGCTGTTGATTTAAAGACTGGCTTTCGCCTCCATTCTCCAATAGATTGTCACTTCTGCAGTGGTAATCAGGCTCCAGCTCTGATTTGTGATTAAATTTTTGCTTACCTAACCTCAGTCTAACCTTCTCCTACTTCCACTCTGGCTGGTGAAACGGCAAAGCCTCTGGAAAAAAAAAAAAACAGCACTTGAACTCAAGGAGACCCTCGCCTGGAAATGGAAGAATCTCACTTCGACTTACCTGCCATCCTCAGCTCCCAGCTCCACCTGCAAATTGGTAATTCAACCTGTCAGTGCCACTTACCCGCCTGCCCACTCTCCCCACCTGGGGAATTTATCAGTTTGGACCTTCCTTAGCTTGAATATTAGCATAATCAATGAAAAATAAAATGGCTTGTCACCCCTCCCCTCCTCCCCAGTTGGGACTTGCCCATCACAAGATAGCCACATTGTAAAGCATATCCTGCTTTACTGCGCTTTAAATGGGAGCATAACTCACGAAATGACATGATATATTAAATAAGACTTAAAACTATCATTTAAGACCATAAACTCATCAGGAAAGTGTTTACTGAGGTCATGGACCAAGTGAAAAATAAGGTTGTTTTCTCATAGGCTCCTATACAGACAGACTTCTTTTTGCAACCAGAGGAGTCGCCTCCTGCTGGCTATAAAAACTCATTACTCACAGAAAGCCCCCAGGTGAATCTGAAAACATTTCCATTTACAAAAAGTCGACATCAACCTTTGAGATTTCATTTTTATGTAAGGCTCATTGGGATCACAGCAGCTCAAACTCCCTCTTCCCTGGCGTTCTCCTCTAGCTCCTTGCCGGATATCTTAAGGCATTTCAAGGCCAAATGGGATATAGAGCATAATCTCTCAGTGTGTTCCCCAGTGTGCTTTCGATGTTGGATGTGCCTGGAAACCTCCAAAGCATCCTAATCAGGCAGTAAAGCATCTTTATTGACCTTGCAAATGCAAAGGAGCAGCGCTGATGTCAGTCCACACGTCATGCAGATGAATCTCACTGCAGCTGCTCATACTGTATCTAATTCACGCTGTCAGGTGCTACCCAAAGCTCATGACTTTAATTGAAAGGATGGCGCAGGGGGTTGTTGAGCAGTTGGAGCGAGTTTGCACACTGGGTGGGTGAAGCAGTTTCCATCAAATAGAAACCTAACAACCATACACCTACAGAAAACATCTGAGTGATTCTTAGATCAAGTTTCTAAACGTCTTTTTCCAAGAGGCATGATTTCCATGAGGCAAGTGCTTGTAAATGGACTAATTAGAGCTCCCAGCTATGTTTCATATCCGAGATGCAAAACAGAAATAGTGAAGGTTTGAAAGATGTGTGCGTGTCACTGGGACAGTCTGCTGAATATCAAGAGCCATCACAGGCAGTGGCGCAGACTGACGGGCATTGTGTAAATCAACAAACTGCCTTAAATTCACAGAGGGGCTGTTTGTATCTCGAATGACAGCAAACAACAATGCTGTGCCTCTGAAGAACAAAACACCTCTACTTTCTCTGTCTCTCTTCTTGAGCGCCTGATGAGAGCCGAGAGCGTTCCGGAGACATGAAGGCGTTGTGTGGGCCGCTGGAGAGTGTGGGATAAAAGCATTAAGGGTCCATACGCATTGCAAGAAGAAGAGAAAGTCAGGAGATGGGCACATGCTGCTGGTAAACTGAGAGGTTTCATTTTCTGTGTCAGGTCACATGGTACAGAAATGAAACTGAGACGCAGCCATGTTAAAATTTAATGTTTCACTGTGCATTTTATAAAATAGAGATTTCCAGATGTGGCCATGAATTCCCTAAGTCTTTCTAATCACTTCTCCCTGACTTGGACAGAAAACCTTATGAGGCTAAGGAAGGAAGCAGAACCTCACAGAATCTGCCTGTGCTTCCACTAAGCTGCTTAATAATGCGATGGCAGATGTTGTCCTACATGGGTCTGCTGAAACGTCTTATACGGTACTCTATGGTAAATGGACTGGCGCTGTTATTGTGCCTTTCTACTCAATGTGAGCACTCAAAACGCTTTCTCACTACAAGCCTCATTCACCCACATAAGAAAGATGCTGATGAATGCATCAGGGGCAACTTGGGGTTCTGCTGGAGGAGCCAGGGATCGACCCCCTGACCTTCCAATCATTAGCTGGCCTGGTCTAACCCGACCCACAGGAGACACAGGGGTTTAAGTGGCCTGGTAAAGGAGTTTTTGTTTGTTTGTTTTTAGAGTGACTGTTAATGACTGCAGATTGTGCGCTTTAATTTGGGTTTTTAATACTTGTATCAGCTCATATTTAGCTTTTTTTTTTATATGAACTCTATAAACAAGAGAAAATAAAATAGCTGACAGGTTCCCTGATCAAACTTTAGTTCAGGTCTTCTATACTTCTCTCAGTAACAAATCCTGAAAGTAAGTCCGGGTGATTCAGCCCCCACATTTTTTTTTTTTATCAAAGATGACTAATCTGTGTCCTCCTCCACATTATACCTTTCCTCGTCCTGTCTTCACTTCTGACACTGCAGCGACTGCTTGGCTGGTCTCAAAACAGCCTCGAGCATCACTGCAGGTGGCAGAGGGAAAACAAACGCTCTGGATCAAAAGTGACGGACTGTTTAACGCTTCGTGGTCTGTTCATAGCTGTGTGCAAATTAAATGCTCATTCCTCCAAAAGTCATGAATGAAGTCTTGAAACTACATTCTCGTTGTGGTGGTGATTCAGACAGTGACACCACCCTGATGAATGATGGGGCTTATATATCCATAGAACAGCCAAGGTTCATAGTTTGTTGAGATCTTGCTTGTCCTTAACACATAATGTATTTTAAAAATTACATGTTTATTTCGTGACAAATAATTTGATCAAAAACCAGGCATTTGAAGAGGCAACAACAAGACAATTTCAAGTTGACTTTATACGGAGCTAAACTAAAAATGTAAATAATTTCCATAACAGCTGTAAATGTAAATTTTGGGAGAGATTGTTGCAGATTTCATTTGATTACCTTTCTAATCTGTACTGCAAATGTTTTTGTATTGATGGCTATCAGGTGCACTGAGGATACAACTTCAGGATTCATGCATGCTGCTCAAAATCAGTTCTGCTGGCCCGTTTGTTCCAACAAAATTCACATACAGAAAATTACTATACTATTACTCATCACTTAATTTTATATCATTATAGCCCTATAAATAACAGATCATCCTGTAAAACAGTGTTGCATTAATGGACTGAAGTAATGTAGATGGATAGCAGGACAGCTGCTGTTTAGAAATACCTTTATTTTGTGTTATTTGGGGGGGGACGCTACCTTTTATTACTATGATTTCCTCTCAGAAGTGGCTAAAGCGTAATGAGAAAAGAAGAAAACACAGCTGATGTAATTTCTGGCTCTGGCTGTGAGAACAGTTAAAATGCAATCAGGTGAATCAGTGATGGGGAACAACAGGAGCCTGAGGCAGCCGCAGGTCAAATCCCAGACCTCTCACCATCTCCTCACTCTAGTTATTCACTGCAAGTTACAATCAAACCGCAGCTTCACAGGAAACACACGGCAGACAAATGTATGATTATTTTCTTTGTTTGTCACAAGTAAACTTCAGAATTTGCAGGCAGTATGTTTGATTGGACACAGCATGAAGGAACTGCCTACCTGTGGAACTTCATTTAGATGTGACCGTCTTATTACTGTTTTTGCACGGTTTCATTTTTGTCTGCTTTTAATTATGGTGCCTTTAATTTTGTTTTCAAATGTGTTGTATGTTTTTAATGTTGGACCCCAGGAAAGAGGAGCTGTGCAATTTGGCAAACTTAATTACACACCGAACCCCTGTAGTTACAAGAGGATGTTATTTCAAAGAGCGCATGAAAAGTAATAAGCTACACTTCGTGGCCTACCTGAACTAACACCATGTTTGATTTTCCAAAACGTAGAGAGAAGCGGTTTAAAAGGCACTGAGATCAGCCCATCTGTCAGAGGCAGCGTGTTGCTGCCACAGTGGGTGGTCGTGTACGTGTCATTGCTTTGAAAGTGACAAACTTCCTTTACCTTTAATTTTGCTTGTACAAATCAGTCTGACTTTCAGCAGTTTGAGGGCAAAGTGAAATTACCTGAAAGTGTGCGTTGTCTGGTTAGGTGCTTTGGCGTCCATGTACCTGCAACTGTTGTATTTGTGGGGGAGTTCCTCAGAGATGTTGGTCCATATTGACATGACAGCATCGTGTAGTTGCAGCGAATCTCCCATTCCACCACATCCCGACGGTGCTCTATTGAACTGAGAAAACCCACAGCAAGAAACTCCAGTGTTGGCTCGAGGGCTGTGACACGGTGCGTTATGCCGCTGGAAGCAGCAGCCAAAAGATGGGCACACCGTGGTCATACTGCACCAGCAGCCTGAATGGTTGATGGTTCCATGCTGTCATGTTTATGCCAAATTTTGAGCCTACACAAACAAAATGTTGCAGAAACTGAGACTCATCAGACCAGGCAACTTCCAGTCTTCTATTGTCCAATTTCGGTGAGCCTGTGTGAATTGTAACCTCAGTTTCCTGTTCTTAGCTGACAGGAGTGGCACCTGGTGTGGGTCTGCTGCTTCTGCAGCCCATCTGATTTAAGGTTCAACATGTTGTGAGCTGAACGTTAAAGATGCTCTTCTGCATAACTCTGTTGAACTGTGTGGTTATATTTGAGTTCCTGCTGCAGCTTGAAGCAGTCTAGGTATTCTCCTCTGACACCAACAAGACATTTTCACCCAGAGAACTGCCGCTCACGGGACAGTTTCTTTTTCTGGACTGTTCTCTCATGTGGGAAAATCCCAGATGATCAGTTTTTCCAACACTCAGACCAGCCTGTCTGGCATAAACAACCATACCACATTTAAAGTCACATTCCCCATTCTGAGACTCAGTTTGAATTTGACCATAGTTGTCTTGACCACGTTTACATGTATTAAGAGTGTGATCGGATTTGCTTTAATGAGCTGTTGAACAGGTGTACCTAATAAAGTGGCATGAGTGCATATATGCTTGATGTCTTTTCCATGTCCATAAAAGAGGCAATTCCACCCAATTGCACCTGAATTGCTCTTATTACACCAATGAGGGAAATATAATTGTTACTGATAAAGACATTCTATACAAATAAGTAGACAGCACCACAAATTGACACAGCATTTATTTATTTATTTACTTCCGAAACTTGAATACTGTGATCACTGCAAATGTCTTATTCATACCTTTACATTTTACAAAGACAATGGATCTGAGATGTAAACCGTATTTTCAATTGCTTAAAACGTATGGTTCTCTTAAAATAGTGTGCTTTATCTCCTGTCAGATCGCCTCACTGTTTCATTTGTTCTTCCAGCAGGAGGAAACAAAACAGATGAAGACACAGCAGTGCAGGCTGCGTCTCTGAGCTCTGTGAAACCTTCATCCCCTGCTTCAATCACTGAAAACCCAGCATCCTTACAGTTTACACAACATACAACCTCCTCTCATCTGATCAGTGATGCTTGAGGAAAAAGGTTCACATTTTTTTGTTGTTGTTGAAGTGAATAAAAGTTAAAGCACCTGTTTGTCAGGAGCTGCATTGGCAGGGAAACCTACAGAGCAACATCTAGACAAGGTCGCACAGGAATGGATCGATTCGCCCTTCTAGTATCCAAAACCTGTGAACACAATCCTTTTTATGTAGAACGTTGTTGTGCAAAGAATCTCAAAACAAAAAAATAAGATATTGCAAAATGGAACGTCTGAACATTCAAATTTCTGATATCCTTCTGTCAAGCAGCAAAAACAACACTGAGGAAAGAAAACCCATATACACTGCAAGGTAACAAACAACTATAAAACTGGACTGGCTTATGTTTTTGACTTTGTATAAACTGAACATCCAACTCGATGCACACTCTGAAAGATGCAAGCAAAACATCTGCACTGCACATTTTGTCATTTGGCCATACTTCATTTAAAAAACAAAAACAAAAGAAAAAACATGACCACTTTCCTTGTACAATAAAATACAAAACATTGCTGTTAGTTAATTTAGTCATCATTTAGGCATCAATATAGTTTTGGACAGAAAACCAGTGTACATGGTAAATAATTTACACGCAACACTTTATGGATAGGGGCCATTTGTGGCCCGAGGACTCTTTTGGGAATATTTCAAGGATTTCACATTAGTGGATGACTCGTTTTCAGAACTGGCCAGCTTGAAAAACTGTTAAAAAGATCGAATCTGCTATTGACCATCTACTGGTGTAATTGTCGTCCATGCAGACTGACGAGAGATTCTTAAAACAGAACCAAAACTTTTGCTAACAGTCCACTCGTGTCTCTGCAAAACCGCAGAGCTTAATGAGCATATCGGTTATAGTAAACATATTTCTTTAGGCTCATTTAGATTCCCTTTACATTCAGACTGGGAGTTGATTTGTGCTGTACGCTGCAGGGCGTCTAAACTGCATCAATTTAAGATGCAAATTTACTCAAAGAGTCAAAAACTTTAGCACGGGGGATTAAGGCTTACACCCTTACCGCGACACAACAGTTTTAATGGACATGCTTAGGCTTCGACCTCAACACCCCGGTTGTCGTATCAAACACCTGGCTGAGAAAATAACTTCCTGTGGCTCTTGCTTGTGTTGTAAGCAGCTTTGTGATGTGAGGAAAAAATTATCTTCCGGCACACTTGTATTACAGGGGCCAGTGGCTCAAGTAATTGAATGCAAAAGGCACACATGCAGACAGACTTCCACGCACACACACACACACTCTCGTCACTGCGTTGGGAGGCTGGTCTGACTGATTGTGAAGAGGAGAAATACGCATCTGAGCAAATGAAAGGATGAAGCCTCGCAGCCAAGATGACAACTGTGAGTATGAACTCAAATTAAAATGGTATCTGGCGAGTACGTGTGTGTTACTGTACCAGGTGTGCTTATCTTTCAGGATGAAGAAGAAGAGCCTTTCGCTTTTATCTGTTCCCCAGGTGCCGTTTCAAAGGCATGTCCCTGCTCTGCCTGGGAATAAATGACCGAGATAAGTGACTGTAGGCACGGCTGGATTGACTGATGTACAGTCACACAATGACAACACACACACACACACACACACACACACACACACACACGCTCCCTCCTAATAGATATCCACATATGTAATTTCTGTTGATTCTCTTAAAATATCCTCATGTTCCCAACATAAACTGAACCTGAGGAAAACTATAGATGCTCTGCACAGACAACATCCACAGACACACACACACACACACGTGCATACCCCCCCGCTTAGGTCTGCTCCTTGTTTTTTGTTTTGTTTTTTATCAAAAATACACCTGTGATTGTCTCTCAAGGCTGGCTTCTGATTATTCTTCCTGTCCTGTTTGTGTGGCCTCCTGGTTGATGTGTGACTGATTACTGAAGAGGCGTTAGAAAAATACAGAATGACTGGCAGCACATTTACAAATCTTGACAGTTCCACTGGTCACCACTAGAGGGCACTGTAAGCAACACGACAGCAGGCTTGGGCACCACAAAATACAACAGAATACAGAATAAAAACCATATAGTCAGGCTTTAGCCAGAATTAAGAAAGAAAGCCATTTAAATAATATAGCTAGTGACAGTTTGTCTTGAGGAACTAAACACTGATGTCAGTTGTACTATACCAATAGAACAACGTATTGATTGGAGTTATAATACAAGGAAATAAATAAATCTGGGGGGGAAGAAGAAGAAGAAAAAAAAAAAACACTTTTCCATCTCATTAATGTCTCTGCCACTTTATCAGCTGTCTCTCCAGACGGTGGGATGACATTTAGAGTTCTCACCTTCCTTTTCCCCCTCAGAGTTCAGTGGAAAAGGATAACGACTCTTGTGTAGCACAAATTGAGAGCCTTGTAAGCTCCAAATCATCTTTTTCCCCACTTCAAGCATCTTCTAAGAGAGTCCGACTTCTTCCTATTGCTTTTAAGACACATATAGTTGGGATGGACCAAAGCACTATGGATCAGTCCTGGGTTATTTTTTTGTTTGTTTGTTTTTTAAGTGGCACCACTTGCCGATGGCTTTTAAATATACTCCTTTGTTAGGTTTGTGCTGTCAAGACAGAAAGGATGTTGTAATCCAGATTTGACTGACACAGAAGAAAAAGAGAGAGAGAGAAATAAAAGAAACTGTACAAATCCCTCCTGTGCTGAAGCAGATCGACCTGTTTCCGTGTGGGTGGCTGCGGTCAAACAGCCAGAGTGACTGTTCGGTGGTTTCAGCCTTTGAGCAGAGGAAACGCAGGTGTGAAAGAAATGAAAACCTCTCGCATGTCCTCCGGTATTGTGGTTTCAGATTTATTGTGTGTGTGGGGTCATTTGTGTTCCAGCAGCTGGACTGACAGATTGATGTCTGACTTTGCGTGGCTTTTGAGACACTTTTTTAAGTCAACTAGGCAGCTCTGCAAGCCCACCCCGGCTGTGACAGGTGTGATTTGGCATAAAGGACTTTTAGAGCAGCTGGGCATCATTTAAAAAAAAAAAAGTTATTGGGGAAGAAAATAAGTCCTAAAAAGAGAAGCACATCTATTTTAACAAACTCTGCAAAAAGGAGGCAGTGCTTCTTTATGTGCACCTCTGGAATAAGCGCAAGAGGCAAAGTTGACTTCTTTAGAAGGTGGAGGGTGTGAAGTGCTTTCTCCTTGTTGGCAATTTAAAAAAGAAAAAAAAAAAAGAAAAAAAGGTTTTGTCACATGAGAGAAAGAAATTCAACAACTCTCATGTGAGAATTACACCCATTTTCTTGAGTGTCACCCTCCTAAGTTTAACAGAGCGTCTGTGGAGAGACTGATTGGTCGACAGTATTACCTACTGATGTCTGAAGCCAATGGAAGATGGTTTATGGATTCATCATCAGGATAATTTAGTCCAACAAAAACAATCTCTGCTTTTCTCATGTGTTGATCCTCCTCTGTCTCTTCTTCCAGAGTGTGTGCGCTCATGTTTGCATTTGTGTGCATGTGCGTGCGTGCATGTGTGGTTTAAAATGTGCAGGTGGGAGTCAGTTCATGTCAATGGTGTTGAAAACCCATTCGGTGAACTTCTTGAGCTTGGCAGCAGAGGTCTGGGACTCCTCCTGCAGTCTCTGGTTGTCCTCCCAGAGTCTCTTGATCTGAGCCTGAAGCCGCACTTTTTCTTCCCGCTCCTGCGGAAGTTGAAGAAAGGTTGGGTTACATTACTAAATTTAACCAGTTATAAAACAGTTAATTTGGGAAAAGGTTTTGCTTAAACTGAGTACTCTGCTTAACAATCAATTCTGTATGTGCTGTGTTTACATAAACATCTCAGGCCTGCAGACAGTGAGTCACAACTAGATAGAAGTTTGTGGCTCTGTAAGCCGATATTATCAGTTGACATTTTCAATCTGCCAAAAGCACAACAAAATAAATCCTGAGGTGGGTGCATGAACACAAACACTGAGGCTCAGTCTAGGAAGGTAAAGAAAACACTGAAGGAAACAATAAAACTGGAGCGAGCTGCTGTCAGTCAGCTGCAGCTGATTGCTACTGGGGTGAGAGAGGTGCGCATTAGCTTTCTAGGTGTCAAACTGATTTACTGTTATTTTAAAAGTAAGACAGCTTAACGCTTCGCAACATTTCACAGACAGCTGAAAGTTTCCCGAGAATTGCATAACATGTGAGTCACATCAAACCACAGCAATTCTTGGGGTGAAAACTTCTCACTGTTACACAGGTCGGACTCAAAGAGCGGTCTGAACCCTGAAAAAAGCACTGGGAACTACAGCTGTAAGGGGACAGTGATGCTATATGGTGATGAACTATTTGGTAAATGCTGTTTTAGAACAACTTTAGTAGTATAATTAATACCTCTGAGCAGAGGTTTCTCTAAAATCGGAGCAGTATTAGTACTTGGAGGTACTTACAGTGCCTGTAAAATTAAAAATATGATCTTGAACTCATTTTGGCTAAAGACCAATTATGGGTGATCATTGTGTCTAAGTCTGATTAAACTCTGGCACCACACACTGTAGGATGAGTAGCACTGAGGAGGCGAAAGTGCGGGATATATCCTAACAGGTCACAGGTTTATCATATTTTTGTAGTTTGCTGTGATGTTAAAGTTAATATCCTTTTATTCATATACAACACATTCCAGTGACCCCACAGTGCTACTGCACTAAAAACTATTTAGCAAAATGTATTTTTAAGCATGTAGACGTAATGTCGCCGCTTATCTTGAAATCAGCTACTACACACATAATACGTGTAATTTGTAAGGATTTGAGTGTTTTAAAAATAATTCCCAGAAGCCGCACAGCTGTCGCACCCAAAGCAGTTCATATAGTAAAGCTTCATCTAGACTGATCAACGTGTGTAGGAGGAACAGACGTCGGGAAAGGCCGCAGTGAAACCTGAGTCAGCAGTTAGTAACAATAATAAGCAGCAGAGTGGACCCGAGAGAACAATGAAAGTGCTCAACTGCTGACTTTGTATTTTTTTATTGAAAACAAAATATTTATTTACGCCACCTGCTCCACTGTATGCAAAAGCAACCGAAGCCTCTATTTTCTATTCCTGCTCTTACTTCAATAGAAGAGGGGAACCAAAAATGATTCTTCGAGCACAGAGATGCCAAACATGCAGAAAGTGTTGTGCACATCAACTGCAATTCTGCGCATACATGTGTACTTTATCCAGTCATGTGAAAAACTAAACACACTCTTACAGTTCCCACAGGAATTAAGAGGGTAAGTAACAACCAGGTGCTGCTAATTAAATGCACTTGATTAACTGATCATCAGCGAGTGTGAGCACCTCTGTGAAAGCCGAGCTTTTGGCAGTTTGCTAGTCTGAAGCATTCAGGTGTGTGTTAAACACTAAGCCAAGGAGGAAAGACATCAGCGATCATCTTAGGGAAGCAACTGTTGCTGCCCATCAATCTGGAAAGGGTTATAAAGTCATCTGCAAACAATTTCAAGTCCATCATTCTACAGTTGGAAAGATTATTCAAAAGTGGAAAACATTCAATACAGCTGCCAATCTTCCCAGGAGTGGACATCCTAACACATTCACCCCAAGGTCAAACCGTGCAATGCTCAGAGAAGCTGCGAAAAACCCAAGAGCTACATCTCAGACACTACGGGCCTCAGTTAGTATGTTAAATGTTAAAGTTCATGACAGTACAATTAGAAGAAGACTGAACAAGTACGGCTTGCTCTGAAGGGTTGCTGGGAGAAAGCCTCTTTTCTCTAAAAAGAACATTTCAGCACAGCTCAGGTTTTCATTAGAACAAATCACAAGACTTCTGGAACAATGTCCTTTGGATATATGAGACCAAAACACCATGTTTAGCAAAAACCAAACACCTCAAATCAACTGTCAGGTATGGCTGACCTCGTTTTGCAGTCACAGGACTCGTGCACCTTGCAGTCACTGAGTCGTCCCTGAACTCCTCTGCATACCAAAGAGTCAAATGTGAGGCCATCTGTCTGACAACTAAAGCTTAGCTGAAACTGGGTCATGCACCAGGACAATGATCCCAGGCACAGCAGCAAATCTACAACCGAATGGTTGAAAAAGAAAATATTTAAGGTGCTGCAACTTCCAATCAAATTCCAGACCTCAACTTGATTAAAATGCTGTGGCAGGACTTTAAGAGATAATTAATGCCCATAAACCTCAATAAACCGAAGTAACATTGTAAAGAAGAGTGGGCCAAAATTCCTCCACAGCGATGTGAGAGACTAATCGAGTCATAGAGAAAAATTATTATTTCAAGTTACTGCTGCTAAAGGTAGTTCTACAAACTACTGAATCATGTGGTATATTCTACACAGAGTCCTTGAAACCCATTTTCAAATGACTGTATTTATTTATTCAAACTGTGTGTTATGTTTTAAATTCTAGCTCACCTTCTTCAGGTCCTCCTGGAGCATCTTCACCATAGCCTCCAGCTTAGTCACCTTCCTCTCCAGCCCTATGTGTCCCTCACTGTGGCAAGAAAAGAAACACATATGCCACATAACCCTGAGTAAACACTGCATATATCAATGGTTCCATTTTGGGTGGAATTTTATTGACAATAAGTGTTGTACTGTTTATCCTGTATATTCCATCTGTACTGAATACATTTATTTATCTACATATATCTATACACATTTTTGCTTCTTGTTTTATCTAATTACACAGACCTCTTTTGTTGTGCTGATACTTAAATTACTTGCTCACAAAAACAGACAGGTTTGAACTATATCCTACCTACGTTTATAAGAAGGCAAACCAGTAGAACTAGAGACATAACTACTTGCATAGGTATATTTATGTCAGCACAAACATCCATCCATTTTCTTCCACTTATTCAATTCAGCATATCTGGAGCTTATCCCAGCTGCCATAGGGCGAGGGGTGGATTTGAACCCTGGACCTTCTTTTAAAATTTAACATTTCTATGCAATACAAAATAAAAAAATAAAATAATAATTACAGTAGGTTACAGTTATATACTGCAGTTTATCTGAGCTCTAAAGCAATGAATGTTCCACCAATGCCACACAGCTGTTTCAACTTTGTCACACAGTACATGCAACATTACAGGTGGACAGGACTTTATTAACCCACTAAGCACATCTGGATTTATTAATTTCGTAGTCTGCACAGCTGGAAGCTGGACGGCTGACAGGAGCACTGCTATTTGCCCCACAATCAAACTCCCTATCACATGTCTGATTTTTATTTCATTTCAATTATATAAAAAAAAAGATTATATTTAAGGGCTTATTTGCATTCAGTGAGGTAGTGAACTTCTTTTTCATACAGGACAGCAGCAGACAGACCGTTCTGTCTTGTCTGGCTACAATATGAACGAGCTGCAGTCCTGAGGCGACCTGTGTTTGCATCACACTTCTTCCCTGTGAACATTTAACATTAGCTTTAACACTGCGGTGTGTTTGTTGTGCATGGAAATAAATAATGTGCAGAAATACATTAGCAAAAGGCTGTGTGAGTAAAGAGTTACCTGGATGAGGGCCGTGACAGAGGAACAGGCTTCAGCTCTATGTGGGGCTGCTGTGGACTTGAGGCGCCGCTACTTCGGTGGTTTGAATCCCCAAAAACAAAACTTCTCTGGACTGAAAGGAGACACAAACGCGGGGACAAAGAACATTAGAAGAAGAAAAAAATCTGTGTGCTTTAATTTGCATTTACTAATAGCATAAGGAAGAGAACTATACCATAGTGTGTGTTTCTCTCATTCTCAAAGGTATTGGCCACATCCACCAGGTGTGTCCATTCAAGAGGACTGTCTCTGTCTGAAGAGGGGAGGGGCATGAGCTCCTGAGGGAGAGGTCCACGATGACGCTCCACCAAATCCACCAATGATGTGTCAGATGCCGAAAGGTCACCTGTTCATTTAAGTTGTGAAAAGCGCTGAATGTAAACTGAGTTTTCCACACTTTTGTGAATTTCAGTACAAAAGGGGGGAGCAGACACATCTAGAACTTGAGCACAAACAAATCCTCAGTGAAAATAAATCAAATAACTTTGGATGGATGCATTACAGACACCCCACCTATCATTATCACATAATATTAAGAGCTATGTTAACCAACCATTTGGCATTTGCAAATATAAGCATCTCTTAAGTTCTGCAGAAAACATGCAGAACTTAGAGGAGCATCATATGCAATCAAAGCGCACTTAAGTACACTAAAATGTGACACTATGATTTACTTGGGATTTATTTCCAAACCCATTCATTACTCAGCACTGAATTACATCTTCAGCATACAAAGACAGTTACCACCCTTCTCCTCCAACTTACCGTGGAGTTTGACTCCCAGCTTATAGGAAGGCCGTCTGAGGGGCACGCCGCGGGTGGTGGGCGAGCGTGGAAGGGTGGAGCAGCTAAAGAGAACGTCAGCGCCGAGTGCTGGTTCAGGAACAGTGTCGCTCAGGGCGGGAAGGCGCTGGCCACGATAAATGCTCTCATCTGATAGAGTGCGATGGAGCGAGCGGCGGCGGCTGAGAGGCTGCTCTGGCGGTGACTTCTGGCTATGCTGCGCAGGGTGAAAAGTGGTGAGCAGGTGTTACTTCAATGATCACATTTACTACTGCACAGAATCTGCTCTGACACCTCTGCGAGACCAGGAGCTGCAGTGCTACTCTATAACAGCAACAGCTTCTGGTTTGATTTGCTACAAACAACATTTACTGCACATCAAATAAATGTTTTTGGAAAAAGTACAGGCCATTTTTTCAAAAACCTTGGCTACAAACAGCTGTCAACACCTGATTTTGATGTTTGACCTTTGAACCACTGACTGCAAAAACAGAACAGGGTGGAAGGTGCACAGAACAAACAAAGACTACAAATTATGGTTTCCAAGTGAATTCACTCGACTCACCTGAAAGATTTGCTGAAAGCTGTGCAATGTATATAGTAGCTGTTGTTAGTTTTATTGGGAGAGGTACCTTTTCTTTATGCTTTCGTGGTGGTGGTGGTGGGCTGTCTGGAGCACCGTGTCTCTTCACATCTTCCTCCATTGTAGATTTTGCGTGAGTCTGGGGCGAGTGCATGTCTCTAAGAGATGGCCTGGCTGCTGGGGTTGGAACCACCTCTACTCCACTTTCTCCTGGAGATTTCCTAAAACGCACACACATACACACAGATTAGGTGAAGACACAATTGTGAGAAAATCATGTTGCATTGATAAGGTTTAATATAACAGCACAAAATAATAAAGATATGAAGTCATTAAGCTTTAAAGGCAAAGCTTTTCACTGGCAAAAATCACATTCAGTGACTGCATTATAGCACATATTGCAATACTCTCTTCAGCCACAAGGGGGTAATCAAGTAATACACATGATGTTAGACAGAAAAACCATTAATGGAAAAATGGTGGTAGTAGTAGTAGAATTAAAAGCAGTCTGCCAAATGAAAACATAGCAATAAATCAGTGTGAAGTTCAATTTGATCATGAGTAGAAATGCAGGAAAAAACACTGACATAGAGGCAACTATAAGCATCATTCATTGGGGACTAATGTGGTTGTGAATAAATTACATTTTAATGCACTGTACTATGCCCAGTGATCATTTGTCACTGGGTATTTACTAAATTTAAAAAACCAGACCGCAATCCAGTACATCTTTCAGCTGTTAATTTGTTCTGTTTCTTCAAAGCTGTAGCAGCGACAAAAGACTGTGCCGCTTACTCATTATGTAAAGCCTTTGGTAAACCACACATACCAGCTTCCTGAAAAATAAAATAAAAAAAAAAAAAAAAAAAAATCACCAGGGTCAAACTTCTGGTGAAAGTTAATGCTGACCTGACACAGATCAAACCTCCAAGTTTAGAGGAATTATTGGCAGCATAACTTTACTTCAAATTCAGTTGGAATAACAATTCAAGGCTTGGTGCTTTCTACTTTTATCCTTACTTGCGTGTGTCTCCAAAGTCGACAGAATTGATGGTGGAGCCGGGCTTCCTCCAACCAATCAGGTACTTGGATTGAGCTCCTTGGCGTGGGTAGAAGCTCTTGGGCCCAGGGGGCACTGAAGACTGAGATGAAGGGGAGGTTGCTGAGGAGGATGACTCCTCTCTGGGAGAGCTGTGGCCTGAGTGGCGAGCACTGATGGACAGAGGGGGGAAAAAAAAAAATAATAGGATGAGGACATACTGATGAAAGATATATACAACTTGCATCATAACACACACACACACACACACACACACACACACACACACACACACACACACACACACACACACACACAGTGCCCATCTTAAAGCAGGCTTTAATCCAGATCTCGGCATTATTTAGGCAAGAATCTTAATGTTTTTATCCTTTAAGTGAAGCTTTGTTTAGGTCAAGTTGTAATACAAAATTTACATTTTTTGATACATTTCTTTCTTTTTTTTTTTTTAAATCAAGGAAAATATATGAAAGTATCACCTGCGGTCAAGTCAATCTTGTCAAGCTCACTCTGATACACCTACCTCCCACCCCCACCACTGTGACAGAATACAAATGTAGTTTTAATGCTGGACACATGATACCCAGGTCAAAAAAAACAAACAAAAAAACAGGGAGGTGGTCCAGTGCATGCTCTTGGGTGAAAAAAAAATACCATTACGAGTAATAATACAGCAGAGAAGTTAAAACTATTGTTTTTTGTGGGGCTTTCAGTGGGGTGTAGTAATGTAGTATTAAATACTATTTCCACCCAGGAGTCACACTCTTGAATCCATCTTCACTGGCTACCAATTCTCACTTACTGTATGCCCCCCCAAAAAAAGTTTGTTGTTTATGATGGATAGGCATTTATGGAGGGTTGTCTACCAGAAAGTTGGTGGTTTGAGCCCAAGTTCCTACATTCATATGCTGAAGAGTCCCTGGGCAAGGTTCTGAACCCCAAATACCGAGACATATCCATCTGGGTTTAATGCATGAACATTAAAAATGTGTCTATGGATGCAGTTTGTAGTGTAAAAAGGGCTTTGAACGCTAGGTGAGAGTAAAAAAAGCACAATATAAATTACAGTTCATTTACCATAGACTAAAAAAGGAACGTGTAGAACATAGAGAACACTAACTAAACTTAGAAATTTAAGTACTGGCAGGCCAAGTGGAATGTGGCTCAGGTGGTAGCTGAAGCAAAAACTCAGGTGTTGGAGGAGTTCGGTGAGGCCGTGGAAAAAGACGTTCGGGTGGCCTCGAACCGATTCTAGCAAACTGTCAGGTGACTCAGGAGAGGGAAGCAGTGCTCTACTCACATGGTTTATAGTGCGGATGGGGCGGTGCGGACTTCAACTGAAGCTATAGTTTGGGGGGTGGAAGGAATACTTTGAGGACCTCTTTAATCCCACTGACACGCCTTCTGTAGTGGAAGCAGAGTCTGGGGACGAAGGGGACGAAGGGGACAAAACGGACGACTCGCCCATCACTAGATGGTGAGGTCACTGAGGCAGTTAAACAACTCCTTGGTGGCAGGGCCTATGGGGTGGACAAGATTCACCCTGAGTTCCTGAAGGCTCTGGATATTGTAGGGCTGCCTTGGTTGACACGCTTCTGCGACATTGCATAACTATCTGTGGCGGTGCCACTGGACTGGTAGACTGAGATGGTGGTCCCAATCTTTAAGAAGGGGGACCCGGAGGGTGTGCTCCAACTATCAGGGGATCACTCCTCGGCCTCCCTGGTAAGGTCTATGACAGGGTGCTAGAAAGGAGGGTCCATTCTGTTCATAGTTTTTATAGCCAGAATTTCGAGCTGTAGTGGCCTTGGTGGCCTAAGAATCTCATCTGTGCTTTTTGCAGATAATGCGATCTGTCGGCTTCGTCAGGTGGTGGCCTCCAGCTCGCAATGGAATGGTTTGCAAACGAGTGTGAAGCGCCTGGCATGAGAATTAGTACCTCCAAGTCTGAGGCCATTGTCCTCAGCTGTAAAAGTGTGGAGTGCCCACTCCAGCTCAGGGACGAGTTTCTGCCCCAGGTGGAGTAATTTATCTTGGGGTCTTGTTTAGGAGTGACGGGAGAAGAGAGTGAGAGATTAACAGACGGACTGGAGCTGCAGTCTGTCGTGGTGAAGAGGGAGCCGAGTGTGAAAGCAAAGCTATCGATTTACCGGTCAATCTACGTCCCTACCCTCACTTATGGTCACGAGCTTTGGGTAGTGACCAAAAGAACGAGGTTGCGGATACAGGCAGCATAAATGAGCCTCCTCCGAAGGGTGGCTGGCCTCTCCCTTAGAGACAGGGTGAGAAGTGCAGCCATTCAAGAGGGGATCAGAGTTGAGCTGTTGCTCCCCGACATGGAAAAGAGCCAGTTGAGGTGGTTCGGGCAGCTGACTAGGATGCCTCCTGGGCGCCTCTTGGGTGAGGGGTTCCGGGCATGTCCTACTGGGAGAAAGGCCCGGGGTAGACCCAGGACACCGGAGAGATTATATCTCTCAGCTGGCCTGGGGTTCTGTAGTAATACAGCTGTTTCCTAAGATGGAAATGAAATTTTGTAAATTCAAGTGGGGAATAGGATTTTTCAAATTAATGGCTCCAGAGGGACAAACACACAAACTTTGGTACTAATATCCACATCTAAAAGAGTATTTCAGTTATCTGCTGTACTATAATGAGTACTGGAAAAACACTACAGCGGTCAAAGGTAGGAAGTAAAATACAAATACTTTGTTATGATACTCAAGTACAGATACTTGAAAATTTTACTTCAGTATTAATCCAAAACCATATAATTTATGTATCATTTATGTATCTTTTGAAGTGCTGTACTCTGGGATTAAAGTGGATCGGTGCTGTGCCAAAAAGTGATTTCTGGTATTTGCTAAAAATGATTGGTTGTATTTAAAACTGTTGTAAATTAGTTTTTGGCCAATAATCTGTGAAACATATTTCTCATTAATGACATCAAGTCATTTTGAGTGAGAAAGAATATTCCTGTGACAAGGTAGAAGCTGCAATCACTTTTTTGGCAAAGTAACAATCAGAGTAAACACTGTCATTACCATTAAAGAGATCTGGCAAAGAGAGCAGCAAAAACTGCAACAAATATAACAGTTTTATAAAGACATTTTAAGTAGCCAAAAAGTCCTGGATTGATTATAATGTAGATGCAATAATGCAAAGTCATAAAAATACTTGCAAAACAGGTAATTTTTTTTTTCATTTTATGTATAAGCCCTTCATAAATCCTGTTGACTACAGTCTATTAACCAACATAAGCAAAGACATTATACACAAACATCAGAAATCATATTTTGGCACAGGGCAGATGTCCACAAGTTGTACTTGCAGTACTTGAGCATCTAGCTAGTTCTTCAAATGCAACATTTCTAACAGCTTAACAAATATCAGCAAACAAACTTTGTGTGCAACTTGTCACACAGTGTATGTGCTAGTTAAAGGTACTGGTTTCCTAGGGAAAATAATGTGAGATAATTTCACTCAGGTGGAGAAAGATGTAAGACAGACAGGACAGGACAGGAAGAAGAGGGATTCACTTAAAGGTAAGGACTGCTCAGTGGCATTTTTTTGAACATATATGCGTGATTTTTTTTTTTTGTTCAAGTTATGTTTTTTCCATACTGTGAAAGGTCCTGTGAAACAAACTGAGGTATACTAACTTTGTGTTATTCAAAAGTTGCATGAAAACACTCTTAGTGCAGGTTAAACAGGTTAGTTTGCCATACTGTGGTGAAATCAGAGTAAAGCACTGCTTTGCACTGGTGCACAGTGGCTGTGGTGTTAGTGGCCAGCGTTAGATTACATCAAGGGTAGCCCAGATGAATCTGAATTAAAGCTGATGAAGCTTAGACTCAGTCACTGAACTCAACCTTTACACCAACAATGATGTGTTTGCCATCTGCTTCAGAGGCTGTTTACCTCAGCCTCAGGTATGATCATGTGATCGGCATTTTCCAGATACCTTTCTTAGGCTTCAAGGTGAGAAACAGTGAATTCATTACACATTGTTTACGGCTATGAGCTGTAAACAGATCAATCAAAGACGGGATCTTAAGACTTAAGAGTTTTGAAAAGCTTTAATCACCCAGCATTTTCTAAGAAGCAGTCAAAATGTTATTCTTCTGTCTTAAGAGTTAATCATATCACAACTCAAAAGATTTTTCTTGAAACTTCCACCCTCAATTCTGCACTCATTACCTTAGAGAAAAAGTTGAATACTGAAATTTTTGCACCGACACACTCACTCCTCCTACACACACACACACACACACACACACACACACACACACACACACACACACACACACACACACACACACACACACACACACCTTGAGTGAGATCCAGCGTCACTCAGACTGTAGGTGCTGCTGTCTCTAACTAGGAGATGAGTAGGTGGGCTTCGACCTGTTCCATCCATGCTTCTTTCTCCTGGAGGGCCGGGGGACTCTGCAGCAGCAGGTGACCTCTCGAGCATCCTTCGGCCTCCCTCAGTTGGACTGTGCCACGGAGATGCTGACCGCTCCCTGCTATCTCTGCCTCCACTGGGAGCTAGCAGCGAGTTGGTGCTGCCGTGATGAGAGTGGGGGTGGGCGTGGTGAGGGGCTCCAAAAGAGCCGCTGTCGATGCCGCTGTCAGCCGAGGCTCCCTGGAGATAGCCTCCTCCTCCCAAGCCATTGGGTTCTGGGTCACCCTGGTCACCACTGGAGCCCCCACCCGTACCCATATCGTACCATTTGTCGCTATCACTGTGACCCCCACTGGACGTTGTGCTGGATAGTGTGTTACTGCTGGAGTGCCCAGAATAAGGGCCATCCGACTGCATGAAAAAGCAGAAGAGGAAAGAGCACAGGGAAAGTATATATGGGGAATTTTCCCTGTATGAAAAAACATCAAATATTTGACAAATGTAATCCAAAAATGACATGTAATGAAACACCACCATGTCATTTTTTAAAAGATACTAATATAAGAGAGATTACCTAGTCCATAAAAATAATTTCAGAATTTCAAAAAACCTGGTGTAGAACCTGACCTGGCTGCCCTTCTTTGGGGAGAGGTGGATGACTTGCTCCTGCCTCTGGATGCGAGGAGCTCCCGAGTATCCTTGACCAGATTTGGAGACTGGGGCCTCTGCAATAAATAGACCATTACAGACAGCTGGGGTTGGTGACAAACGCATGAACACATCCTGCGGCACAAACAGATGAATGGTTGATGAATCCACACAGAAGTTGTGTTCATTTGTGTGTATTTTGCTATTACAGCAATCGTGCTTCCAAGAGGCTCACGATGCTGACATGGTTTTTATTTTGCTTTTGCCATGTCCATGAACAAAAACCCACATCACTTGTCAGCAAAAGCAAAGCACATCAAACAGAAATTTGTCCCCAGATGGTCCCTGCTGGCTTTGTTTGTTCTGGGCAAGCTGTGCTGCGTGAGAAAACGTGCGCATGTGTCCCGAAGCAAAACTTGGGGTATAAATGGGACTATTGTGTAATTCTCTAGATGTTATGCAACAAGACATACAGAGGAGGCTGCTAATGACCACGGCACCATGACAGAGGGAGCAAAGGGAGATATCATAACATCTGCTGGGATGAAGCTAGAAATGTAGATTCAATCTCATTTGGAATATTCATTACTCTGCAAAGTTGCACCGCAGCCCACGGGGCGCTCTGCACTAATTAGAGATGTTTGCACGTGTGCATGCCTGCTTTTCTGAGTTCATGTGTATATATATATACAGCATATGTGACTAGATGGGCTATGCATTGTTTACTTTTTTTTTCTTTTTTATATATATATATATATATATATATATATAAATAAAAGTCATGACAAATAGCAATTTTCTGCATGAATTAGCCATGTAATTACACTGGTGGAAAACCTTTTTTGAGGCTAAAGGGTAAATAAATGTAATGTTTGTGTGGATGTACTCTGCCATCTGCGTGACTTGTGTTATTTCTGGACAGAGCACGGCCACATAATGATTGCTGAAGACTAGCAGGTCAAGGGGTGAAAATGGAAGGAAGAGGAAAGGACAGAACCCTAAACCACAGAGACAGCAGAGTGCACAGTGTAGGGCCAGACACTTGGCTGACTTAAACAGCACTGGCCCAGTTTACATTGTTCCACCCAGACCAGTAACGACATAAGTGCTATAAACAACCACAAAATGAAAGACTAAAGCCTTTAACTGTGATTGTGGTAGTCAGGAACAGGTTGAGGACATGACTGAAACTAGTCTGGTCAACAATCAATCAAAGCAACATCCTGCTGGGAATCAAAGGAGCAGCAGAGAGAAAAAAAAAAAGCATTTGTGGCTTTTGAGGCTTGAAAAAGAAGAAAGCTCCCAAAAACAGAGCATGGGAGAATACTTTCACTTAAATGAAAGGGAATGTACAATATAATAAAAAAGTTGAATGAGAGACAAATACAAGCAAGCAGTGGAGAATGAGGAGCAGACTGAAGGGAGGGAGGGAAGGAAGGAAAGGCGCACAATGACGAGGGTGGCCAACTGCGTGGACAGGAAAGAAAGGAATTTCTCTTCTTTCCCCTTTATTAAACCTTATAGAATACAAAGGAAAGTGATAAACAAAAAGCCATTTATTGTACCTGAGATCACCATTTGAACACCTCTTTCCAACCCCCATTCAATAATTCTCCCTTTCCTTTGCTGTTTCTCTCATTATGTTTCCACCATTTTGTTTGCAGAGACATTAAGAACTTCTCAGTTAAGGCAATATAATTCACAATTTACAGAGGCAAAGAAGGTGGAAGAGGAAGATCGGAGGGATAGAGTGGAAGTGAAGCGCTGTGGCTGCTGTCAGACTTTTTATCTCTATGAAAAAGCTGCTGCTGCAAAAAATGTCACCAGCAGATGAGGAAGCACACACAAACACCAGTCACACACACGTCAAGATACCTGTCATTTCAAAGAAATTTACCACCATAATAAATATGGATGATTTCTTTCCAGTGCCGTCTCCACCTCCACCCGAAAAACTGAAAAGTCAACTGCCCTGATATCTATAAAAACATGTCCACAGGCTCACATTTATGTTATGTTGTCATTGCTTATAGTATTAGAACACACCACAATTTGCCAGGCCCTCATAACATACTAAATCCAGGGTTTATATACACGCATACCTGTTGACCCTCGTTCAGCTCCTCCCCCTTCATCCATTCTGGACCAATTGGAAGTAGACTTTCCACCTGACCCACCCTCTCCAACCACCTCTCGTCTCTCCGTGGACATCGGAGAATGGCGACTGCTTGCGAATCTAACAAGCAAGCATACGTGCACATAATCAAAACCCTTTTTTTTTAAAAAAAGTTGGTTAAGTATGTGTTTTTTAACTGATTAAAAATGCAGAGGAAGGAAAGACAGAAAAACGAGTTTGAAACAGAATACATTTTCCCACAGGCTCCAGTGGGTGGAAGTAAAAAAGGGGTTCTGTCAAGTTCATTAACAGAGAACAGAGACAAAGACACAAATGTCTCACTTACATCTCACTCTCCTACAATAATGCCATATGCTGATACAGCTGTCAAATGAATTCTTCAAGCTAACTTTTTTGTGCATTGCATATTATATATATAATATTTTTTGTCACGAAGATGAATAAATCTGCTTCATAAATATAAATGAGAACACAAGTCTAAATAGACATGTCAACCTGTTGCTTTTTGTCAGTTTTACACATATTTTAAGCCCTTTAAAAAAGAGAAATGATAAATACTGGATCATATTCCAGAGCATAGATGTACAGTGGCTTTTCTATCATTAATAATGACTAAAGATGAAAAAAAATATATATATATAAAAAAAATGAAATCACAAATGCCTATAGGTAGCATAAAACCTTCTAGTGAAGGGAAATTCATTTTGGCTTTTTTGTACATAATGTAAACAGTCACTATCCATGCTGCCCAACCCCTCCCCTCTCTTCCTTACTGCTCGGGCATGGACTTCTGTCTCCAGTGAGCAGAGCTTCCAGAGGTGTCGCTGGAACAGGACAGGTTGCTGGGAGAGCTGCGGTTATGAGGGGAACGGCCTAATGCCAAGGATGAGGCCAGGCTGTAGCTCTCACTGCCTGGAGACATCCTGATACACAAGCAAACACGAAGAAATAGTAAGAGTTCATTTGCACATGGAAAGAAAAACTACTTTAAAATACTTGGAAAGCACAAAAGCTCTCATAACATGCAAAGATGTTTTGTTTAATTTCACCACAGTTAAAAATGAACAGAAGAAGCAGTAAAAAAAAAAAAAAAAAAAAAGAAAATCCCAGGAAAATATGGACTGAAATACAACTGATCAGTTCAACAGCTGGAGAGTTCTGACTTTCACAACACATATTTTCCAGTTTTCACTCTTTCGGAAACCTTTCCCAGTTTTTCAGGTTTTTTTATGGTTTTCCAACCATCCATATTTAAAGAGCCAACAAGCTCTAACCTCTTGGTGTCTAGAGGTCGTCCGTCGCTGCTAACGCTCCGCGGGATGACACCACCCCTCTCCAGCCTCTCAGCTGACAGCGTCTTTCCCACTGAGCTACCGAGGCTGATGGCCCGGTTGGGTGTGTGGGGCTGTGGTGAGGCAGTCAGTGACTGCTGAGGGCTGCTCGATGTCCTCTGCCACTTGTTGTTGTTGCTGCGGAAGGGAAACTTGTACTCAAAGGAACCACTATCACTGCTGCTGCCCTTGTACTCTGACACAGGCACACGATAAAGCTCTGAACAGCCCCTGTAGAGGGAGGGAGAAAAGCAGTTTCAGTGTGTGGGAAAAGGGCTCACACACCCTTCTTTTTTCCTCTGGCAGGAATTGGAAAGGGTCGACATAAGATGCAAGATTTGTGACAAATAACCAGACAGACAGGTAAAGTCTGTCTTGCAGACAAAATTTCCTTTCCCACTTACCTGCGTGGAGTGGCATCATCATGTGGCGGGATGATAGCAACACGTACTGACACTGAAGTCCGCAGGAGGTCAATCATCTGCTCATGGGTCAGAGTTGCAACAGCAACCTTGCAGATTTCTACCAGACGGCTTCCCTGACGCAGTCCTGCCTGCCAAGCGTAGCCGTACGGTTCCACCTAGGAAGAAAAACGTTACACCGTATTCTCCTTATCTTTAATCAAGATGAACAACTTGGCTTTTCATGATCCTGGAAATGTATGTCTGTGTAAATTAGACTATTAAATTATATAACATCACTTTGCTAAAACAATCATCACTCCACGGCTGCTTCATCACCAGTAAATGTTTTATGGCTACAAATCAGGAACCTCTCATACTGTGCATAAGCAAGTATTTACCCAAATGAACTTCAAAGTTCTAGAGAACATTCTCAGACAAACATTTACATTATGAACGCAGAGGTACCTCAGCTACAATGCCTTCATAGTTCACATGGAATCCGAGCTGCCCCAGGCCATTTCGACGAAGCGTCATCTCTGATGTCTCACAACCCTTAGTCAGGAACTGGATACATGGAAGAGCAGAGAGATGCACAAAGTGGAGGTGAGACATGAAAAGACAGGGATGACTGGAGGACAGAAGATACAGCAAAGAACCCAACAGCCCATGACATATTCTGCTTCGACATAAATTAGTTATTATTTGAAATAACTTTACAGGACACTTGAATAATGGAATAATGGAATAATGGACTTCCTCTTATGAACAGGATTTAAAGAACCTAAGTGACCCTTATGAGTTTTATTGGCACAAATAAAGACACTAGTCTTTGGATGCATGTTTGCATTCACGCACACATACAGACTCATTAGACTTGCTGTGACACTTGATTCACTGTTCGCAGAAAGATGCGTCACTTCATAAAACTCTGGAACTTCTGGGTTATGGTGTTTTTGTAGGGAGGAAAAGCACTCAAATCAGTCACACTTGGCACTGGGAGTGAGGTGGAAAAGTTGAAAAAACACTTTAAAGGAGAAAGCGCTTGGATCACATAACACTCATAAAGGTCAACTAATAAGAGGTAAAAGATTTGATAAAACCCAATCTTCAGTCCCAACAAACTTTTCTTGTTGTGGTCAGTCACAGCCCTTCTGCTGATGTGCCTGGTGGCTTAAAGACACCTCTCATTTCTCTGTCTGAACAGTGTGTTAGTAAAAGCTCTACAGAAGTCAAACTTCACAAGAAAGTGTGAATAAATCATGATGCAGACTGGCACCTGATAGGAATTGTTATTGTGCTCTCTGATGTTTCTGAAAGTGTATGTGCGTGGGAGAGGAAGAGAGTACAAAAAAAGGAACGAAAAATGGCAAACAAGAGGGGGAAAAAAAGGGCTAAGAGCAGAAAAAGAGAGAGACAAAGAGAGGGAGAGTAAAAGAGGAGTTCTTCCCTTCCTTGCTCTGGCACTGAGGCAGTCCAAATGATTAAAGATTAAAGCCAAATGCATAAAACGCAACATGTGATCAACTTCTGAGTGTTGAGCCAAGTAGTGAAGTGTGCGTGTTCAAATATGTTTGTATGCAAGTGTGCAAATGAAAGATGCTGGATTCAACCCAGGTTACAAAAACACAGCACATATGCACACATACTTGCACTGTTTTAAGGCAGATAGAGGCTGGGGAAATGAATGCCTTCTAAAGCACGGATGATTACATAAGAAAACACCTTTTTTCGCCGACCAGTTTCCATGGAAACAGCTAAGGACGAACTAGCAACACTTCACTGTATGTGTAGGTGTATGAGGCATTAAGGAGTATGTCGTCCAGCGGTGTTTCTGAAACTCCCTCAATAAGCTGAGACCAGTAATGAGACAGCAGCTTTGGCATGCGGACACAGAAATGTTGTCATTCTGGCAGACTGACAGCCGACACTGAATAGTAGGAGAGACTGAGTGGGCCAGGTAACTGATCAATGGCAGCCAGCGGCATTTTTCCCATTGGTTTTGTTTCTCGGTGCAGTTCTGCCATTAATATGAATGAATAGTTCTGCCATTGTCAGGACTTCAAAAAAAGCACAAAGAATCACATTCAACTTTGCAGGCATGAGCCGTGCCATGCAAAGGGACTACAGAATATTCTTCTTCTTCACACTCAAATTACAAATCATAATTTTTCTTGGTAAATAAAGCAATTAATCTAATTTGATTTGAACATGTAACCCTTGACAGAAAAATTGTTAATGGATGACTCACTGTGAAAGCGTAACAAACAAATACTTGTTCATTACCACTGAGAGGGGGATTCAAAATGTAATTATCTATCATATTTAGAATAATTACAATATCTGCCTTCTCTTGGCCAAGCCACCCCGGGGGGGGGGGGGCACCAGTCTTATGTGTAATGTATTTTGTGCGTGTTCTAACCTCGAGACGTTTGACCACCTCTTTAAAGTCTTCTGTATTGTTACTGATACTCCTCAGAGACACGCTTTCACCCCGCTCATAGAAAATCTTCAAAGACGCGGGGCTGCTAAGCGTCCAGCCAATCACATCCTTAGTGGCACAGTTAAATACCACAGCTTTGGCCTCCTGGTCCAACAGGATTAGAAAGTCATTGGAAATGGCCAGAAGGGCCTCCAGTTCCCCTCCACTCCCATGATCCTCAGCATGGACTGACCAGGTCACTGCCCCAAGACTGCGCAGCTCTGCCCCTTCATACGGCCGAGTCTTCTCTTTCTTCTTGTGGGCCAGCGAGATGAAGGGGAACTTTCCAGAGGGGTCAATAGGCGTGTTGGTGGTGTGCCGCTCAGCCAGGTCACGCAGATACTCCTGCCGTGTTCGGGTGGCCATGGCTCGGAACTTGTGCGATTTGTGAGCAGCATTTTCTGCATTGATGACCTTGGCCAGCAGGAAGTCCCGGAACACGGATGACTTGGGGAACGTCACACCCTCTGGGATAGGGGGGCCAAAAGAGGGCACGTCTTTGGAGCGAGTGACAGCCACACTACAATGGAGAGGAAGAGACCAGGCAGAGAAATTAAATTAAATTGAGAGAAAGAAAAAGGGGAAAAGAAAAGCAAAAAAACTGATGGTTAAATGATCTGTTACATACTGGCCAAGAATTGGGCCAATTTAGAGTCTGTTTTGCTCAGACATTAAATTCTGTGGCCTAGAGTTCTTTTTTTATTATTTTACTTTAAATCAACTCAATATGCCCCATGAAAAGCTTGAAATCTTTATGTCATTTTAGACTAATTTGATTTAAAAGTTGCTCCACACACTGCAGCACAGCTAATCGCTGATCATCTTTTGTTTCTGGTTCTAATATTATACTTTCAGACAACAATGGACACATTTAGAGTGAAGCTAAAAAGGCGGCAGATAATTTACTTTATCCAGTGTTACTTAATTTAATTCCCTCTTTCCTCATTTTTATTCATGTATATTTAGTGCCATTTTAAAATGTAATTTTATTTTATTTATTTCGTTTTTTTAATGCAAGTCTTTTACCCTGTTTGATTTATTACATTCTGTGGCGTCTTATCAACTTTTCAGTCACCTGTGAAGCAGAGAGTGGCTCTAACCTGCATCAAAGGACTAAATAAAAGGTTTAAATAAAACTTAAAGTTGAACCGTTGCCTTTCCCTAAATGTTTTTCCCTACACCTACTTTCCACTCATTCCCTTTTCCTTTTATTAAGTTCCTGGAATGGCCATCTGAGGACACTTGCTCTCTCTGGTATGTCAGGAACTCAGCTGAGCAGCCATGATGAGTGAGGAGAGATGAGGAGGATGAGGGGAGACTGCTATTTTCCTGTCCAAAGCCCCAGAAAACACAGGGTGAGAGAAAAAGAATGTGGCTAAGAAAGGAAGAAAAGAGTCTGTGTGGGAGAAAGATCAGGAAATGATTGCTTACTGGAAAACACTTTTTCAAATATACAAAGTCTCAGGATGAAACAGTTCTCTAAATGGTCTACAGAGCACTGTGGTTAAATGCTGGCCACCTGTCCTTGCCTCAACCTCTTCATAACCAAATGTGCTCAATCACAGGTGATAATTGCCAGCTGACAAGAGTAGCACTAGAAATGGGAGCCCTCATCCCACACGCTTCTGCTCCTGCTGACATGCGTCAACATACATGCTGACACCAGGATTAATAGCTTGTCTAATTAGCAATACCTGTGCCACCCACGCATTTCTAAACATACCTCAGAGGCACCCTATCTTCATTGCAGACATAGGGAGTTCAATTAAACTAACCATCATATTGTTGACACCTCATTTCCCATGTTTGCAACATGGAAAGGCAGGCCTGAGGTAACAGAAGAAACACTGTTTTCTAGTTGAAATTGACTTTGAGAATGAACACAAGCCATTATAGTGCACTACTGGGACTATTCACAGCAATGCTTGTGACATTTTTCCACAAACAGGGACAGGGCCTTTATCTGCCTCAACTGCAGAAGGTAACAGTCCTTCATATGAGAAAGATTTATAGTACAAGTACTCCTTTATTCCTTATTCACTATTTTACTACAAAATTCAACACATTTTTTGACCAAAGCCATGCTTAAACAACCTGCATTTACTTTGCTAAAGTTGCTATATTACACTGACTCACACTTGGTAAGACAAGTGCCTTATCGAGCGTGAGCGAGCAGGGCATCTCACTGCAGACACCTATCCGTGCCAAAACAAGGATCGCCATCAGCCCATCAATCCACCGCACCCACGTTGTCCCAGCTTCTCTAATCTAACATGAAAGTCAACTACATCCTGGCCATCAACAGGGAGCAGGCTTTTAATTCAATGCAGATAATTATATGAAAAAACAGAGCAAGGCAAGAATATTGCCTCCATTTCCTCCTTTGCATTTGTGATGAAAAGAACAAGAAGGGAAGCGGATAGTGTGTGCAGGTGTCAGGGCATTAAAAAAAACAAAAAAAACAAAACATGTAAGCATAAGTGACCTTTTTGCTGTTTGCTACATATCAGTTTTCACTGGACTGTGTATATTTTCAACATGACACAAAGGAAAATTACATCACACTGTTAGTTCACAGTTTGACTTGTTTACCATGATTGTAGGGTTTCTTCCACATATATAAAAATTCTGACATGTCTTTGTTATTAAGGATTTAAAATCAATCAGTAACTACAAAGAGATCTAACGTGACTCTAGATCAAAGTATGTCGCCCTGTAGCACCCTTATTAAAACTGTTACTAGCATATAATCAATCTTTGAAAAATTGCAAATGTGATGAGAAACTGACAGTAGCAAAGCTTTATTAGCCAGCGCTTCTGTAGATGACAAATGAATCATGCAGGCTATTTGAGAGAGGAGTAACTAAAGTGATTATAAGATGGCAGAACAAATGGTTACAATAAAATCTGACCTTTTATTCTTATTCTTCTCCATCACTACAGCATCACTCAATGCATTATACTGGCGCTCTAAAAGCACTTGTACTGATCTCAAACACCTGTGAGTCAGTCAACCAAAGACCTGTGACTCATGCAGGACAGAGAAAAGTGATGGCAAGAGCTAGGTAGAGGTATGAAAGCAAGGGAAAAAGACTGAAAGAGCATTAAGAAATAATGAATGTGGAGGGGGGGGGGGGGGGTGAGAAAGGCGGATGAGGAAGACAGAGTGAGAGGAAAAGGAGAATGTAGTGTGCTGGGGACTGCTGGGCTGTGAGGCTACTGTGTGATCCTCATGGCAGGAGGTTTGGTAGAAGAAATGAAAGAGCACATTCCTGTGGTTTCAGTGATTTGTGGGCTTAAAAATATCCAACGTGTGGGCAGTTCTGCTCTTCCAGTATCTACGACCTGCTGCCCACTGAGCCAGGCCAAGAAAAAGAACATGTCAATACCTGATGGAGTGCAAGTGTGTGTGGATATGAAGGTATAGATCATGTGTTCGTGTACTTTTGACAACTAGTCTTCAAAGCATGGACTATTTATGTGATTCCAGTTTTAAAAGTTGTGTTTGTGTAGTGGCTTTTTTTTTTTTTTTTTTTTTGTAGTGGCTTTTAACCTCAGGGTCATGCAAAGAGTTTAAAGGGATTCTGAACAAACTATGGGTATAAAACCTTTTATGAAACTCCTGACTGAACTGTATTACTCCATCATTCTACCAATGAGTAGTAACTTACAGCAAACTGTGCCAAGAAGATTATGGTTTTCCCCTCCAAAGATGTTCCATTCATAGGATGAGTGGCAGTGTACACATAAAATTGCCATTATAGAAAAAAAATAAGCAACCAGACAAATGGAGTGCTGAGGCACACCAGTGTGCAATTCAAGCAGCTGCTGCGTGCACGCATGACACATCCAAGTTTACACTTACTCCACTGTTATTCTAGGCGCTTTTATATGACAAAACTACCAAAAGATGACAACAGGCCTAGACACCATTTTGCACAGATATACAGTACTCTGAAAGTCTTGAGCCACCCCTCATTTCTTTATAATTTTCTACATAAACTAGAAACAGGTGCTGCGATTTATTGAAATATTTGTAAACATAAGTCAATATTTGGTATGACCACCTTTATTCTTCAACACAGCCTGAACTCTCTTAAGCAAGCTTCCCTGTAAGCAAAACAGAAATGAAGGGTGGTTCAAGACTCTTGCACACTACTGTAAACATAGGTGTGCCTCCAAATTTTCACTGGAGCTTGAACGAGCTGTGTAGGGATACTGAACCCCAAAGTTGCTCTCCGATGCAACCATCGGAGTATGAATGTGCCTGAATCACAGGCGTAGGAACAATATTGGAGACAGGCGCATTTGTCCCACCCAAAAATTACATCATAAAACATATACATATGTAAATCATACATGCAATAATATAGGTGTACACAACACTATTTTTCCAAGAAACATTTGAAAAAGAAGAAATAAAAGATCAAATAGCATTTTTTACACTTTGCTCAGAGCATTTACAGATCTGTCAGGTTTCTGATGTGTCTCCCCCAAATATTAAACTCATTTCTACACCCTAGAATGTATCCACTTAGCTGTAGAAGTAAGTGCTTTAATGAATGGGTAAATGCAAGTCTGTTGTATAACACACTTTGAGTGCTCAGCTAGAGTAGAAAAGCGCTATATAAGATCTAGTCCATTTACCATTTCCTATTTTTTTTAAAAACACCATTCAAAACAAGTTAATTTGAGCGCATTGAGTCTCCTGCTCGTCTATTCTAGTAGTTCTAATGGTGAGGATGTAATGCTACTCTGTAGCTTTATTTTACAGAGCATACACAAGCATTCACCCCTGAAGATATCTGTAAACTGCTGCATTATTTTCTTTTCCGAGTGAACTCAAATTACCTAATTTTTTGATTACAGTGAAAATGCCAATATAATCATTTAAAGGAACCCCTGCATCAGTTTTCAGTTACCCGTACAGTATTACTTTCAGCAGCGCTCTAATGCTCGTTCACTAGATCTTATAACAAAATCAGTTTGGATTGCAGCCATCAAAACATCATTACATCAACATTTTTTTTTTTTTTAAGTAGCCTATTTGGTATCAACAGGCAATTGCACTTAACTGTAAAAGATACAAGATACTTAGAGCAGTCAACAGAAATTGGTTTGTTCTAAAAAGGGAAAAATACACAAGCTTACAAGCTTTATTTTAATGTACTTTGGTCTAATCACACACAAAAAAATCTGCACATGCAATACTCAACAAAAGAAATGTTTTTTTATATTTCCACTAAGAGCAGATACTGAGCAAGCAAGAATAACAGTTTATGTTTTGATCTCTAAATGCTTCAAAGCAGGTGGAAGGCCAAGGGAACCCAGAATTTTCCTGCTTTTAAAATGACAAACTAAACAGAAGAATGAACTAGTTTCATGCCAAATGTGTATGCCCTCATCTTCTTAAATCTGGAGAAAACACACCAAAGCTTCAGAGCATTTAGGCCACCTCTGCTTAATATAATTTCCTGTGGTGGCTATGAATCATAATTTATTTTTGAAACCTGGTGTTTAACCTTCGTATGGTGTGTGTAAAACTCATTTTCACTTCAGAAAACTTAACTTACATTTATGAATCACATAAGGCACATGTCAGTTGTACTTTTCTTGTACTCTTCTATTGAATCCATTATTGGTCGGTATGCTTACATGTGTTTGTCTATGTGTGGTGGTGTTGTTTAGTAGTGAAGTAGCCCCACGGGGGACAATTAAGTCCTCACACAATGTGCTCTGACAGCAATTAAAACAGCTATTAGTGGGAGAGGGAGGCAGAGTCCTAGAGAGCAAGATAAGAGAGAACGACAGAAAACTAGATAACAAGACAAAGGCAGAAATAAACTAAATGAAATGTCCTTCAAATCGGAACGGTGCTGAACAGGAAAGACCGCAAAGGCAGAATATAAATAATTTCTTGAAAATGATTTTAGACTTGTACGTTGTATTTAATATTACACTCTCTCATCGCATGGAAATAAATCGTGAGTTGTAGAGAGGGCTCTCAGCACTCTCAGCCTACTCCATGCTGGAACTGCAAAGGCAATGAGAGCTGTGCAACAATCTGAGCGGAAAGATGAGAGCATTATTGTTTTTACAGTGATGGAAAGTGAACAACAAGTCACGTGCATACGATGACAAAAGGTATGAAAAAAGTCCTTAATGCAGTATTTATCCAGACATTTTGAAAATGCGGGTAATGCACTGGTCTAAATAGGATGACGACAGTGAAAAGAAACAGATAAAAATGGCAGCATGTGAACCTAAATATGTTTTAAATATAACAGTTATTGATTATCTATTTTCCTTTCTAATACAAGTCTAACACCTTCATATTCTGTGAACACTGTATTACTCAGAATAATGTCTTCTCCAAGCTCAAGTTCAATTAGACTGATTGGATGAGATTACTGGACAGCAATAAACTGACTATCGTTCCAATGTTTAGGCTTCAAACAATGCATAAATAAAAGTAGTCTGGACAACGGTATGCGGTATGTTTACACACAGTATGTTCTGCTGTACTCTTGAATCTCACCTGTAGGAGGTGTTTTCAGAGCAAGGGTTGTGTGCTCGTACAATCACAAAGACGTGCTGAAAGTGTGAGCGGATGTTTTTAGGAGTGAAAGGGAGCGCCCCGGGTTCCTGGAACACAATCGTGACGATATCATTCCCAATATGACGCTTCCGCAGTAACTGGAAAAATGAAAAAAAGCCATGAGAAAGAGAACTTAAAAGGTAAATAGCATTAAATTACATATCTAGAGAAGAAAAAAAAAAAAAAAAACAGCACCACCACTTGAGCCACAGTAGCTCCTCTTCTCCTTTCAGCTGCTCCCTTTAAGGGTTGCCACAGGAAATTATCTGCATTCATCTCACCCTATTGCTAGCATGCTCCTCTGTCACGCCAACCTTGTGCATATCCTCCTCCACTACGTCCATATTTACAATCTATTATGGCAGTTTAAAAAAATTAGGAATATCCGGCTTTATCTGTTGCATTATCACAGGATCATGTTAACTCTAAAGATGAGCATAACATGAATGACTAATCTTGTCATGAAAGACTGCAACTTGCTGGGGGATCCAAAGATTTTAGTGTTTTGAAACTGATCAACAATGCAAGGCCCTTTATATTCTAACATAAAGACCCAACTATAATACAAAGAAAACCCCAACAATCAGAAGACAGTGGAAAGACCCCCTATGACAGGGGTGGCCAACTCCAGGTCTCGAGAGCCGGTGTCCTGCAGGTTTTAGATGTGTTCCTGATCCAACACACCTGAATCACATATAGAAGTCATTAGCAGGAATCTGGAGCACTTGACTGCAGACTGAGGAGGTAAATCAACCATTTGATTCAGGTGTGTTGGATCAGGGACACATCTAAAACCTGCAGGAAACCGGCTCTTGAGGCCTGGAGTTGGCCACCCCTGCCCTATGAGCAAGCACTTGGCGACAGTGGGGAGGAAAAACTCCCTTTCAACAGAAAGAAACCTCCGGCAGAACCAGTCTCGGGGAGGGCCCATCTGCCACAACTGGTTGGGGGTGTGGGGAGGGAGACAGAACAAAAGACACAAAAAGAGAGCCAGAGTTTAATAATAACTAATGATCAAATACAGAGTGGTGTATAAACAGAGAGTGAAAAGAGGTGAATGAAGAAGATACACTCATGGAAGCCCCCCAGCAGTCTAGGCCTATTGCAGCATAAGTAAGGGAGAGTTCAGTGGTCATCTGACCCAGTCTCAACTATAATCTTTATCAAAAAGTAAAGTTTTAAGCCTAATCTTATAAAAGCAGAGATGGCGTCGGTCTCCCAAATCCAAACTGGGAGCTGTTTCCACAGAAGATGGGCCTGAAAGCTGAAGACTCTTCCTTCCTACATACCTGTTGCTTATTGTTCGGCGTGTAGGGCAGCATGGTGGACACATGGAACATGATCTCATAATCCTTGTAAGTCGTGTACAATGAGTGGGTGCCAGTCGAATCAGCTGAGGAGGAGAAAATTGCATATAAAAGTCGCATCCTTTTAAATGTGGAAAAGGAAAATGCAATATCTCAGATTTGTGCAAGTATCCTAAAACTGTAGCTCCAAAACGATCGATAAATACTGATTAAGAAAATTATGAAAAAAATGATTTAAAATAAATAACTAAGCATGCAGTGATTAGTCATTCTTTGTGAAACATTTCTATGGAAGTAGTGATTTAGTTCCTGCATGCTCCTCTTCACCATATGCTGTTCAGATGGCCCAAGAACACCCTCAACTCTTTGCAACCTCTGGTCCTAAAGGGAGTCACTGCACAACAACCACCTCACCATTTTGCTGATGTTTTCTATTTAAAGAACCAGTCAGTCGCAAGGTGTTTAAAAGGCCATACTTAAACTAGCTAGATTACCTCAATTAATTACACACATTCAATTAGAAGGGAGTTCCACGGCTGTATTTAAATTTACTAGAGACTACTGAAGGTTGTATTACACATCCTGTGAAAATTGACCAGGACAGTTTTTTTTTTCCCCCCTCACAGGGTTCTTGGGCAATGGCTTAGTTCATGCAGGGATAATATGTATAAAATAACAACATATAAAGGCTTGGAAATGTCAGAGAGGTAGCAAAAATAAAGTGGACATCAATTCTGTTTGGAACACACACACAGGTGGTCTGGCAAAGGAGAAGGGCAGAAACACAGAAGATCAATGTCAGTGTCCACAAGAGAATACAGTAATCTGAAACCAAAGGCCATCTGTCACATGTCTGAAGAAACATTCAAGGAAACCTAAGAACCAGTGAAGTCAAGGAAATCAGGCAGATTTAAGAGGACTGCAGTTTAAAATGGGGGAAGAGCAAATGGGTGTTTCAAAACATGTGCCATCTCCTTATAACTTAACATTTTGAAGACTGCAAAGGAATTTAAGCGCCAAGGGCAAGGAGATGAAATTAAGTCAAATGCTATAATAACTGTTCTTACACAGTTCATTTAGCTCTTTACATCACACACACACACACACACACACACACACACACACACACACACACACACACACACACACACACATCCCAATAAAGAAAAAAAAAGTGTGATATTAGCTTGTTAAGGAAACCATGTGTTTAGTACTAGTACAGTACTCAACAATTCAACAATCTACCGCTGTAAGAAATAGTGCCATAGATTATAATTTTACTCAGTTCTCTTCCTCCAAATTTGCAGTATTTATACCTGGTGGAGGTTAATGGCAGCCACTGTGAAATCATTTACTAATGCCTAGAGACCAGTCAGTGACCCCACCACCACCACAGGTCACTTGAGAAAAACGTGTATTCCCCGACTGGTTGGCCAGTTCTTGCGGAGGTTGTTGGCAGATGCTAGGTCAAGTTGGTTGCAAAGAGGTATACGGTGCTACACTGAAAACCTCCTTGCAAAAGAGGTGCAAATGTCAGTGTCAATGTCAATTTTATTTCTATAGCACATTTACAAACAACATTTTTGACCAAAGTGCTTTACAAGATTAACTACAAAAATAAGCAAGATAACTTCATAGGTCAATAAAATAGAATAAAGCATAGAACATAAAAACAAAGAAATATAAATATGATGCAATTAAAAAATGACTAAAAAACACACTAAAACAAGAGACACCACAACATAAAACCTGATGGGACTCAAACTGGACTTGAATTAAAAGCCAAGGTAAAAAGGTGAGTTTTTAGAGAGGATTTAAATGACTGGAGTAGTAGTGGAAAGTGGTCAAACTGTGAAAAATCCAACACAATATATAAATGAAGAATCATTCACCTTCACAGTAAGAGTTGTGCTTTTTGAAAAGTGCTGCTTGCAGCAATAAGGGACTATTTTTACACTGTTTCGCATCGCACTTTTCTCCAGGTTTTACTGCCACTTAGCCAGTAGTAGTAGTAGTAGTAGCAACCAAAGCAACCTAAAGGAGGTTTTTGATGCAGCACCCTCTTTGTGACTACCAGAAACCTCCACAACCACTTGCCAACTGGTTGTGGAATACATGTTTTTCCCTGCAAACGGAAGCTTTCAGGGGGTCACTGCCCAGTCTCTCGGTATGTGTGACTGAGGTCTACTATAATCATAATGCGCGTTCAGGAATTGAACATAATCTAAAAGTATTTTACGACCCCCTGCATGCTGCAATCCATCAAATGCTTGCTGAGCAACGGAACTCAACGCTCTAATCAATGAGAAGCTCTGCTTAGTCCATGCCAATTTACTACATTCCTGCTGTGGTGTTTTAGACAGTGTCAATGTCAGTGTAAGATAAAATGTAATAGTTTCCCCTCCCCAGCTGTATTCGTAACATATCTTGCAGTCTTTTTGCACATGTACATACTCTTGGTGTCCAGCTGAGCCCGATACTTGGTGAAGCCTTTAAGTCGAACCCTCTCTCCCAGCAGATGGAGGAACTCCTCCAGTGCAGGGCCAGCTGCTTCGTTGTTGTACATCTCCTCCTCGCTGCTCTGACCTGCCATGCAGTACATCACCCCTACCTTGCGCTGAAAACTCAGCTGTAGAGAGAACAAACACTGTTCCAATATAAAAAGGGAAAAACAACTGGAGATTACTGCGTCGAAGTCATGTCAGAGTAACCACGCTGACATTTGAAACAGGACTCATGCTGACATTTTAAGAATAACCTTGGGTTGTTCTGTAGTGATTTTCTCCCATTTTCCTAAGAAATCATGTTGATATTCTCAGAGGTTTCAGCTTCTGATAACTGCATCAGAAAGCATAAGTATCAGAGAGTTTTTGTGTATATATTATTTTTTAAGGGTTATGTTGTGTGTGCACGCATCTACACACACCGGCACACTATGCATACAGTTTCTCCAGATAAATTCCACATAACAGTCTGTGGGAGTAAATAAATAGATAAAGCAAAAATAAATAAAAAGAATTTAGTTCAACAATGAGACATCCTCTTCATAGAAAAACACCCACACACTAAATGATTCATAAAATGCCAAATGAAAATTGTTTGCTTTGCATAGTCTATCGTACAGGTTACCAGCTGGAAAACTTCTTTGGCTCAGAGACTCGAATGCACGCTGAATGGATCATGAGGAATTATAAAGCAGATGCCATGCCTGAATGACACTGTCTTTTTGCTAAATGGAAAGCAGCAATCAAATGTGCGCAATCAAAGGAATTAATCAAGCAAATTCATCCGGCCCATCATAACCCACAATCAGACCTCAAAACATGCTCACTGCATCTCCTTACCCCCTGCTCGTCCAGCTTCATCAGCTGCTCAGTGACCTTAGGTGTGTTGAGTGCCAGGCGTAAGCAGTGAACATTGAGCTCAGGCACGAGATATTCGAGCACTTCTTTGAGGGGCAGGCCTCGACCTAGACCGTGCTTGGATGTCGAGGGTACAGCATCTTCCAGGATGGAACCCCGCAGGGTATTCAGCTGAAGACCACCCATAGGAAAGAAAAAGAAAAAAAAAAAAGAGCAAAAACTTGTTTCAGGGGTCAAAGACACAATTATTGTCACTTAAAATCCTAATACTCATGTATTGACAATATTGAGATTTGAATTAAATATTTACCCCATACTACTAATTAACTCATTCTCTCCTGGAGTTACATATGATGTAACTGGTGACCTGCATTATTTTGGTCTGGCAGTCTTTTTGCTCTTTATATTATAGGAATGGGTCCTTAGACACACTGTCACACTAAACTTGTCATTATTCAATCAAACTGCCCAAAATATCAAAATGCTCCAACCATTTGTCAATATTTTCTCCTGTGATCCGTGGGATATAATATATACTTTCTAGTCAAAAAGCATTTTGTCATAGTTCAGGCAACACTTTTACTTTTCCTACTTATGGTGTTGCAGAACATATGAATTTGATGCTTTGTGCTGTTTTACAGTGCTAGGATTGTAGTTAATGGAAATTTGATTGTCTATTGGCATTTATCACAGAATATGGAATCATTAAAATGACTTTCACATTGATTATGCTAAAAACTGAAGTGATTTCCAAATATCTCTCAATATGGGAAAGGATTAAACTTTTTAGAAGTCATGTTTAAATATATCAAGTTTAATATTTAAAAGCTTTAATGTCAAAACTTAAGAGCAGAGAGTGAAAACATAACACTTAGACACAGTTTGACTGTGTCTAAGTGTTATGTTATTTAAGCCAGAATTATAGCTCTCCATAACCTGCTCCTCTTGAAGCAGGCAGCACTCAATTGATCCACTTTGTGCAAAATAAGAGTCAAATAACCCATCAGACTCCCCCTTTTAGTGGAGCGTAAAAAAAAAAGACTGATAAAGAACACCCAGGTTAAACAAGACCTATCACCAATGGGGATATCTCCCCGCCATTAATGAAAGTCTAAAATAAATTTAGAAGTCAGGATAACATTACAGCCTCATTTCACAACAGAAGACCCTTTAGCAGACATCTTATTACCTTCTGCAAAACTAATGCTTGCCCTAATTTGAAAGCCTTGCCCTAAACTTTAATCCAAATACTTTTAGTCATCCATGGGTTAGTAAAGATACAATACATATTCCAGAGAAGGCAAGTTTTCAATATTAACAATACTCATCAAATCAAAACAATTTTAAGCATGCTGTAAGTGATTGATATTCTGTGATTATCTTTAACATTTCTACAAATACTTTGTGGTAACCACATCCTAGGAAAAAAAAAAAAAACAAATTAGAGAAAGTACATACTGCACTCTTGTACAAGGGAGTACACTACATAATGTCTTTCTGTTTATATACTGCATAACAAACCAGATATAATGTGCGGCCCTGAAAAGTATGAGGGAGGAAGGATGGAAGGAATGAAGATGGATGGAATGGAAGGAAGGAAGGAATTAACATATACTTGTGTGTACAGGAATATTACTACATATGTATTACTACATTTTACTACATTCGTGGCAGTGGCGCAGTGGGTAGGTGCTCGCCTTGCAGCCGGCAGGTTGCAGGTTTGAGCCCCTGTCCCTGCGCTGTGTTGTGTCCTTGGGCAAGACACTTAAACCACATTGCCTAACGGTAGCACCGGTCTTTGGCTGCAGATGCTTGTCTCTGGTTGAGTTATCTGGAACTTGTGCGCACAATGACAATGAGTTGAATCTAACATAATCCAGCTATACTACATAATCTGCTGATATCAATGCATTATCTATAACATCACTATAATCATGTACAAAACATAATACAACTATGTTGTTTGCATGTGGGCAATATTGCTGAGCAGTAGGTATGGCTTTAATATTGCTCAATGAAGAGTCATAGTCTGTACTACTTATGGCCATGAGTCATTCCTGACCAACATGATAGACAATGCTCAGTCAATCAGAAGTAGGCATCACAGGCTAATCAATAAGGCTGCAGCCTAAAACTAATGTTACTATAAACCAGTGCTTCTCAATTATTTTTGTTATGCCCCCCCCCCCCCCCCCCCCCCCCCTTCCCTCCAGGAAGAAGAAAACCTTTTGTGCCCCCCACCCCCCCACACACTCTCTGCCGCGACTATAAATAGTCATGGCGGAGCCTGCTCTACGCTGTGTGTAGGCAAAAAAATGTACACCATAGAGCTATTACTTACTGCGCACATTCTGACAATGAGAGTGCCACTGCCACCTACTGCAGTGGATGTGCAATTACACTTAATTCTAGTACGGCAAAAAAAAAAAAAAAAAAAGCATGTTCCCCGGGGTTAGATGTGCCCCCCCCCCCCCCCCGGTAAGCGCACCGCGCCCCCACTATATGAGAAGCACTGCTATAAACAGACTGGCTCTTTACCTACAAATCTGGGATTCCCCAATTTCTCAATACCCAGCTACTGCCAGCTGTTCAGTGACCTAGCTCAGATGCTAAATATGAAGAATCCCTATTTTCTCCACTTCAGTCAATAATGGTCAAGTAGGTATAGACCAGGGATCCTCAACTCCAGGCCTCGAGGTCGAGTTTTTCAGAGTCCTGCTAATGACTTCTATATTTGACTCAGGTGTGTTGAAGCAGAGACAGATCTAAAAAGGTGCAGGACACCGGCTCTCGAGGCCTGGATTTGAGGATCCCTGGTATAGACGATCACACAGCACAATATGATCATATGATTAGGCTATAAGCCAATCGGGCATGAGAAAGAGGCTGCATATCATTAGCATATATTATCATAGCATTACAAGCCTGAAATCCTCCATATCATTTACTCTCCAATTCAGATAAATACAGCTAAAGTGGACAAAGGGTTCTAAACATCCAGGAATTAATTTTCTGTTGCACATCAGAGTAAAGGACACATATGCCAAAGGTCATGGCTCAACTTCTTGTGGTTATGGAGTTATAGACCAGAAAGGTAAAACCTCATGGACAGACGCCCAAATAGACGGACAGATGACAAGACCATCCCGCTTTATATTGGGCATTATTAAATTTAAAAAAAAAAGAAAAAAAAAAGCAATTGACAGTGAAGTATCTGGTTTTGTCCAGCCAGCTCATGAAAACAAGCCTGCTTTATAGCACACCTGTCAGATCGAGTCTAGATTAGTTGCTGGTTAGATAATTCTTTTCTTGGCTCTTCCTTCCTGCTCCATGCAGTGTGTTTGTTCTTTGTAACAGACAACAATAACAGCATGACTAGCTGCCCAGCCCTCTGTAGAATACTAGTAAGTCTATTTTGGGAAAACTGGAAGGAAGCCTATGCTGAGGTCTTGAGATCTATGCAATTAAATTCAATTTGCAGAATAAGAGGGTTTTTCTCAAAGATATAATCATGGCCATGGCTGCAGCTTGGGCTTAGGATCACTCATGAGATTCATCTTTTTCTACTAAATCCACTCTAAAAATTGACCCCCCCCCCCCCCCCCCGGTACAGGGAAAACAAAAGGCAGAAAAGTGTCTGGTTAATAGAGAAAAAAAATAGTGAGTAATTTTTACTGTCGTTTTTAGTGTGAAAACTAAGGCTTCAGGGTAAAACAAGCTCAACGAGGTCATCCATGAATAAATCAGGAAGTCTACAGAAAGTTCATAATAGATATTCAGGTTCCGGACTAACAGCTGTTAGTCAGTAGTGGTCCCATGCCACTTGTGTGTTTTTGTCTTCACATGGATGTTTGGTAGGTACATAATTGGTGCCAGCACACTCGTTGCTAAACAAACTGAAGAAGAGAAGCACTCTAAACTCGAGAGAGGACAGTATTAAAAGGACAGTAGTCTTCTTTGGTCCCTGGACTTTTGTCTTCAACATTAGTGCAACCCACTCACTCCCACACAAGCGCACAAATATATCTAAACCTGTGAAGCTCCCTGCTCTGAAAATAGCAATTAGAGGGTAGACAGAGAGGCAAGAGAAGGAAAGAAAATAGAGGAAAACATAGCACAGTAGGTCGTGCGTCATCCCAAGAGACTGGAAGGGCTATTACTCATGGCACGCTTTAAAGCAATGCTTTACCTTCTTCACTCAAATACCTCAGGTGCTATTTTAGTGTCGTTTAGTTGCAAAATGGCACAGCTCAGCCCTTCACAGATAAAAGCTGACAAAGATGGTGGGTGGGTGTTCAGCTCAGCGAATAAGGACATACATCTCTGGTTCTACAGGGTCTACGGATGGGAGCAAAGGCTTGAAGGAGTCATGAAATATTTTCTCTCACTTCAAACTGCAGATTGAGAATGGTCACTAAATAAATGGGAGAAAACAGTAAAAAATGTGATCAAATGGGCAGTAATTTATGGTGGTATCAAGGAGTGAAGGCAGTAGCATCCTGAGCTATATGTGGCAGCCTTGAGCTGAAGCTTTTATGCCCCCCCCCCCCCCCCCCCCCCCCCAAACTGGCTTCATCAATAAGCAGGGAGCAGATCTTATGTGTGAACTCCTACACAATTTGAACTCATAAAACCATTTCAGGAAGATCACTCAGGAGAGTATACTAAACTGGCACGCACACACCAATCAGGCATAACATTATGACCACCTGCCTGATATTGTGTTGATATTGCCAAAACAGCTCTGACCCATCAAGGTATGGACTCCACTAGACCCTTGTAGGTGTGCAGTGGTATCTGGCACCAATATGTTAGCAACAGATCCTTTAAGTCCTGTAAGTTGCAAGGCAGGGCCTCCATAGATCAGATTTGTTTGTCCAGCACATCCCACACATGCTCGATTGGATTGAGATCTGGGGAATTTAGAGGCAAAGTCAACACCTGACACTTGTTGTTGTGCTCCTCACAACATTCCGGAGCCATTTTTGCTTTGTGGCAGGGTGCATTATCCTGCCACAAAGGATGTACATGTTCTGCAACAATGCTTAGGTAGGTGGTACGTGTCAAAGTAACATCCACATGGTTGGCAGGATCCAAGGTTTCCCAGCAGAACATTGCCGAAAGCATCACACTGCCTCCGCCGGCTTGTGCATCCTGGTGCCAGGTGTTCCCCAGGTAAGCGACACAAAATGCACCAGGCCATCCACGTGATGTAAAAGAAAGCACAATTCATCCCATCAGGCCAGTTCTGATGCTCACGTGAACATTACTGGTGCTTTCGGCAGGGGACAGGGGTCAGAATGGGCACCCTGACTGGTCTGCAGCCGAATATACAACAAACTGAAATACACTCTGTATTCTGACACCTTTCTATCAGAGCCAGCATTGACTTTTTTTGGTAATCTGAGCTACAGTAACTCATCTGTTGGATCGGATATCACAGGCCAGTCTTCACTCCCCACATGCATCAATGAAGCTTGGCCACCCACGACCCTGTTGCTGGTTCAGCTCCGTTTCTTCCTTGGACCACTTTTGATACGGACCACCGCAGACCACGAAGACCCCACAACAGCTGCAGTTTTGGAGATGCTCTGACCCAGTTGTCTAGTCATCACAATTTGGCCCTCGCTCAAATCCTTATGCTCGCCCATTTTTCCTGCCTCTAACGCATCAACTTTGAGGACAAAATGTTCACTTGCTCCCTAATATATCCCACCCACTAATAGGTGCCACAATGAAGAGATAATCAGTTTTATTCACTTCACTTGTCAGTAGTCATAATGTTATGCCTGATTGGTGTTATGCCCACATGAACTTTCACAGTGGGAATAGCTACAAAAGCTACAACTTCATCCTGGTGAAGAGACACGTTGGTTTTAAAAAAAAAAAACAAACAAAAAAAAAAACAACTGTACAATGAACAAATCAGACTGACATGGCACAATATTTGTCAGAATGTCAGAATACGTGTATGAAAGTTTAGGTTTACCTCACTCGTTCTGAAGATGACCCTGTAGTTGTACTGCTGTCCATGGTCTTTGTGTTCCTCCAACTTTTCCCTTCTCAGACTCACTGCCACAGGGCCCAGATTCTCATCTACCCCCAGGTAATTCCAGTGCTCTACGGGTGAAGGAGATTAGGGTAGTAAAACTTTGCAGAACATTTACACCTTTACTAATGCCTCTTCTACTGCTTCCCAAGTTTCTTTTATATCAACTGTGACGCAGAATGCAGTGTAATTTCTGCCCTTTGTGTCTGAAACACTTGAAGCTTGACTAAAAATTGCATTTTCTCTGCCAATACAGTCAACAGCAGTTACTGTAAGACAGAAAACCTTCTGTAGAACAAAATGAAAAGCACCCATTGAAGTTCAAGAGCTACAAATCTAAAAAGCGCAAACTATCCAATTTTCTCACCTCTGAGATAAAAGTACTTTCTGTAGTAATAGGCACCAAGGTCAACATGCTCCACAATGTATCGTTTGGACCTGTCGGCATGTTGACTAGGCCCGTCCTTGGCAGCCTCCAACACAGCCACACCGGCATTGGTAAAATGGGTAGTGAGGATGGCATCCAAAGGTCCTTCTTCTGTACTGCCAGAGGAACTGCTTGAGCTCCCACCACTTCCTATGCTTCCCTGCTAGAAAATAAATAACAAGGAAAGGTAAAGCCAGAAAGTTGTAAACTGGATCACAGTTTATCCATGCAGCTTGTGTCTTCAAAATGCTGATATGCAGACTGCAGTATCGATATTAAAACAGACCCTGAGAAACTTTTTACATATTAAAATGCATTACAACATTTGCAAATATTTTAGAAAATATAACAATACTATTCTTGCACCTACCTGTTTAGCAGGAGATATGTTCCTTTCACCCTCTCCACCAATCTCATTCCTGAAACAAGGACAGCTGAGAACCAAATCATTGCTCTTGTCATCACCAGGATCCAAGGCAGGGTTGGTACCATGTCCTCCTCCTGTCCCCTCCTTGCATAGCTCTTCTTGAGAGCCGCAAGGTGACCCATACACTCCACTCTGATTGGATGAAAGGGAGGATGAGGCAGAAGCAGAGGCAGCAGCTGCAGCTGACGCACCAGTGGTGGTGTTCTTCCGTTTAGCCCCAGATTGACGACTTTGGATTGCCTCATTGAGGTCAAAGAGAAGAGACTGAACATCAAAATGGGCAAAGCCCTTTTGGCACACCCAGGGTTTGGGAGGTGGTCCACTTTCATCCCCTTTCCCACCATCTTCAGCATCTGAGCCAGCCCTTGATGTGTCACCCTCCACCTTTACACTGCGCAGCTTACGGAAGATAGACTCTCCACCCGCTTCTGACTTTGACCTTCTTTTCAAGTGCTTCTCTCGTTCCTTCAGCCGACTGGCAGGACTACCTCTGGCTGGACCTAAAGGTCCATCTGGCAGATCCAGAGCAGCCTGTTTTATGGGCGCAACAGTAAGGAGTTCCGTTAGCCTTTCTGGAGCCGGGCTTCTCTGATCCGGGGCCTCAGATGACTGGTATCCCTTAAGCATGTCAAAGAAGCTCTCTCCTGACACACCGTGTTTGTCTATAGATGAAGTGCTGCCATATTCACGGTGCATGGGTGTCCAACCAGAGAACGACCAGCCCTCATTCCCATCCCCGTCCAACTCACTGATAGTTATATCACTGTTACTGCGCTGACGGATGCGTCTCATGCCCTTGCGCGGTGAACCCAGATAGCCATCTGGTGACAGGAAGCGATTGTCCTTCCCCTTGCTTTGCATCTTGCTCTTTAGTGTGTTGTGGATGTTGCGCAGCATGGATGAGTCCTGTGGGCTTATCAAGTGGCCCAGCTTGGCTGACAGATTGCTATGGGCTGTGACGGCTGATACCCCTCCTCCTCCGCTGCTACTGCTACCACCACTGCCACCACTACCAATTCCTCCTCCTCCTCCTCCTCCACCTCCACCTCCACCACCACCTCCTCCTCCTCCTCCTCCTCCTCCCCCTCTTTCAAGTCTTTCTCTATCGCCACTTCCTGATCCTGAAGAGCTGGTGGTGTTGGTAGAGCTAGGTGAGTCTGTTTCCACAGTGATATGCCAAACACCCCCTCCTCCATCTTTTCTTGGAGGCCAGTCAGCCACACGAGCCCGAACCCCCATCTTTGGGACACCAGGGTTGGTGCCTGTGGTTGAAGACGAGGAGATGTGGGCGCTCTCGCTGCGAGGTGGTGGTGCCCCTCCATTGGGCAGTCGCAGGCGACGAGTATAGAACTCATCGGAAGCTGACACCGAGCCCCCAACTGAGCGCTCTGTTTGAGAGCGCTTCAGACTGGTCATGACGGAGACGAGAAATGGTGTTTGAGGGGGGTGGGGTGGGGGGTAGGAAGGAAAGGTAAGGATGGGGTTCTAATAAGATTAGATTCGGGTCAACATAACGGCCACTGAGTGAAGGGATGCAAGAGGCTAAGCGACATTTGGTGCTGCAGAAAAAGAAAAGTAAACTATATTAGACCAAAATTAAATAATCATAGTCAACAAAAGGGCAGCAGTGAACTTATTACTTATGATTAGGAGAAACACCCTATAGATTAAGAACTGTTGCAAAGATCACTGGCTTTGAATTTTATGGCTCAAACAGTGAGACTTAAAAAGGTTAAATTAAAAACTGTAACTTAAATATCACTGAAGACTTATCAGTAGTTTCATCACAAAACACAGGGCATTAAAGGAGAGTTCACCCAAAAATCAATATGTATTTTAAATTAAAATCTAAGCTGAAATGTCTCTCAAAAATCATAATCCAAAAAATACTTAAAAAAGAAAAAGAAAAAAGTAACTTTTTTTTTGTTTGTTTGTCTTTTTTGTAGGAACCAAAAGAGCCCATCTACCCATGACAGCTCATGACAGTTTCACAAGATGTAAATATTAATGAAACTCTTTTGGTTGGCGGTGAAAAAGGGGTCATAATTTCTGGAAAAATAAGTTTCTCCTATGGCTCTGAGGTATTGAAAAGCGTTTTTGGGGGGCATTTTGCACACCATAAAGCGTCATCAGGATCCATTACATTCATGAAAAGGCAGCCATTTCTGGAGATGATCTCCAAAATGAGCATCTTAAACCAAAACAATCTAGATGGACAAATAGTACTAATGATTTTAACCATTTAAAAAAAAAAAAAAAAAAAAAAAAAAAAAAATCATGATTTTGTACCTTTACCGTAGTGAGGCTTGATGAAAGAAATGAGCTGATGGCCACCTTTTACTGTTGAAGACTCTTAAAAGCAGTCTGCATTGGAATCCAGTTAAAAGGGAATTGTTCTATCTTAAACCCAGCAACTGAAAACAACAGAGGGAGAAAACAGAAAGCAAAGACAGAAAGAAACAAAAGAGGGGTAAGAGAAGTCAAAATACTTTCACTGTAACATATTATGCAATATTAAATCTTTTTGGAAAACTACAGTATTTTGAACAGAGCTCCTCATAGACCTCATAAAATATGCCGTATAAGTCACTAGGGTTGAGAGACTATCCAATTTTACTGCAGTGTCACAGATTAGATCCCCTACTATTTAATTAACAGCTACATGAGTGCCTAGCAATTTTACACATCAAGACCAGTCTCCTATCTAGTCATAGGGAGTACTTCACAGCCTGTAAAGTTGAGAACGATATCTGCTCAGGCTCCTTACCTAACATAACCTTTTTTAAATCACTGGGGTTTTTTCGTAGATGAAACTTATTTTTGTATTTTCTTACAAACTACAAGCATATAGTTTAAAAAGTATGAGTCTTCACCTAGTAGCAAGGGTCTTAAAAACTGAGACACTATATCAGGAAATTTTAGAAGCTAGTGATTATTCGATATATTCAAAAAGTGCACTATTAAGTCACTGAAACCCTAGTTTAAGCAAAACATTAAACCTCCCCCATTTATATATAACTACACAAGTAATTACTGTGAAGCAAAAGCTCAAGTTTCATACTGCTCTAAACACTTTGTTTCAGACAGTTTTTTCTATTCTTGGAGCTCTATTATGTCAGATTCAGCAGGTTTAGTAAGGCCATGACCACTACAGAGATGGTGCTTTAAGAGGGGTAGTGAATCAGGAGAAAGATTACTTAAAGTGAGGTAAAATTACTTGTTTCAGATAGCCCCTTGGGATGAATTGAGGGGCTGCACCAAGCCCCAGTGCAAGGGCTTACACAGCATGGCACAGTAAGAGTGTTTAGCTCATTTAGTCAAACAATGTGGCAGTAATTGCTTTATAGGACCATTCATGAGTTTAAGAAGGACCAGCTTGCATTAGAATGTGCTAGTTTACTGGTGGGTCCATAATGGTGCACCACTTCTCTTTTTCAGACCACACTGAATCACCATGGTGATACAGAGTTTTGTACAGTGTACTAAGTGTGTGTATGTGTGTGTGAGTGAGTGAGTGAGTGAGAAAGAAGAGGGGTATTGATTGCTTCCCACAGCGCTCATTATTAACAGTTTTCATGAAATTACCTTTTCTTGGTTTGCGGATTAACCAGGAAAACCACAAGAACTGCTTTAGCAGAGTTGTTGAGCTTGTTGAATGAAATCTTTAATGTAAGTAAAACAAACAATGTGGATGACTACAGTGATTCAGGGGTTTTGTCAGAAGTTTCCCAAATGTCTTTAAAACCTAATCTACAAGGATCAATTCCCAGTATTACCAGAGAAAATATTTTTAAACTACATGTGACCTGACCCCAGAAAAAAGATTGTAAATTGAGCACATACTGTAGTAGAGCAAACACTGTTTGAGTCTATTTGATCAGCAAAATGTCATAGTGTGGGTTTCACTTTTGCTTTAAACACTGTTGGGTTTTTTAAACATCCTTTTGTGCACTGAACACCAAATTATTTCCCATTTCTCATAAGCATACATGTGCCTGACCACAAGTATCTATTTCCATTACACACATAACGAGGAGCCAAACATTGAGGGAACGTTTTGGATTTCCTGAAGAGGCATTTCTATTTTCTGCAGATTGTATTGGGAAAAAACAAACACTTTTTTATGTGCTGTCTCAATTGGTGCATTAGCACAACTGTTTTCAAAGGAGTTACAGTGACTTGCAAATCACAGCATTTTGCTTTTGTTAGTTTTTTCAGAAACATTAGTAGAAGAGAGATACAGTCATTCTTGGGTGCTTTATAACAATTTCAACAGAGTCTCAAAAGAGAGTGAACTGTGAGAACATAAATATAGATGAACCTCCTGCTAGGGATTTTCTTCTATGCCAGCAAAAGCTTGTCAAACTTTTTACTTCATTGAAAATATCAAAAATCAGTATGACACCGGGGTACCTCCAACCCACAGTAGACAGACAATGGTTGGTTCAACTTCTTTTTCCCAGGCTCCTTTAATATAATGAACACAAACCTCACCATTAAACAAAGCAGAATTTACCCAAATAAGTAAGCAAAGATGAATTACGTGCAACTTTGAGAAATTAACTGATATTCTGTTTTATCTTTTACATGGGACTGAAAAGTTGTTCTCCACTTATAACCGTATAAGACTGTTTCCCAACATCCAGACAGTTTTTTTGGTCCTTCTACTGACAAAAATTGGCCATTGCAGCTCTGACTGCAGTACAGTAGTGCCTGCAGTACTTCAATTGTCATTCCAAAATAGGAGAGCTCTAGCTTCTGCTGTAAACTAAAAGGCAGTCTGACTGATAAAGGCTCTTGTGGATGAGGACACCACTTCTGTAATAACAACCAATCCTGAGGCTTATTACAAAAGGATGTGCATAACTTTACAAGTTGATAATGTTACTGACCTCGAAGCTGATCATAAGAGGCTTCTTCTACCAAATAAGAACATTCAAATTCTGTTTACCCAAATTAATGTAAGCAAGAGAACAAGTTAATTTTCTAATCACTCGTGCCAGAAATATCCACAGAAGCTGCACAATTTGCACAAAATCTGCTGGGCTGATATCAGGCTAAAAATATTTTATCTAATTTTCCCATTTATATACAAATCTTGTTTACACAGTTCTACACATTTCATTGTTACACAAAATCTGATTAAGAACAGTCCTCTACCAAATTCCTACTTATTTTTGCAGAACTTATTGTCCTGGGTAAACAGTCCCCTTATCCATTTGGTCCCATTATGAGCCTGCAGAACTGTGAAGAAATGAAAAAAAAAACACACATGCTGGTGTTTTGAACAAATACGGTCATTTAAATCAGCACATACAACAATAGCACATGTGTTTTTGCCTCCTATTCCACACAATCTGCTGGTTTTTGCCTCCATGATCACACTCAAAAACTGGATCCTAAATAACTACCTGCAGAGTGCCCTTCACTTATTCCATAGAGGTCTGGGTAGCACTCTTTTAATGAGAGTTGGAGAGAATGTGAAAACAGAGGGAAAGGATTTGAGAACTGAGCAAACAGGGAGAGGATTCAACTGTATGTTAGGCTGGAAGACTGGGAATTCAAAACGAATGAATGCGGTGTTGCACGCATCCATGCAGTCGCTGAGGACCAATTACACTGACAGATACTCTGTAACCTTTAGCAGTGTCTAAATGAGGTCGATTCCTGAGGTAAAAGTAAAGCATCCTTGGCCCAGTGAAGGTAATGGCTGCCGAGGTTATCTGTTGGCCCAGCTGGCAGGAAACTGTCAGAGGGACTTATTTGCTTCTTACAAATGATAGTGGCTGGGACCACACGCACATTATCACATCGTGAAAGTGGTTGTGTATGAACCATTTGACTTTAAACATAAAAATCTAGAAGTTTATATGAGAGGGAGTTTCAAATAAATTATTTTCCCATGGGAATTTTGTGCAAAAAGACTGTTTGGTTTGACTGTTAAGACATTATTGCGGCCAGTATTTTGAGGTTCATATGGACATGTAAATATTGTGTCAAGACAAACTTAGGAAAATGTCAACCAACTGAAATACTGCAGCTTTATTATGCACTAGTATATCACTCTGTGGGCAGCACTGTTGCCTTACAGCAAGAAGGTCCTGGGTTCTAATCCACCATCTGGCCAGGGCCTCTCTATGTGGAGTTGGCATGTTAGGTTAACTGGCAATTCTAAATTGCCCATGGCTGGCGACCTGTCCAGGGTGCACCCTGCCTCTTGCTCTATGGTAGGGCAAGCGGCTGGGTAACTACTCTTCCCTACTCTGTGACACACCCACCAAGGAATAAACTTTGGTTATTGACAACTCTTTTTTGAGAAATGTAAAGCTAGCAACACCAGCAGCCATAGTTTTTTGTCTTCCAGGGGCTAGAGCAGGAACACAGAAGTGCTGTAACTAAGTTCAAGGATATAATTCCTCCATTATTACAGTATGCTCTTTAATGATATGTGCCAACACAATACAGAGCAGCTACCTAAACTCTACTTCCACAGAGGTTGATTATCTCGCTTATAGTGTTACATCCTCACTGGGTATGACTCTGGGTACTATGGCTCCGCTGAAAAAGAAAGCCTCAAATCAGAAGTGAATGACTCCCTGGTATAACTCTCAAATGCTCAAAGCAGCTAACCCATAAGCTGGAGAGAAAATCGCATCTCGCTAATTTAGAAGATCATCATTTAGCCTGGGAAAAATGTTTATTGCTTTATAAAAAACTTTTTAAAAAGCCCTCCATAAAGCTAGGATCTTACTATTCATCACTGATTGAAGAAAATTAAGAACAATCCCAGTTTTCTTTCCAGCACTGTAGCCAGGCTGGCAAAGAGTCAGAGCTCTGTTGAGATTTCTGTAACCTTACCGAGTAATGATTTCATCAATTTCTTCAAATAAAATTTTAACCATTACAGAAAAATTATTCATAACCATCTCACAGCTGTATCATTTTGCTACTTTCAGCTATTTTCAATACTGCTGATATGCATTTAGACTCACGCTTTCCAATTGATGTTTGAGTTAACTTCAGTAGTTACTTTCTCCAAATCATCAACGTGCCAATTAGACCTGAGTCCTACAAGACTGCTCAAAGAAGTCCTACCATTAATTAATACTTCAATCTTAAATATGATCAATCCAATCTTTATTAATGGGCTACATACCACAGGCCTTCAAGGTGCCAGCAATTAAACCATTACTTAAAAAGTCATCACTTGATCCAGCTGTCTTAGCTAATTATAGGTCATCTCCAACCCTCATTTTCTCTCACAAATTCTTGAAAGAGTAGTTGTAAAACAGCTAACTGATCATCTGCAGAGGAATGGTTTATTTGAAGAGCTTCAGTCAGGATTCAGAATTCACAGTACAAAAACCACCATTAGTGAAGGTTACAAATGATCTTCTTGTGGCCTCTTACAATGAACTCATCTCCATGCTTGTCCTGCTAGACCTCAGTGCAGCTTTTGATACAGCTGATAATATTTTATTACAGAGATTACAGCGTGCTGTAGGTATTAAATGTACTGCACAGTGGTTTGAATCATCCCTATCTAATACACTCCAATTTGTTCATATAAATGGGGGGCCTTTTTCACACACTAAGGTTAATTAAGGAGTTCCACAGGGTTCAAGGACTAGAAAGACAGATCGTATTTCTCCCATATTTTGATTTCCTTCACTGGCTCCCTATTATATGTGAGAAGGATTTTAAATTCAATTCTAAACCTAAGGTCTTGAATAAGCAGGCCCCATCTTATCTTAGAGATCTAATAGTACCATATCACCCCAATAGAGCATTCTTGGTTTCAGACTGCTGGCTTACTTGTGGTTCGTAGGATACTTAAGAGTAGAATGGGAGTAAGAGCCTTCAGCTTTCTGGCCCCTCTTCTGTGCAACCAACTCCCAGTTTGGATACAGGAGACCGACATCCTCTCTACTTTTCCGGTTAGGCTTAAAACTTTCCTTTTTGATAAAACTTAGAATTGCAAGTGGCCGAGGCTGCTGGGGGGTTCCCATGGTGCAGTGTGTTTCTTCTTCATTTGCCTCTTTTCACTCTGTGTGTTTATAACCACTCTGCATTTAATTCTTAGTTATTATTAAACTCCCTATGACTAGACAGGAGACTGGTCTTGTTAGTTATTATTAAGCTCTCTTTCATAGTTTTTAATATATATATATATATATATATATTAGGGGTGGGACTCGATTAAAAAAATTAATCGAATTAATTACAAGCTTTGTAATTAATTAATCGAAATTAATCGCATTTTAATCGCATTTCAATATTTGACATGAGAAATAATAATTTAAGTTTAGTTGATGAATAAATCAATATACATAAGCTTAAACTTCAAAATTTTGTTTATTTTCCCACCAGTCTACTACACAGACCAACGAAGGGTGGAAGTGCTCCTGTGATAAGCAAACTCCTGAAATTAAAGTTAAGCATCATAACTGGATAGTTTTATTCAACATTAATGTCTCACTTGTTATAGTTGGAAATTAATCATTCTCTCAGCTGTATTCCTTGATGTTGAAATGTTATGCTTGTTTTAACAGCTTATTTTGAATTAAAGACTTAAAATTAAACCACAAAAAGGAGAAAAAGTTCGTTCTCCGTTTAACAGCTGCTTTACACAGCTGTGCTTCGCACTCACGGTTGCTAGGCGACATGAGCTACGCAGAGGTGACGGCAGCTGATATGAAGGCTAGCTGCTCACTTCCGGCCTTTGTGGTGTTCGTGGGCTGCGAAAGACGTGGGCCGGGTCCTTCACAGGATGCGGCCCCTAATTTGGACATTGTGCGTCGATATAATCTGTATGCCGGGAACTCGTGCACTGAGAAACGTTCCACGGTGCAAAGTGCGATTAAAATGCGTTAAAATTTTTAACGCGTTAATTTCCACATAATTAATTAATCGAAATTAACGCGTTTAAGTCCAACCCCTAATATATATATATATATATATATATATATATATATATATATATATATATATATATATATATATATATATATATATATATATATATATATATATATATATATATATATATTTTTTTTTTTATTTATTTATTTATTTTTTTTTAACACAACCTTTTATGTTGTGTAAAAATTACACACACAACATAAAAGGTGCCTTGAGGTGACTGTTGTGATTTGGCACTATATAAATAAAAGTGAATACTGCTGGTTAAAAAAAATAATTCTAATCCTGGTGATTTTTCTTTGGCTCTGACTAAAATCTTTCAAGGCACCAAAATTTCTATGAAAAACCAGTACCCTTATCCCCATAGTCTGCTGAAGAAAAAAACAAAAAAAAACAAAACACTGCTCTAAAGCAACATTCAAAGTATGGGAATCCTTTGTAACTCACGCATGTATTTATTTTAAATTTAGCAGTCAGTTTGGTGCCTGGCAGTGACTATCCTTTTCCAAAGAAAATTTCCACATCAAATCAACATGACAAAGTCAGTCTGTCTGAATAAGTAATCACTAAATGGTGACTTCAGTATGACTTCATCATTACCTTCAACATGACCTCATTACCAAGCAGAGATGACCGTTTTTTTTCTTTATGGGGTAAAATAAGGTTGGGGTGGCTGTGGCTTGGGATGTAGAGGTGGTGTACTAATCAGAAGGTTGGTGGTTCAATCCTTGGTTGCTTCAGTCTGCATGGCAAAGTATCCTTGGGCATGACACTGAACCTTGAGTTGCTGCCAGTCCATTCATCTGAGTGACAATGTGTGTTAATGTTAGATAGGAAGCAAAAGTGAAGGGTGAATGAGACATATTGTGAAAAGCCCTTTAGGTGCTCAAGTAGAGGAGAAAAGTGCTATATAAGAACCAGTCCAATTACCAGTCTCCAATTTGTTGATAATATTTCCTCACTGGTATTAGTCATGGCTATTGATGTGTTCCAATTACACAAAAAAAATAATAATTTAAAGTGTTACTTATACAGGTAAGCCACTTCAACTACATGTTTATGCACATATCTAATCAGCCAATCGCATCATGGATGTGCAGCTGACAAATCTGTGCAACTGTGGGATGCTATCACATCAATATCTCTCAGGAATGTTTCTCCAGCACCTTGTTCAATCTGTGTGATGAATTAAGGTGGTTCTGAAGGGAAAAGGGAGTCCAACCCAGTACTACAATGGTGTACCTAACAAAGTGACCGCTGCATGTAGATGGTAATATTTAACTAGTCTAATTAGTATAGTAAAATAGTAAAATAAAATATTAGCAAAAAAAAAGTTTAAATAAATGAAATTATGGAGTGTATGTTTCTGATTGCTACAGTCTAAAGTTGCCATCAAGCAACGCAGGTGTGCCAGTGACTGACCGACTCATATGCTTCAGTGCACAGTGAGTCATGCACACCTGAATACTACAGAGCAGATGAGTTTTGACTGACTGATGGAGGCTGGTGCTGCATAATGAAAGGAGACAGTTAAAGAGAGGCTCGTGAAATGAGGGCGCAGAAAGTTGAGCAAGAAGTTTGATGAGTGGGTTTTGTATGGCATGTGTGTGCATGTGAGTGCATCAGGTGCAAAGACTGAAACACTTAATTTTATCAATCCATTCGATTAATATTTTCAGGAAAGTGTGAAGCAAATAAATGTTCCTTATTCATTAATCAACCTGTATTGTGTTGAGGGAAATGGATACTTTTACCAAGCCTGTGTTTAGCAAGAATAACCACCTTGCAATCAGAGAACAGATATTTAATAACAGACGTATGGAGACAGGAGACTGAAGGAAACAATAAAATAAAAATCAAAACAAAACAAAAAAAAGCTGTAGTGTTTTCATGTTACTAGATATTTGACAATTACACACCTGTTTCCTCAGACAGACATCATTACTACCCCAACTGGTGAGTCAAGTCAAGTCACGTCATGTTTTTGTAGATTCTGAGAACACACACTACGTTATGTCTCAATGGGTTTCACAGGCTCACAACAGAAACAGTTTCTAACCCAGCCCAAGCTTCAAGCTGTTTAACCCTGAGAGCCCACACACATTTCTCTTTTGAGGAAAATCTATACTGAATTTCAAAAGTCTTTTAAATTACAAACTTATTCAAGGAAATTTCCTTGAAATGCGAAACTGTGATACCGGTGTCACTGTGGGTATTAAGGAGGCAAGTAGGAGGATCTACAAGCCTCTGGACTTACAGTATAAATGGGAAAAGCCCGTTTGGAGTAAATTCAAAAAGATCTCACTTCTTGGATGTCTGTTGGTGTAATACAAGCCTTACATGAGCAGTGCCAAATAACAGAAAGAGAGACATACTGGCTCAAAGTTTTGGACACCGGGTTCAAAACATGCTGGTAGCATCATTGTGACCACTGAGGCAACAGTTTCAAGTGGGACAAAAATAAAAAAACAGAACCAAAGAAATAAAGGGAAAAAAAAAAATAGAATCCAGATTATGACTCATGTATTTATTTGCACTTCCACGTGTCTCTGTCTCACACATTAGTTAAAACAAAGGGCCCCAGATGATGAGCGCTTACCCCCCCAATCCATGCCATCTTTCCCCGGCTCAGCAGCATTACTTACTACAACTGTCAACTGGATTAAAGTTTCTGTAAATGTGGGGTGACGAGCAGGGAACTCTCTGGGCATTTTCAAAGTATATGAAGATAAATGAAAAAGTGGCAATGATGGCTTTCTTACAAAATGCAAATCACAAACGTCAACAGTCAGCGTTCTGCAGCAGTGATGGCTCCAAAACAACAAAATGCATGTGTCACAGTGTAACAGTCATGGCCTATAGCACTTTCGAATCCTATACAGCCATTTGAAAGGCAAACGGCTTTTCATCTCAGCTTGTCTGAGCATAGATGAGGAAATGGTAGACCAAGACACAGAGGGAAGATAAGGAGAAAAATAAATAAATAAATCAAAGATTCTCTTTGAAAGTTGCCAGGCAGCAGGCAGTCCAAAGTGTTGGAGTTTCAGCTCAGAGCCTTTCAAAGTGAAATTGTAATTGCGTGGAAAGATAAACGTGGTTTGCAGGTTTTGGGGTTTTTGTTTTGGGTTTTTTTAAAACTTGTGTTTATTTTTTTTTGTCCCACCCCTCTCCCTCCGTCTGCTGAGCTTGGAAAGGGAGGTGGGGTCTCGGCTCTTGCTGAGATCTCTGCAGTCTGCTGTTGTCTTTTCCTGGAGTGTGAAATTGTTGAAATTATTCTATGGCACTTCCCTTTCCCCAGCTACCATAGAATGGCAGTGGAAGCAGTGAGTGGAGATGAGCACTGAGATACGCGTGATGAGAGAGAGTCTGTGTGTATGTAGCAACAGTTACAGAGAGTGGCTGCTACTTTAATGCTGGAATCTATGAATTCTGCTCAGGTTCAAGGTATCTACAACATTTAGTTTTTAACACATATAGCTATTACTTTGGTGGATAGCATAGGTATTAATGGCTGCCCTAAGTATATTTGGTGACTTATTTTAGCTGCTTCGTCAGAGAAGCTTTTGTACTACTGTACTACTTGTGTAATATTTGCAGTATTTTCACTGTAACTTGTGATTTATAACAGTTTTTTTCTTGAATATTACCAAAGTTAGCAAATTATTAAGATGTTAAAAAAAAAGTAAAAAAAAAAAAAAAATAATAATAATAATAATAATAATTCTTACCTGGACTTGTTAAAAGAAGCTCTCTTTGAAGAGTAGGTGGTTTCACAAAAAACACAAAGCACCTGACAGAAGAAAAAGTAAAATGTTGTCAGGATCAACCTCAATGAAGGTAATTATATTCACACTGCTGAAAGTTAACTTTACATTATCTAAGCAAAGGACCAGATTCCAACTTTTACAGAGTGAAAACAGTGTTAGTATCAGTGTAGATGTCATATTCTTTAGTTAAACATATACAAACATTACACACAGTTGCCACTTCTGTGCAGGTTATGAAAATAAATAAAACAAAAAACAAAAAAAAAAACACATTGATTGTTTGGTAGATTCAGTTTTATGGGTCACTTGGCAGCTGCAGTTTGAGGTGATGTTAAGCTGTATGGTGACAAGTATTTTTATTAGTATCTTGTCAGCCAATTTATATAAATACCATTAATATGGCCCTTGTCATACTCAACGTCCTTACTGTATGAGGACATAAGTCACAAATTATAAGTTTCACCTTCTCTCAGTGTTGCAGTCTGAGCTCTTCTGTTCTAATGTTTTGGCCATGCATGTTAGTGCATGTGAGTCCCTCCCTTTCAAACTGTTGCCACTCCCCACATTTACAGAGACTTGGGGAGTTCTCACACCTATAGTTTGTTGGCGCTTGTCTGAATTAGCTAGTGAGTTTGTTTTCACAACAGAGAAATGTCCAAGCAATGCAAAATGTGCAAGAAAAACCCACGTGAACAGTAAATACAGAAAGAAACTCCTGTGTTCTGGACAAGTACACATGTGTGAGAAACACTGTTCAAGAGACCAGGGTTCAACTCCACCTGGCTACTAGTATTACGTAGGTTTGCACCCCAGAATATAAAGCACAGCCACTAAACTTGAGAGGAATGAAACACTACTGTATTAACCCTAATTTATACCATGGCGCCTAACATCCATCAGCATCTCTGGAAAGACTTAACCCCATATAATAACTGGGGGTTAAATCATACCTTAATACTGCATTAAACAGTGCTGATCGCATCTTGTGGCCATTTTCTCTGCTAGCTGATTGCCTGCACACTCTGTACACCCAACATGAGGAGGAAGGAAAATAAAAACAAAAAACACAGAGGTGACAGCGTCAACTTGTCAACTTCAGCTTGTCGACCCAGTGAACCACCAGGGCACTTCTCAAACACCCTCCAGACAGTCCTCATTTATAAGTCCTCTACAAACCCCAGCATTACAGCAAACAGGTGGATTCTCCCATTTCAGTGCTGCTAGCCAATAATGAAGAAGCACTTACTGCTTAAGAGGCAAAGAGTGAAAGTGGACAGCATATTCTTGTTTTTTTAACAAAGTTTCCTTGTTTTCCATGGAGTTATTGATTCTGTCACTAGTTAGCTAACATAACCTAATGTAGGACAAATGTAGTGATATTATACTCTGTACTCAGAGAAGATGGCGCTACACATGCTCTAAAAAAGGGTAACTTAACACTTTTCTTTTTTTTTTTAAATTGTTTCACAGACAGTGTTAAATCTGTGACAGTTCTTTAGAGTTGGGGTCCATGGTGTAATACCATGTAGTTTTTCATGTCCACTTTAGAGAACCATCTGATATACATGTTCACCCTGCTAAAAACATCTCTTATTGTATAAATGTCACTGAAAGAACTACTCATTTGGAGGACCCTAAGAATGGTACATATCGTAGATCATAGATTGAGATTGTTTTGATCGATTATGTTGGTACTTTAGTATTTTATCCACTGGCTCTGATTGCCATATATGATGCCTGTTTCTACTGATAGAAGATGGGATAGGCGAGTTAAAAACAGGTGGAAATTTAGGAGAACGGGACTTAAGAGCCACTTACACTTGGATCAGACATTAAAACTGTCTATAAGCTTCCAGCTTCCAAGTGCAAATTCCACGTAATGCCCAATAGTGCCACTTACCCAGGCTACACCATTGCCTAAACCAAAAGGAATATTTCAGACTACTTTGTTCATAGACTACTGTATGCTGCATGTGAGAATGGGTAATTTAAGACAGCATCCTGACCAGATTCTCCCAACACTGTCACAAGAATGACAAACAGCCAGAGCTCTCCCACATCTCCTGAATGCAGGCATGTGTGTACATGTTTGTATTGGTCCCACAGCTAAACCAAAGCCAACTATGCTCTTGGTCAGGAATTTGGGGAGGCACCAAAGGGGGGATTTAACATAAAGAGGAGTCAAAAGTAAATCACCAACTCAATATTTGTAACCATATTTGTTGCTTACAGGTTAATTTATTGAAGCATAAAATCCATTTTTAGTTTATGATCAGATGAGCTGATATAGGAATATCAGATATTTGCCAAATAAGGTTACAGACTCAATGCATTTAGTGTATGTGGACTGACTGCGTTTACAAGCATAGTCAGAAATACCCTGCTATCATGTGCATTTTAAAGGACACAGGACAGTATCTGGGTCACACAAGTTATGATGAATCAGGTCCATTAAGCCAATTGCCCTTATGAAATGCTGATCTATTATTTATGCAAGCAGAGAAGATTTTGGGGAAGATAAAGGGTGGTTAGTCAGTAAAGTGGCTTTTCCTTTAGGCTCATCATTTAGGTGGTTATTCATAGGTTATTGTGATGCCTCTCAACTCATACTTTAACTGCTCCCTTATCTTTGACTTATGCACAATTTTTACTTTTCATACGTGGTCATTCATGCAGGAGGACTGAACATGATTTGAATTTGAGTTAGATATATTATAAAAACAGTGTCCTTCAATGCAGGTCTGAATTATATTACAGAAAACCAACAAAGATAACTCAACATTTCTGTTGAACACACATTTCATTGGCCTGATATCAAGCAAACATACTTGACTGGAGATTTAAGTCTTCTGAAAACTGTTAAAATTGAATTAAGGCATTTGCATCACATATTTTATAGTCTGAACACCAACTGTGAGACGATAACAGGTAATAGAGCTTTGCACATAACGCTTTTCCATATCATTGATCTGAGGGAATTCCACTAAACAATAAAGCATTTAAAGACCGATACCAACATTCGGCAATTGAAAAATCCAAAATATTGGCTAATGTTTTGTTTTATCCTAAAAGTAAAATGTTATTTCCAAATGGACTAATCCATAAGACATCCTTATGACTCCTAACAGAAATTCTCAAACATCTTAAATTCATTTTCTGTTCTAAAAATCTTGTATACAACTTCTCTCTCAGCTGGTCCAAAACAAAAGTAACTACTACTCCACCTGTGTAAGTATAGTGTAATTACCCATGGAGTGCTTGATCATACAAAAAAAAACAAAAAAAACAAAAGCAGCCACCAGACGATGATACCTGTGGATGCAAAAAAAGACCTGAAGTCCTCTAGAAGTGGCAGGTTTACATCTTTCTGAGTTGCCCACTGGAAACACTTTCCTGTTGCGTTTATGGGCTCAAACACTCATTTTGGGTCATACTGAATAAAAAAATAAATAAATAATAGTCTATTTTATAAATATGTTCATGAAAGGAGGATTATCCAGGATATGAGAGCTGACTTGGACAATAAGTGTGTGGCTTCAAATTCAGACCCACCCCTCTTGCACCACATCTGGTTTTAAAATACCAATATGGTGATGACAAACACCCTCACTTTGAGGCCTTAAAAACAGGCCTTCACATACTACTGGGTTACATCATGGCAGCTACATCCATCTTTTACACTAAGTGTTTGATGACTTTTCAGAGATAGTCACGTTTTATATTTTGATTTTAGAAAGATCAAAGTTGCTGAGGTGATTTCACTTGATATGCTATGCAATATGCCAAACCACGGCACCTGTCATTGCTTTTGAGTCAATAAAAATCAGAGATTAAGGAAACTAGCACAGATATTTACAATTAAGACATCAATGACTATTGCAGTAGCTTAAACTACAATAACTAAACCCACCTCAACTAGTAGAAAAGTCCAAAAAAATAAAAAAAAATAAATAAAATCTCTGCAATGCATTACCTGACAAGTAGTTATTTCTGTCACTCTCCACGGCACTTTCCTGACATTTCCCGCAAAATGCATACTGTCACACCTTGTTCACTCTAGTGTATCTAAATAAAGACAATAAATAAGTAAACACCAGCGAACACACGGATGCTGTCGCGCACACGCAGAATGACTTAAGGTCGTATCTGAGAGGTTCCAATCCATTTACCATAGCCCTCCAGTGCCTAAAATAAGCAACTGAAACTACCAAAGCTGAAGGCATCATGTTTGAAGGCAACTGTACAGCTAACAGCTGCACGATGCAAGAATGTGTATGAGTGATGCGCTAAGCTGGTACTCCATATTAGTTTTGCGATACTAGCAAAAATACATAAATTTAGTTCATCAACACAAATAAAGGAGTTAAGTAGATTGCACTGATAAACACCACATTTACCACATTCAGTTGGTAACTGATGTGCAAAAACATTCAGCCAGATGATATTTTGTGCATTAATGCTAAACTGTTCAGTAAAGTGCTGCTTAGCATTTCAGCTGCTATTTTCTGCACTGTTGCTTGTCTCAGCCGGTCTGAGTAGAGAGGGTGGTATTGATAAATATGCACCCATTAATCTAGTGAAATTTGGCTTGATGCGAGCAAACTAGCTCATTTTGGCATTTTAATTTGACGGCAGAAATTCAGTTTAAAGAAACATCCAAGTCAAATAGATCAGTCTGCAGTGCTCAGACGGCAGCAATGGAGCTGCCTGGTCTTCTGCAAGAGCCACCTCCACACCACAGCCAACAGCCCACTAATCTGTGCCAATCAGATGACGCTAAACAACCATTTGTTGTTGAATTGGGCACCGGTACACGCCCCCTCCTCATTTCAACAGCTACTGCAGACCCTAGCAAAATGCTGGCAATGTAGCAAATGCAGGCACAGCAGTGAGGGTGACAGAAATAGCAGAGTGGTGAATAATAGAGAAAAAAAGAACTGTGGTGTAATTAACATGGTGGCTGGGGGCTGATAGAGGGGCCGTACAGATAAAGAAAATGGACTGAAGTCGGGATGCTGAGAAAGAGGATGTAGGAGAGATATGAAGGGAAAGGATGAGAAAAAAAGAATCAAAGAGCAGGGAGAAAAGTTTTGGAAGAAAGGAAATCATAGCCAAAAGCAACTGTGAAAAACAATAAGTTGGAGAGGAAAACAAACTAGATCTCTGTCATCTAATCTAAAAAGTAAATAAAACCCTGGTAACTGGCAGAATCTGCATATTCAAATTGTGTAGCTTGATTGAACAAGCCCACAAATCAACAAATATAAAAACCTTCCATGCATATTTCCAAATAAAATCTCAGCTGCTGCATAACAAGATAATCCAACATATCAGAGAACACTGGTACACAATAGCTCTGAAACTGAGGGAGACAGAAACGGAAATGTAGATAATTACATGTTTCCCAGCAGCAAGTACATCTCAACATGGTCTCACTTGCTCTGGTTCAATTCTGCAATGCAAGGGTATCGTTTAACTGGTGACAAGTCATACATTTGGATATGAAACAAGCCCACTGAGTAAATTAGGACGTCTTGTTTTCCACTGCCTCACAGCACAGGTGACTTATTTAAAAAAAAACAAAACAGAGAAAGCCATGGATTGCAGCCATCAGAAAAGAGCTGCAGATTTCCAAAATGGCGAAGCTCTGCGTGGGCAACAGTGAGCTAGAACAGCACTGCAGTAAGAGGAGTGAGTAGGACTGAGAACGAAAGCAGCTCGCTCTCCAGTACTTGTTATATGTGGTAAATATGTAAGCAGAAAGAGGAGGATAGACAGAAACACAGATAGCAGGTGAAAAATGACAGGCACAAAAATACCAGCAAATATGAATGAAGACAAAATCTTCAAATTCCCATCAAAACCCTCAATCTTAAGGTAATAGCTTCAAAAGCTCATCTTTCCCTATATAACTCCACCAACAGAACTGCCAATGTTCAGAGTGATCACCAATAGCTTACCAATCAAGATATTTAAATTGCTTTACCATTAATGTGAAGACATTAATTCCAACTGTTGTTACTGAGTGCAATACAAGCTTCAACAACCTGAATCTGGCAACAGTGGCAAGGATTTTTAAGACTCTAAAGCAGGGCTACTACAAAAATTAGTTGATGTGGAATTTTAATGTCGATGCATCCTATTCCTATTCTTCACGTACGTGATTCTGTAACTGCAATACACTACAGGAAGATATGGGGGCAGTATTGCCTCCACTGTCTGCCAATAACAATACTAACGAAGAAGAAAGTAACCCGAAGATCATGATGGTGGAAATGAGAGGCGGGTGGAGAAAATGAAAGAAAATGGAGGCAGACTGTCAAAGGTGTGGGAGCATTTGACAGAAAACAAAAATAAAGCTGAATGCAGACTGTGCAAAGCAGAGCTTTCCTTCCACAGCAGCATCACCACAATGCTGAGCGTTTAAAACGCCGGCACCCTGGAGCTGCGATGTCAGCTCTGGATGGGTACATTTTAGAGAGTTAGTGCATCATTGATACCTGTTAATGATTGTACAGTAATGTTTCTGTTAGTTTACTTGTTGGAAACAAGCTCTCATGGATGATGTTTGCTAAGCGCCACCATTTCAGCTATATTAGCTAACGAGTAAAGGAGCAGCTACGCATTAACATTAATGTTAAAAATAGATTTGATTAGTTTCAAACTATTTTTATGGGTCATTATTTAATTGTGAGAAGAGACAAGGTGATGTTAACAGCTGAGGTAAGATTGAAATAATCGTTGACCAATCGAACAATAAAAATTGATAGATTAGTTGACTACCTATTTTGGTAGTCAACTAGGATGAAATTTTACCATTTTACCATTGTTCAGATTAACTGACTTTACACAAACAGCCTGGTGTGAGTGAAAAACAGTCAAAGCACATGCAGCCTAAAAATCACAATAGGAGAACCAACAATAGCAGCAAATGAAAGTTAATGAAACCCAAATGAAAAATTGCACTGAGAGACAACCAATTTAACAGACAAAAGAGGCTAGAAAAGATGTTTGCTGTAATAACATTTGACATCAGTAAATAATTTATTAGCTTAGTGTAACAATGGGGGGAAGCTTTTATTCTCATTGCATGAACATCAGCAAGCATGCAACATCAACGCTATATTTTTGCACACTGGACTAGAGGAACAGCCTAAAACAACCTAAGAATCATTTCAGATAGAAAACATGGAAAACCCTTTATTTTTATCTTTTTAAGAGAAAGGCTATAGATTTTGAACAAGACATACATATAGAGAACATTCTGAATCTCCACATTATACCATAAGAGCTCTGCTTCTCCATGGGCACAATCATACATACAATTATACTATCTGCAAGTTTTTTTGGTTTTTTTTGTTTTTTTTGGGGGGGGGGGGGGGGGGGGGGCTTTTTTTTGTTTTGTTTGTTTTTTTGTTTGTTTTTTTAGACAAGTCAAAATTTCAGTTATAACTTGACTTAAAACATAAATGCAGAGGACAAAGTTGCATTAATTTAGTTGAAGTCTGTACCAATTACATGTGACACCCAATATGATCCAGATAAAGCATTTTGATTCATTCATGCAGGAAAAGTAGAAATGCATGCTTATACTGTACATAACAAATTTAATACTGCTGCTGAATGTTTATGGGTAACCAGTCATAGGAAACCCAAACACTTTTTATATATATTATATATATATTATATATATAAATAAATTCATTTTTTAATAAAGCTATGTATTCCCCTATTCACAGTGGGACAGCAAGTAGCTCCGCATGTTTTGGATTTGGCAGACTTCCCTTCTTGACAGAACCCGAAAGGAATTCTTATCTCCTCCTAGGACTGAACCTGGGATCTTTACCATGTTAGGTGGATGTGTAAACCACTACACTAAGGAGCCACTATATTTTCTCATTTATGTATTTATTTATTTTAAAAATAAATTATTATCTGTCACCATACACATCAAAAAGTTTGTTCAGATTTATTTATTTGGGAGACTTTTACAGAAGTGAAGTATGATCAGTCCTACACAGGACAATAGCATTAAACCTATTTTACAAGCTGTAAAAACCAAGAAAAGACCTTTAAAACATATTTTGGCCAAAAATAGTCGACATCAAACAGATCTATTTCATCAGAAGGAAGAACAGGAAAAAGGGGAAAAAAATTACTGTAAAAAAGGATTGTTATGCATATTTAAGTAGCTGTCTAGGCCTTGAAACAAAATGGGGATAAAGTAAAAGTCAAATGCAAACTGCTGTAATGTGCAATGGATATGCAGTAAGGAAACCCTACTTCTTCCTGTTGCTTTCAGACCCAGAGCTATGCCAGCTTGTGCTTTTGCCAAGGAGACTGCCTCAAATTTCCAACAGGAAACACATCTCAGCCCTATCCTGCTTCCCTCGAGGAAGTGACAGGTCAGACAGGGAACAGGTGAGACATCTGTGCTCAAGACTGAAGTCCATACTGAAGGGTGAGAGTTAATTTCCAAGAGAAAAAAAAAATAACCACATACAAACTGTTACCTCCATAAAAAAAAGGCTGATCGAGTTGATTAAGTATGTTACACTACCACTTTGTTAACATTAGGACAAATGATGATTTGATTAAAAATGTCCCCCTTTTTAAATAAAAGATGTTTACTAATGTTTTTATAAACTGTGTCCCTGTTCTGTGTCTGCTTTGCCTTTTTATTTTTAGAAATTTAATGACATTTGAAAAAATATACATCATATATACAAATATATTTCACAAAAAGCCACAAAACCCAGGACTCCTGCAGCTCTTGACAATATAAAACTGATCCAAAATAACTGGGCACAAACGGTTTTGTTGTGTTAAAGAAATTTTTTCTTCAGTTCTACAAAGGAGCCCCAATCATCTGTGGAGCCAGAAAAAACAAGCAATCCAAGTACATCACCAGCTGAACTTAAATACACTCACCAGGCACTTTGTTAGGTAAACCTGCTCAACTGCTTGTTAACGCAAACCAGCCAATCACATGGCAGCAATCCATGGTAATTCTCTAGGTGAAAATGCCTTGTTGATGACAGAGGTCAAAGGAGAATGACCAAACTGCTTTGAGGAAGGTAACAGTAACTCAAACACCCACTTGCTAAGGTATGCCAAGGTATGCAGATGAGCATCTCTGAACACGCAACACATTGAACCTTGAAGCAGATGGGCTACAGTAGCAGAAGACCACACCGGGTGCCAGTCCTGTTAGACAAGAACAGTAAACTGATGCTACATTTCACATGAGCTCAGCAAAATTGAACAGCAGAAGATTGGGGAAAACACTGCCTGGTCTGTCTCAATCTTAATGATGCAATTGAGTTCTGGTGAATGTGAAAGTCATTTAATAACGGTCATGTTCAAGACTGAGATTACATGAGATTTGTGACCAGGCATGATGTCCTGCTGTAGCAGTCATTAGAAGATGTTGTTAACGCACTCATACACTCAACAAAACTCCAATGGGCTATGGTGTTTAAATAGTTCAAACTGTGCCAAAAAAATATCCCCTGCATCATTACACCACCACCCGCAGCCCCTGGTACGAGACTTGATGGATCTGAGCTTTTATGTTGTTTACACCAAATCTTATATTGCTTTATTGTACTTTGTTTTTTTTAAGATTTCTTCAGTTATATGAGCAGTGTGCACAGAAAAAAGCATTACCACAAAAACAGCTCCTTTCCCTTCTTTTAATGAGAAATAATAGTCAATATTCTGATGCATGTTCCGTTTCCTTTTTACATGAAAACTCTTAAAACATTAAAGCATGCTTTGCAAACAGCCATTAACCTACCAAAATATAGGTCCATGTAAGAACAAACAAATGACTAGTTAACATATTACATATGCGACTTACTGAAGGCCTTTCTTAAATTTTACTTCCACCAACACAAAATGTGCATTTACAATAAGAAAAATGGCTAAACACACGTTCAGTTAAACTGTAATTCACAATGCTTGGCCAACGTATCGGTAGCGTCCCTGCAATTAACTACAGTTTCTCTGGCAATGGCTGTCATTTTTCTTTTCATGCATGGAGCCAGTGAACTGAACTTAACCTTTTTAACCTTTTCTATATCTCTTCAGTTGCAGCGCTTAGACCGCTGATCCTGCCTGAAAGTTTCCACACACTACTCGTTCTCTAAAGCTACTCACATTCAGCCAGTCACTATTTCTGTTTATGCAGAGCCAGCTGTGCTATTTCTCATCAATCATTTGTTTCTGTAGTTATTACTACACTGTAATTACTTTTTGTTTTGCGTCATTCAACACAATGAACGCTGTGAGCCATTGGTGAATGATGCTAGTTCAAAGGCATACAAATTAGAGATGCACTAATCGGATATTGGGGTAATCCTTACTCAAAAAGCCTCTGCAAGGAATAAAGATTATTAATTTAACAATGGTATCAGATCAGTACTTGATATCAGTAAATACCATTTTTTCCTATTCTGACATTTGGTTTAAACTTCGGCAGGACCTCTCGACCGTGACTACATGTCTAAATGCATCAAGTTTTTGCCACGTGATTAGATACTTCCTTTAACAAGCAGCTGAACAAGTGTAACTAATAAAGCGATTGGTGAGTGTTCACTTTTAAAAGCTGCCTTTCTGTTAGTTCCACAGTCATTACCCATAAGGTAGCAAAGGTGGTGGTGGACTTCGTAACAACTGATTCCCCAGGATTCAGCTATTTGCTATAATTGACACTGGACAGCAATGTCGTGTGGTTACACTGAGACCATTGTCAAAACCTACACAATGCTAAGATACCCTTTGACAGTAAAGAATAAATTGCAGCATTTGTTCTGGGGCTGCTGCTGACAGGTAGGCAGAGATTTTTGCCCAATTACAGGGGGAAAGGGATGAAGCAGGATAAGGTGGGCAACTAGAATAGACCTAATGAGGACGTGGTATGATTGCTACGGGACTCATTCGTGCCCACAGCAGGCGTATTCGATTGGTACAGAATGGCCAGAATGAAGTGGCAGAGAGAGCGACAGAGATAGATAGGGAGAGATAATAGAAGTGAGAAGGATTGATTCCTCACTCAATGTGAGAGTATGTGGGAGGAGATGAGATGCTGAGACTGAAAGTGGGAAAGAGATGGATGCAGAAAGTAAGTGAGTAAGTCAGTCCATCAAGTCAACTATGCTTTCACTCTCTCTTCTTTCCATCCATCCATTGCTTTCTCCATCCTCCCATTGAATATACAAACACTGCCGGCATTGGTGGTGCTAGTAGAAACCATCCAGAAAGATAAGTCATCAAATCAGTTTTACTTCATGCAAAGACGTCCAAGTCTGTAAAACAACCACTGACATGCATAAAGGCTATGGGGCATTTGCCTAGGGCAGAACAAAACCTGGAAAACCTGGGCAAACAGGAAGAGAAGGGGCGGGAGTACATTTTCAAACAGTTGATTTCTATTCAGGGAAGAAGTATTTAAATAGAGACTGAACTTAGCAGTCCATTTTTAGGTCTGAAGACAGATGTAGTTACTGTAGTAGACATGGATGCTTGGCCATGTAGGTATTCTTGGCTGAGCATAGATGCTGTCTGATTATTTTGTTATTAAGAAACAGGCCCATAATGTTTGTTATACAAAGATATTTTTAATACTTTTTCCTCTGTGCACCACCACATTAGATTTTAAACAATCATTAAACAATCAAAATGCAAGTCAAGTGCTGACTACGCAATTTTAGTTCAAGGGGTTTTTCAAAAATATTGCAAAATTACAAAGGTTGTGTCTTTGTCCGACAAGTTATGGATCTCACAGTATTTACTGACAAGCAGTTATTAGTTAACAAGGCCAATATCGATATCAAATATTTAGACAATTTATTAACGTGTCCTTAAAATGAACTGTATCATTCATACAGTTTAACATAATTTGTGGTGCACATTGATAAATTAGGCTGTTGCCATCAAAAGTAAAACTCCTCTTTGGGGAGATATTACTATTTATGGCAATGAGCCTCAGTTACTGTGACTCATTGTCTTCTAAACAGTAACTGCATCATACTGGTTTCCTCTTATCTGAAAGTGACTAGAAGATGTTGTACTGCAGTGTGTCCAGTGATAACTGAAACCCAGCCTCACATGTAACTGTTGTAAAGGTGTCTTAGTAAGCAAATGTTAGCCATAAAATGCATTGTATTTTTACAATATATGTTGTAAAAATACAATGCTTGAAAGCCTCAGGTTTAAAAATACCTTTAATAAGGTTTAAATTGGCCACTTATGAGTTTACATTTCTTCAGTGCATCAAGGCACTGCACTGGATCCATTGGCAATAACATTTAAATAAGTGACATCCAACTATAGTAGCAAGAATGGCATCATCTGGATTTCTAAACTGACTAATCATAAAATGAATTCTGATTCAGTTATACATAAGTACTAACAGTTGTTCTTATGCCTTGAATAAATACCTTGAGTAAATAAACTCCTTTACCACTAACCATCTTCATTAGATATATTTCCTGTAGCCACTGATGAGACTTGTACAATGATGTGGAGGAATTCTGACTCTTCTTCCTACAAAACTTTTTGTAGGACATCCACTACAAACACATCCACTCTTCACGTGAGCATCTTGAGTGGGACTCACATTGGCTATTCCAAGCCATTCTTCTCTTAACTATTTAGCTGCTAAATTATTTGTGTGCTTTGGGTGTTTTTCCCGTCATGACATTACCCACAATCTCCTAAGCGCTGGGAGATAATTCTACACCAAAATTTAGTGATGGCATTAAGAGAAAAAGTTCTCTCTGTGAGGACATCATGTCCAAGCCCTGGGGTAGAAAAGCAGCCCCAGACCGTGATTCATCTTCCACCATGCTCCACAACTGACAGCGCATTCTCTTCATCCAAATGCAGAATAGTGCATTTTTGTTTACTCTCGACCGATGGGACTTTTTGTAAAACTTAACAAGAGCTATGGTTTCCTGTATAGCGGCATTTCATTAACACCACTCTTATTCAGTGTTTTTTTTTTGTTTTGTTTTGTTTTTTTTATAGTGAACATGTGAACAAAGATTATAACAAGTTGTATAGATTCCTGCAGGTGTTTTGCTGTTACTCATGGGTTCTTTTTCACCTCTTTCAATATTACACATTGTGCTCTTGGTGTGATAGGACGCCTACTCCCAGAAAGAGCAGCAGCAATCCAAAGTTTCCTCCATTTGAATGTAATTTATAATTTATCTTGTGGACTGATAAAGACCCAAGTCTTTTGTACACTTTTCCAATCTATACTGCTTCTTCTACGGTCCTGTAAAAGTTGCTTTGATTGAGGCACGGTTCGCAGCAAAATCATTCTTGAGAAAACCAGACCTTGTTAGTAATCAGACTTTTATAATGAAGGGCCCCTCTGTGAGCACCAAGGTTCACTTGACTTTTCCTAGACTTTAAATGATCATTCTGTCTGTTCAATAAAGACATCAAATGTACATCATGTTTATGCTGTTAGTTTTGCCAGATTTTGTCTATAATTAAGACTTAGATAAAGATCAGACCATATTTTGAGTAATTAAAGAAATCCAGCCTTTTGATGTGAAACTGTATAGTGTAAGCTTAGAGAAATAACTGAGATCCCATTTGCAATATAGAGCTTTAATGTCAAATAGTCATAAACTAAGCTTTGCTTTACATTCGCGATACGAGGAAATGCTCTGCAAATTTCATGAGACTTTTCTCTAATTTTTAATGCAAGTTTGCACCGTTTATTTTTTCAGTCTCGGGGACTTTCATGGGTCTAAATTACAAGACAAACAGTGACTTTACCAACCACCTGTGTTACTTTTGAATCCAAATAGATTCATTAAAATTCTTAAACATTTTTTTTCTGCTTTCTGTTTCATCTCTCTCCGTGCCATTATATTCATTTGCTCTTTATTATCATTTCCATTTCTCTTTCCTGGTGTTTTTCCTTTCACCATTTCTCATTCTTTTCTGCCTCTCTCTCCCCCTCATACTTGTGTGACTGTAGTAGTGTCTGTGTGCGTCTGTGCATGTGTGTGTGTGTGTGTGTGTGTGTGTGTGTGTGTGTGTGTGTGTGGGAGTAGAGGAGAGCAGCTATGCTGGCTGGGGGAGGAGGTGAGAGAGAAAGAAAAAGGAGGAAGAGAGGGATAGAAATACACAGAGAGAGAAGCAAAGCATTTACTGGAACAAAACATGCTGTTTCAAACTCATAGATAAGGGCCGCCTACGTGCTAGTTCTTATCTCAAAGCAGATTACTCCTCATTTTTACAATCTATTCTATTTATTTATTTATTATGCATTTTTATTTGTAATATTATTGTGAATACTTTAAGACAACCAGAACATTATTCACTGGCATTTTTGCAACTCAACTGAACTCCTTCAGAGCTGCTAGACCTACCATCTGTCCAGTGCCTATAAAGTGTAACTCCATATTTCAAGTAGGTGGCTTTGACTTTTTAGTGCTGGGACAGACCTATTAATTTGACCATGGACAATAGGAACACTAGATTCGAAAGTCAATTACAATTGAGGGAATACAGAAGAGCTTGATTCCTATATTAAATGTGTTGCATTGTTTCTAAGAAAATCACTTTTTAAATAGACTGTTGCAACAAGTACACACACACACATAAAACCACTGGTAGTTTGGTAGCCTGCCGGTAGCTACATATCTAATATCTTTTGCTCCTAAAGGTGCCAGTAAAATCAATTCTTATTGTAAGAAGCATCACAGCACAGAAACATTCACGTCGAGAATATTTAAGTTATTTTTGGAGAAAATAAAAGCAGCACAAGAGCATTAACACTGACACCATCTGTATCAACATCTACTGTATGATGAATGTAACCCAACAGACCCTGAAAATCCAGCTGAGAAAGTTGGATACTCACTGTTGATCCCAGTATCTCTTCAACACCAGTGAAGTGCAGATGAGACAGCCTAAATGCTTTCCAGTAAACCTGAAATACAAGATAATTTGCAAATGAAGAATGGCATACAGACTGAGGCCAAAAAAAACAAACAGGAAAACAATACCCGCAGAGAAAATAGTGCTTCTATTAAAAAAAAAAAAAAAAAAAAAAAAACAAGCCTGATTAACTAATCAGGAAAATATAAACTCTCGACCCAAGGAGTAAATACCAATCTATGAATTTTGCATACCTTAACAACTATCGACAATAATAATGTACAGGAAATAAAACCTTGACTATAAAACAAAGGATACCCTAGTAGTAGTTTTTGTTTTTTTACCTCCTCCCTTAAGAACTAGCTTTTATTGAAAACCAAACAGCATTGCTGATTAACCAATTAGATAATTAAAAAAAAATTTTTTTTTGGTGACAAAAAAAAAAAAAAAAAAAAAAAAAAAAAAAAAAAAATGTTCCGCTCATTATATTCAGCTAAAAGCCACAGGGAGAAATAAATAAATAACAGCACTTATTTAATGGAGTATCTCAAAATGCTTGTGGTAATTCCAGTTCAAGGACCATCAGAGACAAACTAGCAAGACTGCAAAAATCATCAGGCCTGTAATGAAGGACAAACCTTAATTGACACACAGTCTAATGAATGACATCCATTAGGGTAGTTACAAAAATAATCTGCAAGGCTTTGTGGCTTAGATAAATTCCAAAACATGCTTCAAAACAAAGACGCAAACTGTACAGTTGGGGATAAAGGCTGACAAGAGTACAGTGTCCACTGTAATCACAGCTCCAACCAGTTTTCTGGCAGTTGTTTTTAAACACACATCCCAACAAGCACATATTTCATTTCCTCTCCATGGAGGCTGGCTGGATTTCCTGGAGAACCAAGGCAGTTGCATCCGCCAGCTCTGCACACTGCAGAAATGTTTTAGAACTTGCAACTGTGTGGTCTTGTGAATTCATTTGATTTGATCTTAGTTGTGATTGTTAAAGTTGGTATTCATAGGCAATAATCTGGTTTCCAACTTAAGTAAGCACTTAGGTTAGACCTAACTCTTGGCACTCAAGCTTAAGAAATCTGACAAATTTAATATTTATTGTTTTATAACTTAAAGCCCAGTTGAAGCAGCATTGATCAATGCCAATTCATATTTATAGTGGAAAATGACTTGGTTTAATGATAAACGCAAGATCACAGCGATGCACTGAACCCTTCTGACAAGCTGGGTATACACTGTCCCAAAAATTTAGATTGCATAATGAATAAAAGGATTCTGGATTCTTTTCTCAACTACAGTTAACCCGATTTACCTCATACTGGATATATTGTTGGGGTTTAATGTAGGGCTGCAACTATAGATTATTTTAGTAATTGAGTATTCTATCGATTATTGCATCAATTAATCGAGTAATCGGATAGGAAATACTTTTGTCTTATTAACAGTTCATTTGCATATTTTAACTTCCATAGATTTACTGCAGATTTTTCACTGTGAGAAACAAACAGCGGTGGATGGAGCAGCTACAAAGTTCTCTTTCCTTCATGTGGACACTTGCTGATCAGGTGGTTGATGTAGGGCTCCTCCAGCCATTTCCCAGTAAAGGTTTTAATGTTGTTACAGAAACAAGCCCTGCTGCTTTGGACGCTAGAAAAACATTTCCATTCACTCCACCTGAGCTCACCGTCTCAATAACGCCTCTTTGCACTTGCTGCATGTGTGCAGACAGACTGCACGTAAAACAACTGCTGCTGTTGTGTTACCAATGTTTTTGTTGAAAAACTGGGGGCTTTATGAGCTTAAGGTTGTAATGCTTTGTATTAAGCATCCTGCTAAATACGTTTCTATTTTTAGTCGCTAATCAGGGATTAAAATATAAAAAAAATATTTTGATAGAGCCACTCAGTGGCTGGAGGGGTTCCCGGTCATTACCGAGCGGTTGCTAGTGCTAATAGCGGCTCCCGCTAGCAAACTGTGGTGATAGCAATGTATCTAACAGCTGAAATTCAGCGAGCGCAACACACAAACACACACACACACACACACACACACACACACACGGGTGTAGAGCGCAATGGAGGCGTGGAAAAACGTGTCAGTGATGATCCTTTCAGTGTTAAAGGATCTTTTTTCCAAATTAAGGAAATCCATCAGTTAATGCTGCTAATGTGGATGAAAGGCTGGGCTTACATGAAGACACCTGAGCGCTGCAGAGTTTAAACGAAGCATAGAAGCTACAAATTTGTGTAGAGGATTTTTTTAATAATCGAATTACTCAAACCGTTGGACAAAATAACAAAGAATAATGCTCACCACAATAACGCCACTCTCAGTTATATTAAAGTCAGCAGCTATTACAAGGTAACTTTCTGATTAGCTAGCAGTGGTTGCCTTGGTTAGGATTTGACCTACTGCTCAGGTATTTTGTGTATTCATCGTTACATCACTATGTTAAGCACTTTGCCATTTTGCCACAAAACTGAAATTGCGTGCCATATTTAGTCACTAAAAGCCATCCCGTTTTTGTTTTGTTTTTTTCCTTTAAATAAAAGTCACAGCACTGGTTACATTAAAAAGAAGCATGCAATCACATTTTGCAAGCAGACGTACTAAACTTGTATACAGGTGTACTGTAGTAGCAGTAGTTCCCCGCTAAATTCCAAGAAACTTTCTTTATAGAACAGGATCTACTGGCTAGCCTCAACTATCATCACATTCTCAGTCTTATGAAGAGCTGGGTAACAATTCAGGCAACTGTTATGCAGAGGTGCCACACTAACTACTGCCATCTAGTAGCACTGACGTCCCTCATCAAGTACAGAAAAACAACAGGGTTCAACATCCATTACAAAAAAAAAATACGTGTGCTTCATGGCGCTGCCTTTTTCTCTTGAAGGCTAATTTTTGGGGACAGTGCTGAAAACGTATGGCTGTATTAACCCGTGAACAAGCAGGAATCTATATTCCTTCACTTTCTTATCTCCCATGTTAATAAACTTATTGTTATACTGCAATCCTCCTCTGCAAACCTGGTTACAGTCTCCAAACCCTTTTGTATCCTGTGATGTAAAGAGAGTTTGGAGCAGCAGCCATCTTTATTGCCATCTCTCCATACCCCAGGCTATTAGTACAGACTGCTGACCTGGACCTTGGACCTCTCCATAGTCTGTTTCTGCAGGCTGGCATTCAGCCTAATGAGGCTTGCTAATGGTCCCCTTATGTCAGTTTGAGGAAAACCATCTAGTCTATGCAAACTGGAACACATGTACACACTCACTCTTTCTAGCCCTTTCCACAGTTGCCTAGTTGATAATAAAGAACAAGGGTGACCAATGAGTGAGTCACCCAAACACCAAACCACTGCCTGTCATCGCTCATACTGTATAACACACCATCAACTAATCTTTTCTTGCTTTATACGCTCTCTTTAGCCCCACTGCAGAAGTCCTTTTAGGACAAACGCCTGCACCTGGTCAATGCAATGTGAGGAATTCCAAACTCAGGAAGCCACAGAAAGGAGAAAAAAAAAATGCTTCCCACAACTGGTTTTCAGTCTGAGTGGAAAAAAAACAAAAACAAAAAAAACAGAAGATCCTGACTAATGCTTAGAAAAATCAATGGCAGGTTACACATTTCCACATTTAAAGCATTCAGAGGAAATGAGTACAGTAACTAGACAACCTTTTGCTGTGCCTGCTGCAAACTGATTGGCTTTGCAAGGCCACAGTTTCAGAGAAACATGTCCATTAGTCACGCTCTGTTAACACTGCTAGTTAATGATTGTGAGACCTATTGAAACACATTTTAAAATGTGTGGTCATTCACTGTGGACTCACATCACACATGGGAGTTAAACACCAATGAGTCCAGCTTTGAGAACTTTGTCCCAGAGCGCCTAAGAAAATTCAAATGATCATCTTTTACTCCTATGAATGACGAGAGCTACAAAAGCACCTGTATAATCCATTAAGTTTATCCAGGCAAGTACAGCAAGTCGTAACTACGGCCAATGCTTTGACAGAGTGAAGACTGTCACGGCAGATAAAAGATGCTCTAAAAGCAGCTGAGTGTCATGAGAGTGATAAGTTAGGTAGGAGAAATCAGAAGTGCTTTAAAAACTGAGAGCCTGCAAAAATGTCTGGGAAATAGGAGTTTTAGAGAGCAGAGAAAAGGAGAAGTGAAGCTAAAGAAAGACTGGATAGGCAGGCCAGTTCAAGGTCATGTCTTAAGCCAAAGCCACAAGCTTCTCAACATGCTTTGACTCCTAATACTAAGCAGCGGGCAACTTCTGTGCTTTAACATGCAGCAAATAAAAATTTTCAGCTTTTAGTTGTATCTATGACTATCAAATAATTCCCAGCCATCAGCTTTACATTGCTTTGGATTTAGAGATTATGTCTGCCTAGTCGAGTCAAGTATCAACGTCGAATGCAATCTGCAAAACATTCAATTATTGTCGACAACCAACCAACGTACTCTTATTTCAAATAGCAGGCATGCTTCATCTGTTTTGTCATATTGGATTTTGTTTTATAGCCAGAGAAAAAAAAGCCTGTGATTAAGTGGAATGTGTCCTTTGGCTAGATGTTTTTTGTTTTTTTTTCTCCCCAGAGGCACCTTCACATTAAAAACCATACTGTGGGACACTGGATTCAGACAGAACCTAAACTCAAGCTGAAGGTCGTAAAACAGACAACGTCCAGATGTCTGGCTGATGGTAGGGAGCAGAAGATTTAAGCAGTTCTCTTCCAAGTCAGCTACTGGTGGTCATAGCTGAGAACCAAATTCTTGCCAAGTAGTTCGATGCAGTGGCTCTTGTGTGTTTTGGACCCCAGTAGAGGTTTTTGGCACACATTTATTATTTCATTCACTATTTATAAATCTGTATTTGACTAGATTTGAAGAGATTTTTGTGTAACCATCTTTACACACTGTCAATTTTATCACAATGACTGCAGCCAAGCTGACCTGTGGGGTTTTCTAATCTTAAGACAATGGCTTCTTCAAAAGACTGTCAAGGACTCAGAAGAAACAACAAATGACAGGTAACATGAGAGACAGGAAATATCACAGTGATAGACGTTTTCCTGTTGTGGTATAATCATGAATGCTTAAAGCCCGCAGTGCCTGTTACAGTACAGACCGTGGGGGGGGATAATGATCCTGACAGATGGCTTTTGTGGTCTTTTACAACAAATTTAACAGATATAAATTTGGCTTTACCAAAATATGCTGGCCAAAAAACAGATGCTGTAACCCATTACTAACACTTATTAAAGATACAAATTCAAGTGTTGCGACGTGTGCCATTAGGTTCTCATTTCCTGTCTACTTCAGAAGAAGCATTTAACCCTGCAGAATAATTAGCACCTTTTAAGTACTTCTTATGTAACCCACTCTACCTTTGCCTGGTCTCTGATTGTCAGCAGGCAATGCTTTACAAATGCAAAGACTGTGAAAAGAAAAACAGCACCACGCTGATGTAAAAATCAACACCTTTATTTTAATGACCCATAAAAATACCAAGTTCATACGCCACGTTATAAATGCCCCACATTAGGAGGAGAGACTCAAAGTTTGAGGTAGGTCATGGTGCATTGAGGGAGGGGAAAATCGTACTGTGCAAAGACCCATGAAGGTGTCTGGGGGGGCTCAGAGCACTTGCAGAAACTCATAGTGCATCAAATTCTCTGTGGATTTCCTTCCAAAGCCACTTCAAAGCCAGTGCAAGCAGCAGCAGCAGCAGCTTTGTTCCTTTGCCACCTATCCTCACTTTCTACCCATTGTAACCCTGTCTTCATTGCTCTGGCCATAGCGGTCTATCAAGTCTCAGCTGCTTGCTCTTCACATTCCTCCGTCATGGGGACATAAGCCTCAGTTTCTCTCTCCCACACTATGCAGGTCTTTGGAAAACAGGGATACTGGCTGGCAGAGTCACTGTATCAAATCTATTTGTCCGTTAAACCTGCAGCCTGGATTAGGCCTGCTTTTAGCTGCTGCTATTCGACAAACCTTTCTTGTGTGTTTGCTTGTGCTGCCGTCCAGTCAGGTTTGACGGGCCAAGCTACCCATAAAACTCCCGACTTGCCAGGAGTTCAACCACCGGCCACAAATGCCTCTGACTTACTGTCATCAATGTAATAGTCTTCACAAGTCTGTTCTCATAACCACTGACATGTGAGTGTGTCATTTTCCAAAAATCTACATACCAAGGGTCTCTGTAGAAAATTAATGGCAATCATAACTGTTCTATCCTTGACACTGTTAAGGGGTAAAGGCAGTGATGTGGCTGGTTTTTTAGCCAAGTATCACAACAATAAGAAAAAAAATAAAAAAACACAAGGAAAAGGAGCAACTGTGTGTCTGAAGAAGCCTGGGAATCATCTGCACAGAGGAAGAAAAGCATGACCAAAGTAGCAGATCCTCTGCCATGACTGTAAATCACACCAGAGCTGAAGTCTACAAGCCAGAGAGAAAATAGTGGAGAGAGGGAAAAAAAAAAAGTTGCTTTTTTTTTGGAGGGGGGGGGCTCAAGACCAAAGAGAGCTAGAGAAAGAAATAGAAAAAGATAACATGAGGCCAAAGTAGCCAGAGAAAAGTCCCGACTTCAGTTCACAAGTTCATCTGGAAAGAAAAAGCATTTGCACTCTCTCCTCTTCCTCCATATCTCCAGACAGTTATGTGTCTGCACTTTGCAGTGAGCACAGGAAAAAGGGAGAGAAGAAAAAAAAAAAAAAAAAAAAAAAGCACAAAGATTCAGGTAGCCAGGGAAGAGTGTATTCATGTGTGTCTGTATGCTGTCTCTCAAAAAGCCACCTGCACCTGATGCTGACTTTGAGAGGAATTAAAATTTAACCCTTGAGGATAAAGATGTACCTTAGGAAACTTTAACTGTTCTGTGTCTTTGTCTAACCACAGTTTGGTAAAGTGTAAGCCTTCACACTTACCACAAGTGTGTGCAGGCCTGTATAGAGCTTGTTGGGACCCAACAGTATTGTAAAACCTTGATAATGAAAGCTATAAATGACCCTTACCACATCCCCAGCCACAAAGCTCATAAAACTCCAGCCCACAACAGCTTGACAACAAAAACATGGTACTTTTTTTTTTCCCCCCTTCTCTCTTTACTCAAGTTCACACTATAAATATCAGTAGTGACAGGGGTAGCCATGACACAGCCAAGTCACCAGAAGGACTTGTCTCATGTTTTGTGTCTCCGAATTAAAGACATTTTCCTTTCCCTGATAAAAGCTACAATATATTTTACCTCATTTTATCGCCTTGCTAACATAGCCTTACTGAGTCATTTGTGCCTACATTCACAAGTAATATACATTTTTTAAATCAATCTGTCAGTCACTGGAACCACATGTTTAACTCATTTATGTATACAGAGACAGATGAAGCTGTCAGAGCACTCATCCTGGCAAATAAAACTAATTCTGTGTCCGATAATCTAATATTTTATTACATTTAGTCTCATATTGACTGAAAATAAAGTATGATTAAAATGAAGTCTACGCGTGTGTTACTTCACAGACGATGAAGTCAGGAAGTTGAGTCACTGCTAGTCAGAGATATGCCAATTTACCAACCACACAAAGAAAGGGGAAAAAAAATGCCGCTCTAACATCAAGGTAAACAAAAGGAGAGAGAGAGAAAGAATGAGTGTGTGCCAACGCTTTTAAACCTGACATCTAAAAGACACAATCCTACTACTTACAGCAATTAGCCCTGCATTTTGTTCTCCCTCTACTCTTTGTTGTTCTGACACTCTAAACACAGTACCAGGTAGCATCATTACAGACAAAGCCAAAAACACTGTCTGACAAGTTCTGTGGGAAGATGGATTAAGTTAACTGATCAAACTAACCAGGGAGAGTGGCTGTCTGTAAATACAGGCATAAACATATTTCCATGTTGCGATGATAGCCGTTTCATTGGTGGTTTAGTTCTGCAATGTACAGTACTGTGCAAAAGTCTTGAGCCACTCCTTGTTTCCTTATATTTTGCTAGGAAACAGGGTGCAAACATATATGGAAATAAAGTAAAGGCAAAACCAGAGTTTGTACAATTCAAACGCTCTTGAAAGTCATTATTCTTCAAACACAGCCTGAACTCTCTTAGGCAGCTTTCTCTTAATTAATAAGCAGTCTTCGGGAATAGTTCTTCAGGCTTCTTGAAGGACGTTCAAAGCTCTTCTTTGGATGTCGGCTGTCTTTTGTTCTGTCAAGATGATCCCACACCGCATCAATAATGTTGAGGTCTGGGCTCTAGGAACGGACAATCCATGACTGATTGTGTTCCACTGTGTGCTTTTCTATCCAGGTATGGTTTTACTGCATTGGCAGTGTGTTTGGGATCATTGTGATGCTGAAAAATGATGCTGTCACCAATCACATGCTTTTCAGAAGGTATTGCAAAATGGATCAAAATCTGATGGTACTTTTCTGCATTCATAATTCCATTCGTTTTGACAAAATCCCCAACACCACTGGCTGAAATGCAGCCCCAAAAATCCATCACAGAGCCTCCACTGTTGCGTCTCTCTCTCCTGATGTCCTTCATACAAAAGAAAAAAAAAAAAAAATTCTAATTTGGATTAATCACGCCACAAGACCTGTTGCCACTGATTTCCATGCCAGTTCTTATGTAATCTGGCATACCTCAGCCTTGACAACTATCCTTCCACTGAGACCATTTCTTATGAGGCTTCACTAAATGGTAAATTGCTCAATGGAAGGGATCAAATGTATCTCTCAGGTCTTTGCTGGATTTTTTCCCCCATTTCTTAAGGATATGACAGATACGGTTCATCTATGCGGATTGTTTTTTGGGGGTTTTTTTGTTTTTTGTTTGGTCTTGTTTTTGTTTTTAAGCCTGCCACTTCTTTAAGCCTCCATTTGTGCAGTGTGTCCAAATGTGAAGGACACCATGTCAAGATATGCCCAGTTTTGAGCTAATAGCTCTTTGGGAATCACCTTGCTGATGCCACATTCTATTTTATGCCTGTCAAACTGTAATCTTTGGTATTTTTAATAGAGTCAAAAAAAAAATAAAAAATCTGAACAAATTATGTGTTTGAGACCACTGGCAACAAACTGTTTAAAGATACAATTTAAAGCTTCAAGAATTAATTTTTTTGTAGACGACACTGGTTCATTCTTTGAAGTTAGATGCTTTATTCTTAAATGCTAAAATGATTCATAGGTCAGTTTTTTAATCAATGTACAACATTTATACACACAAATTTTACTAAATAATTAAAAAAAAAAAACATTTTGGAGAGCAGATTCTATTTTAGGAACAAATAAATGTTCACAGAATATGCTATGTTGCTTTTAGTCCATGGAGTAACCCATCCATGGAGTATCCATAGTAGTTGCTTTCTAACCAAATAAAGACAGGCTTGTATCAATTTTGCCTAGCCAGCTCAGAAGCAAATGGCGATGAGGCCATCGGTCACAGAACGAGGTAGATTGACAGCTGCCTTTTTAATGGTCGTGAGAAACAGTGTGCAGGGGTTTCGAGGGTAATCGTTGTATAAGAGATGGGAGGAGACGAGGTTAAGACTGCAGACAGCAAGCCTGTGACACTTTGACAGATGTGAGTTTTGTACACCACAAAGCAACACACAGAAAAGATCTTTGAATAAAATGCCTACTGCTAAGCTTTCTGTGCAGTGCCCTCAGCGCCACAGCTCAAACCAAAGAAAGGGTCACGCTGTTGCTTGACTACAGGCATCTGGGGCTTTTTCTGGCAAAACAAAACAAGTTCAGGGGCTAGATTTTTCTTGAGGTTCAACTTTCCCCTCTTTCTCCATTGCATTCATGACAACCTCTACTGCTCTACTAGCCTTTTATCTGAATCCTCTTCCTTTTTCCCCACCTTTAAAAGATCAAATGTTTTTACCTTTCCTTCTACTTTATCATCCTCAGGCCTACCTGCCTGAGGATGATGCATTGTCTAGCATTGTTTATTTTCCTTCCTACCTCCATAGTTTTGCCATTTCTCTACCCGTCTTGCTACTATCAACCCAGTGTTTTTCTTTGCAACTTTTGTGGCCATCTTTCCCATTTGAGGGATGAGACAGCTGGAAGGATTGAGTTGGGTATAGTCCTGTCAAAATATCAGGAGGGATTTTAGGCAAAATTTGTTTTATAAAAAAAAAACAAAAAAACATCTCCAATCCCCTTTTGAACTTTAAAAATATGAGGAAAAATAAGCAGCAGACTTAACATAATTTACCACCAAGTAGCTCAGCTGTATCAGCTACTCCATTGATGCATGAAGGCAGGTAACACAAAATGCAATTTACCTTCAAATGGTTCAATTATGTGTGTTAAATATGGTTAAGATTAGGAGAACCTTGGTGGAGGGCAACTAAAGCTGTTTTACAATATAACTTAAGTATACGTTGGGGGAAAATGTGTCTTCACAATGTACAAAGCTGCCATTTACACATGTAGCACAGGAGGTAGGACATACATTTCTACAGCCATCACTGTAACTCTAAATTCTCTGGACATCTACCTAAGCTATTCAGACACAGGCTCAAGTGAGCATTACAAAGCCTGCTTGTTAGCAAGCTAGCAAAGGAAAACTCAGTTTAATGTCCAGTCTAAGCGACTGAACACACACTGAAACATAAGGCTCCTTGTGGTAGTATCTAAATTTTTAGAGATGCATCGCATGTGTAAAAACAGTGAAGGCATTTCAGACGGATGTTTATGTGTCTGGGTGAGCCAAACTATTATAACTACTTATCTTTTATATCTAGAATATTCAAGGAATTGAAATGTTGTTGGTTTACTTAAACTCAAATTCCAGTCTCCAGCAAGGCCACTGTAGAGACTGATATGTGATAAACAACTGCAAGCTTGAATTCCCCAAATACATTTTCATCAGTATGACAGGTACACCAGATACACATACATAAACTTAAAAGCTTTTCACCGGAGATAAACATGTCTACTACTCATCAAGAGCAGAACTTCATAATCTTTGTACTTTGGATATTATACACACACACGCACACACAAAAAAATGCAGCTCACATTTCTTTTAGTGGTGAGCAGTCCTTTAATGGCTCATGTCTAGGGAGGAGAGAGATGTTGTGTGTGGGTTTCAATCAGTGATTGTTGAAAAAGGATTTCTATTAAAATGCTACACACAAGAAAGCACTGGTTGTCTGCATGTCAAGATGTAACAGTGTATCAAAGACTTCAAGCTAAAACACAGACACCTCTCCCTTTAATTACAGAGATCTCAGAGGGCAACTTCATGAGCTTTTTAAAGCCTTCCTGGAAGACCCCTGTAGTAAATTATTTAGTCTTTACTCAACCTTCATGCTACAAAAGCCAAAAGAAACACACCAGTCAGCTGGGGAAATTAACAGGAACGGGTTCTTCACAAAACTGCCCACAATCACTGAGTAACACATTGCCAACTCAAGGGGAGAAAATAGTGTGCACGAGTACCAACTAGTGTAAACTGTCCTTTTCTACAGAACATGATGAAAGCATCTTTCTTGGTGCATTGCTCCACTGAAGAGTGGCTGTAGGGGATAAGAAGGCACTAGACAGGGAAGAAAGAAAAAAAAAAAAAAGCTGCTAATTACCATTGTTAGAGCCCTGCATTATCATTACACTCCAAGGTTTCTGACAACACAACAACTGTGCTGCCATGGCAACATGGTGCCAAAAGAGATGTTGGTACTGTGGCTCTATGTTTTGTCCATTTCATTTTGCCTCTGAGATATGCTGACTTCACACAATCAGTCTGTTCAACATCAATCTGATCACTGACCTGCACCCAAATCCTGAACCCCGCTCTGTTGAGCGCAGGTGGACACATCAGTCAGCTTGGCTGGCACTACTTCACCCATGGGCGAAACAACACAGCACAGCTGGGTTCGTCTGAGATTATGTAACCCAGCACCACCCCCGCAAGGCCTTGTTCACACCACACCACCCCTCTCCTCCTACTCCACCTCCCTCTAGTGCACCGTTGGCTATTTGTAGGAATAGGTGCGTTGTGAAACAACAGTGTTCCAGTACAAGTACGGCTTGTGGGGATATTTGAGGAGGAAAATATTTAAAGGTAGCCAAAGCAAATAAAAACATGGTTTTGGGAATTGGTCAATTTTTAGATTTTGGGCTATTTTTCCTATCATAACATGTCTTCTTTCAGACTACTAGAAAGAAAATGTTATTATTAAAAAAAAAAAAAAAAAAAAAAAAGCAAAACTATACTAATCAACTTTGGAAGTTTTATCTGATGTCTATCAGTGAAAAAAAAAATCCACTCTTAAATAGCATTTTCCAACAAAAATGCACTGAACTGTATATGTCCCCTTATACCTAAAGAAATCTCCACTTCTGTGCATACACCAAATTTTACAGCTTTATCATACTCGTTCTCTTACTCTGGATGGCATTACCTTGGCCTCCAGTAACACTGAGGAATCTTGGAGTCATCTTTGACCTGGATTTGTCCTTCAATGCGTATATTAAACAAATATGTAGGACTGCTCTTTTGCATTCGTGCAGTATCTCTAAAATTAGAAACATCTTGTCCCAGAGTGAGGTTGAAAAGCTAATTCATGCATTTATTACTTCTAAGCTAGACTACTGTAATTCATTATTATCAGGCTGTCCTAAAAGCTCACTGAAAAGCCTTCAGTTGATCCAAAATGCTGCAGCTAAAGTACTGACAGGGACTAGAAAGAGACAGCATATTTCGCCCATATTGGCTTCTCTTCAGTGGCTCCCTGTTAGATCCAGAATTGAATTTAAAATCCTTCTCCAAGCTCTTGAATAATCAGGCCCCATCTTATTTTAAAGACCTCACAGTACCGTATCACCCGAATACAGCAATTTACTCTCAGACTGTTGGCTTCCTTGTGGTTCCTAGGATACTTCAGAGTAGAATGGGAGGCAGAGCCTTCTGCTTTCAGGCCCCTCTTCTGCAGAACCGGTTCTCAATTTGGATTCGGGAGACAGACACCCTCTCTACTTTTAAGATTATGATTAAAACTTATCTTTTTTGATCAAGCTTATAGTTAGGGCTGGATCAGGAGACCCTGAACCATCCCTTAGTTATGCTGCTATAGACCTAGGATGCTTGGGGGGATTTCGTGATGCACTGAGTGTTTCATTTCATTCACCTCTTTTTATTCTGTTTATGCACCACTCTACATTTAATCATCAGTTATTATTAATCTCTGGCTCTCTTCTACAGCATGTCTTTTGTCTCGTCACCCTCACCACAGCCCTAACCAGTCACAGCAGATGACTGCCCCTCCCTGAGCCTGGTTCTGCTGGGAGGTTTCTTCCTGTTAAAAGGGAGTTTTTCCTTCCCACTGTCACCAAGTGCTTGCTCATAGGGGGTCATTTTGATTGTTGTGTTTTCACTGTCATTATTGTAAGGTCTTAATCTTTTGCTGCCTGCAAATGTAATGAGCTACAAGAGACTATGAAGCTAGATTCCCTTATTTAACTAGCATTTTAAAAGGTTATATTTATGGATAGGTATTCATATGTTGCATATGTTTTTCATGTCTCTGTATAATGTGTCTATATTGCAGTATGTGTTTTTAGTAGTCTAAATAAAAGATTAAATTATGGAGTGATAAAAGGACATATCCAAAAAACCACAATGTAAAAAAAAAAAAATTAAATAAAATCTTTATCAGCTTCATCTGATGTTCAGATTGCTGCTCTAGAGAGCTTTTAAGATAGGCAAGACCTCATTTACACATTTACATTTAAAACTGTCAAAAAAAATAATACAGAAAAAAAAACTGTTAAAGTAATAGACTGGGGGAGTTTCATGTAAATATGTATGCAAGTTCAAATTTTTACTCTAATCACCTGTAGTTTTACCCTGTAAAATAAAATAGGCATGAAAAAGTCTGGAGTTGAGTTAAACTACAATATCAGGAAAGCAGCTTGTCTAATGTTGTTTCCAACAATTCTTTTCATATTCATTAAACTTAATGAAACAGAAGGTTGCTTGTGTGGGACAGACACTCCCTTCAGCTGTAGTTTAACACACTTACAATCACTAGCTTGTGGCACTGCCTATCCTGCTTTAACTGCCTGTAATAGGTCAGATGAGATTCCAGTGTTGTCTCCATCACTGATTCTGCCTTTACTTTCTTGGAAACAATTTTTGTTACTAAGCAATACTTGCCAAAAGTGGAAGTGCACCCGTTGCCTGGCAACATTAGCTTATTGAATCTCATATCAGGAAGCAATGAGAACCACGGGTGCTTTGAGCTCGAACCCTCGAGATACATTTCTCATCTTGTGTACAGACTGTGAAGTCCAACTACAATCATGCTATTCAAGTCATCTGATAGCACATTACATCTCCACACCTGACTTCTCACAATTATCATAATTCATTACACAGGGACTAACTGCACTCATGGAACAGTGGTGGCCCCTAACAGGTTAGTCACCACATTCAAATTATTTTGTGAGGGCCTGTTAACCAACTCAGTCCCGCATAACAAAGACGGAAAAGGGACACTTCTTTCCAACCACTACATCTGTAATAAAAAAAAAAAAAAAAAAAAAAAAAAAAAAAAAAAAAAAAATCAGGGAAGCAGGATGAATGGGGTCTTCATTTAAGCCTCTCTTCAAGCACACACAGCCCTCCCCTCACCCCATCCCAAGTCTAAGGGATTTTTGAGGTAGTAATTTCATTAAAGACAACCCTGTGGGCCCTCACTGAATTAGATTTACCGCTAAACTGGTGATCATTAGAAAGTGCCACTAGGGCAGTCAGCTGTCCAACTATTTGCTAGTTAATGAGAGACATCCGTTTTCATAGCCACAAACTACTGAGCAAGCTTTCGTCTTGTGAGACCCAGCAGAGACACCGGCTAGAAGCTGACAGAACATCACTGCAAAGGATCAAAGCACTTCTCCATTTGAGTGACTGGATAACAAGGCAGCATCCATTTATAGGCAGGTAGAGATGCAAGGTAATCTGGTGACAGGAGAACAGTATAGTTTGATATAGAGGTTTTCTGGCAGACATGGTCGCCATCACCTACGTCAAGAGTATTTTCTAGATGATCACAAGGGATGAAAGAAAGTCTATAGTAGGTGTCTGAGAAATCTGGTAAAGGTCAAGAAAATCTGAGATTTTTTAGGTATCAGACAATCAAGAAATGAGAAACAGAAGTCCCATCACAAATCCTTAGAGCCCAGTGCTGCATCTTCAAATTACTTATGTCCAACAACCTAAAACAAAAGCTCAGAGTTTAATATGACACATAAAAAAAAAAAAAGCAAACATATTTGAAAAGCTGGACATTGTAAATTTGCATGTTTAACTAATATCTGCAAATCCATTTTCTGTCAACTGATCGCGTCACCTTGGACTGCACTTATTTTGCCGTTCTTCACACAATTTTCTGTTGCTGTGTATATCAAACAACTGGCCGAAATAAGTAACTGTCAGAGTGACCAATAATTGACAAATCTTTTTAGCATTCTCTATAAAATATTTAAAAAAAAATGCCTAAAAATTACAACACACTATGATATATTATAGGCCATCTTCACCCAGTTTATGAATGAAAGGAAGATCTAATTTATGCTAATATTTCCAGAGACTCACAATCTGGGCCAGAGTTCACATGCAAACCAACTGAGGGTCACCCCAGTTAGAACTGCATTCACCAACTGACAGCAGGAACAAAGCCCATAGCAGCTGGTTTCTCTACAGCAACATGCCCCAGTGGGTGTAGCACAACACTTCAAATCCCATTTGTCCAAATAATCATTAACCTGTTCAGCCCTCAGTAAATATTTTAAGAACCTTTGTAAACTAGAGGATAAATCCACACCTTAGCAAGTAGAACATATGCACACATACACATACGCACAAACACACACAACAAAAGGAGGGGGGGGGTTGGTAGTGGGACGTGCAAATTTTATTGTTATTCAGCACGGTGGGCTTACATAGGGTTGAAAACGATGAGGTCATTCCTATTGTGTACACCAAGCATTCACACACATTCCTCTGCGTGCCACTGCAGCTGAAACTCTGATGGGATGAAGCTAGTGAAAAAAATAAAAATGTTATTTTAGCAAACATTTTTTCCTCCTCAAAGTCATGAAACTGAAATCTAATAAACTCAAGAATGGAAACTCTCTGCAAAGCTGTCACCTCACAAGCCAAAACACTCCCATTCTTGGATGAGCTCAATGAACAGAAAGGTTGCAGTGAGCGATACAGATCATGACAGGCCACTTTCCTGTTTTGGTTTGTGCATTCACCACCTGCAAGCCAGATGTTGCGAGCTTGGGCATTGTGACCCATTTTTCTAAATTAGAAGAAAACTGTCTACAGGTCTACCTGAGCCAGTCCCATCCTAGTTAATCTCCACCAGCAGAATGGGTACAAGATCATTAATGCTAAAACAAGGAGTGATACATTACATCACAACAATCCAAACAACTGTATTTGCTGATTGAGTGTTGAACGTTTTTACAAAAGAATAAGGAAACCACCCCTGTAAATTGGAAGGGTGTTTTAGCATTTTATAGACTAAATAATAGCTTCAAAAATAATCAGAGTAACCAAATGAAAACAATCATTTGCTGAAGCTGGGAAATTATTGGGGCAAATAAATAAACAAAAGCACCATATTTAGTTCCCAAACATGACTAAGGAATTCACCGCTATCAGCATTATCTGTGGCTTTCTATGCACATCTGAAAAGCAGGAAGACCAAGCAGAGTTCAGCCAAAAGCTTCAGCTGCCGATTTCAGTAAATCCAGATGGATTTATGTGTTTACCACCCCTGGCACAATCTAGGACCTCCTTGGAACCAACAAACCCAAGCAAGATGTCTTTCATTATGAGGATCTGTCCTCCACATCACGAGGACTGATTGTTGGAGCTTCATTTAACTTGTCTTCCTAAGATGAAGATGCCACCACATGCATAGAAATACATTTTCCTTGACCCTTTACTAAATACAGCTCCTTTGGTTAGAGCATTCTTAAATTCAATGTCCATTCTGTTTTGGAAAAACAGACCATCATACCATCAATGATCAGCTAAAATATATATATATATATATATATATATATATATATATATATATATATATATATATATATATATATATATATATATATATATATATATATATATATATATATATATACACAATCCTATGCAAAGTCTTGAGCCACTCATTTCTTTATATTTTGCACCCAAAGACCCAAACATTCTTGTAATTTTTAATGTTGCCTTCAGCAATAGTCCTCCAGGCTTTCTGGATGTCTTTCAAAAATTCTTTGGACAGTGGCAGATTTTTGACTCATTTTCAGTCCAGTCCTTGTACCTGGCTATTTTCAGGGTTTTTGTTTTTTTTTTTTATAAAAGGAACTTAACACTGACCCATGAATCATTCAAGCATAAAAACGGAAACTAACTAAAGGGATGAACCAGTGTTGTGTGTACGCATAACATATAATTTAAAATTGGTTCTTTGCTAAATTATCTATCTTTAGGCAGTTTGTGACTAGCAGCATGTCACCTCATTCAGTCCCATTTCTTTAGTTGAATATGAAAAATGCCAAAAAAATAACAGTTTGACAGGACAAAAAAAAAAATAGTATTTTTACACCAACAGGGTGATTCCCAAAGAGCTATTAGCTAAAAGCTTGCCTTTCAAAACTTTCAAGGACATACTGCATAGATGGGGGACAAAAGAAGAGGAGACAGGCCTAAAGCAGATAAATAGTATCTGAAAGTCCTTACAAAATAGGAAAGTTAAAAAAAAAAACTGACAGGACCTGAGAGACGCATCTGGTCCGTCACAAGAACTCGACTAAAAAAAAAGTTTGGTCAGATTTTGATCCACCAGGCAATACCATCTGGAACACATTTAACTGGCAACAGCTTCGTTTTTCAGCATGACAATGATCCCAAACACACTGCCAATGCAGTAAAAGCATACCTGGATAGAAAAGCACACAGTGGAACACTATCAATCATGGACCTCAACATTATTGAAGCACTGTGGGATCATCTTGGAACAAAATGGAATGAAAGCCAGCCAGCGTCCCAAGAAGAGCTTTGGAATGTACTTCAAGAAGCCTGGAGTACTCTGCCTGAAGGCTACTTAAAGAAATTACAAGAAAGCTGCCTAAGAGCGTTCAGGCTGTGTTAAAAATAAAGGTGGTGTTGCCGTGTATACTGCATTTCCATTTATGTTTAGACACATTTCAATAAATTGCAGAACTTGTTCCCATTTTACTAATAAATATTAAAGAAATGGCACCTAGCTCAAGACTTTATTACACTAGTATCACTTTAACACCAAAATAGAGATGAACTGATGACTATACTACAATGATTCTAATTATGTAATAATTACAAGCAAATTGCAACAAAAAAATTTTTAAAAATACAAAGCCCACGGAGGAAACATTTTTACAATTGAAAATAATCACAATGCCAGCTGGAATCATAACTGACCCCACTCTGTCCCTGTCTTGAACCCTAATTCCCATCTCTGGCACAAATATGTGCTCCAGTATCTTACAACCACATTACTATAAGCATCAATATAGCAACAAGATTATCTGTTTTGTTTGTTGAGGCTCAGTGGGAAATGATAGTCAAGGAAGAGAAATCAAACCAACAGTAAAATCACAACAACTGTCAATTAAAGTGCACTTAATGAATCAATTTCAAGGCTGGGAAACAATTCGAAAGCTTGTTGACTTTAAGACCAGATTTTTCTCTTTGAACCACCTCTTCACACTGTGTAAAAGAGAAGGGGGTGGCCTTATATCTTCTTTATCACAAAAATAATCAGCTGCTTCCAAGCTTACAGCATGCCACACTGAAAGTAATACAGACTGCAAAAGATCAAAGAAGAAAACATAAACCAAGCACAACAGCTTTCCCACTTGAAGAAGTGACAGCTTCCCTTGGATGAAATAAGCAACCTCATCCTGCAGTGCTGAATAATGACCAGGATGTATGCCTTCCTTTAATCCTGTGCCTGTTTCCCTTACTTGTGCAACTGTCGTCAATAGACGCTTTCCTACAGTTGTGCAATAATTTATAAAAAACACTGGCGTGTTCAGGAAATGGCACGTTAGACCTTCAGGCTCCTCCACAAAAATCTGGATAAAAGCAGATCAATGAAAACAAAAAAGTATTTTGTCATTTTCCAGAATCAAATTATTACTGTAATGAAGCTCTGAAGTTGCCGAAACATACTAAACCTGCATTAATGCAATGACTTCTATTTCACAAGGACGACGTTATTAAGTCAGGACCATTACAGGCAAAGAAAGATTGTCATTTCCATCTGCAGTAATTTATATTTAGTGGCATGGCTCTGATGTGTCACCTTCCCACCCTTCCATAGAAAACTGGAGGTGAGTAGAGCAGCAGCAAGACCCCAGCACAGATACATCATGAAGACAAGCTTGGATGAAGGTGGGCTTCAAAGCAGCTTGCAGATGTGCAGCAACCGTGGGCAGCTTAAATCATCCTACCTGTATGATATTTGCCAAATGACTGTGCAGAAGAGTATCAACTGATTCTCACTTGATGTGGGCTGGGACTGACATCAGCCCAGTCCTTTTTTTTTTTGCAAGCTGCCTGAACTAATATGACACTCAATTTCTTGTGCACTCTCTCAAAGCTATGAAAGCACTAGAGCAGCTTGGACTCAGAATAATTAAATGTGTGCATTATGTAGTTAAGCGTGCTCTCATTTCACAGTTTTGCCCCAGGAATTTAGACATTAACTCAAGTCGGTACCCAGGCCTCATGCTTGGATACAAACAGTCCCATGAGGATGGGTCAAACATTCCCAGAGGATGCAGTTGGCAACACATTAGCCTCACTTACTGAATTGTTCTGGACAGCATGTTGCATAGTATATAGTAGGCTAGATGTGATTTAAACACAAATTTATTGAGTATCAATTTTTGGATTGAATATTTGGAAGCTTACCGACAGCAGTGTGTTATTAGTTTAATCATACTGTATCTCCATTTACCTATGCATCCGTTTTCTTAACCGTTTAGCCAACTCAGGGTCACCGGGATGCTGGAGCCAATCCTTCACAGGGCTGAGAGACAGACAGCCAATCATCATACTTACATTCACACCTACAGCCAACTTGGAATCAACAAGTACTGTGAGAGGAAGCCAGGGTACCATAGAGAACCCACAAAGGCACAAGAAGACATGCAAAATTTCACACAGCCCCAGCCAGCCAGTGGATTTGAACCCAGGACCTTCTCGCTGTGAGGACACTGTCAAAACCCCAGTCACACAGACCTAGAGACCACATGACAACCATACCCATCAGGCAACTATCTGTCCCAAGGAGCACATGTGTATTTGCCTGACTTGTTGGCAAGTGGTTGATGGAGGTTGCAGCCAGTCGCTAGGTGAAATTGGTTGCGACACAGTATACAGAGTTGCACAGAAAACCTCCTGTCTGGCTTGATCATTAGCAGGTTGTCTGTGGTTTTCATAGAAGACACTTGCACTCTGCAGTCAACAAGCAGAAGTGAAACTAAAGAATGTAATGCAAACCATAAATGGAGTCCATTTACCTTCAAATTAAGTGCCTTTTGAAATGTTGGTTGGTGCAGAATAGCACAGGTTTTAGTTTGAAGGCTAACCATCTCTATTTCTGGTTTGCATCACACTTCAAGTTTCACTATCACTCGGCCAGTAGAGTGTTTGCAGAGTGCAAGTGTCTTCCATGCAAACAGGTAACCATGGTTTGTAGTGCAGTACCATCCCTGTGACCGATTTCACTGAGCGACAGCCAGCTAACTCCAGCAACCACTATCCAACTGGTTGGGGATACACATTTTTCCCCAAACAATTTGTGGTTGCTATGTGGTCCCTAAACAGTCTCGAGGTGTCTGTGACCCCATATTGTGCCTACAGATGTGAATTAGACTGAGATCTGGCCAAATTCTATGAGCAATCAAAGAAATGTGAAGGATTTCTTTTGGCACTTTCAGGGATAGTAGCCGTGTTCCATTATAAATATGGATATAAAAACTAGATAATGATATAATGATTGAATATTCTAATGGTCATCAAGTTATTAAAAAAAAAATCTTCATGCAACAATTTTTTGGTCTTAAAACATATATTTCCCCTTATTTTTACGAGCACCTGGTAGTCTATAGTGTACTACTGCCAATGAAAGGTGGCAGTAAAGTACCTACAAGCTGTCTGTCAGCCACCATTAAACAAAAAAAAATAAAACAGAAGTAGAAAGTGCTACCAACTACCAGGATTTGTAAAATGTGTGTGGCATTGTGAGATTAGATCCTACTATAAAGCAGGAGAAACATGCTGAGCCAAAGGCCACTAAAGCCACCAGGAACGCCTTCAAAAAAAATTAAATGAGCTCCAGTGTAAACTCTGCCAGGTAAGGCTAGAGTGACACAAGACTCCCACAGTGGTCATTTAAGAGCAATTTGGGATCGTGATGAGGGGCGTGGACAGGTGACAGTTTAAAAAAAAAAATTTTTTTGCATGAAATCCCATATCCCCAATATATATATGAATGGTATCTCACTCCTGAGACTCAGTAGTTCTGCCATTTCCATTGCAAGCTAACATCTAACAATAAAGTGATTTGTAAAGAATAGCAGGGTTTTATATCCATGACATCTTACAAGATATGAAAAGAGAAATTTTAACTGTCAATCTCAAAAACAGATGATGCTTTACAATATTTATAAAACCATTTGTCAGATGAGAGACAATATAAATAGAATGTGAAGTTCTTTTTTCTCTTTTTTGAGGGTTTTTTTGGGGGGGGTTATTATTCATTCCCCCACTTTGTACCCTGAAAAACAAAGAAATACATGTGAATAAATCACAGCTTCAGCCTCTTATCTTTGAAAGAATACAAATTCAATCATGCAAATACATGAAAGTAATCAAAGACTTGAGGACAAACAGAACAGATAAACATTGGCTACTGCCACTTTATATCATCTAAATTGCTGACAGACTGATGGCAGTACACTAGATATATGGAGATACCTGATTTCAGCCAATATGGAATCCCTAATCATTAAGCTAGTGAGGGGCAAATAAAAATGCTGTATGCTCTTTTAAAAAAAAAAAAAAAAAAAGTGCACTGTTAGGCACACAGTGCTTGCTGTCACTTCCTCCCCCTTATCTGAGACTTCCCTACATCTCTTTATTTCTATTTTCATCTTCCTGGTTTTAATCATATTTCCTCAGCATCATCTCTCCTTTCACCTACCTTAGCCACTTTGAAGCTGTTGACTCAGGCCAACAGCTTCAAAGTGGCTAAGGTTATTTAAAACCTGTGAACTTCCTTTTCCAAATATAATACACTTTTAAAATTGCATTTTCATGATTGCCAGATTTTTTTGGAACAGGAAAAAAAAAAAATAAAAATCCATCCATTCTCTTCCGCTTATCTTGTTCATTGTTGTGGGGGCTGGAGCCTTCCCAGCTGTCATGGGGCGAAAGGCAGGGTACACCCTGTACAGGTCGCCAGCCTGTTACAGGGCTAACACAGAGAGACAGGGCAGCACTATCAGAACTCTTCACTATGTTCGATAGCCAACACAAAGGTCGGCCAATTGGGTCTAGTAAAAAAAATTTTTATTCCCCCCGCGACCCTGAATTGGATAAGCAAAAGAAAAGATATCTGGATGGAAAAATAATTTCAGGGTCATGCAAATTACAGATTTCCAGAAGAAACAACAAAATGGGAAGATACCAGAAGACAGTCTTAAAATTCAAGAAAACCTGGTGCTGGCTGTTACACCATTTCTCTATACAAGCATAATTATTAAGAGTTCAAATACGGTCACTGTGGGGACACTGTACAAGATTCACCTGTAGCAAATATTAAGGATTCAAAAACAGAGAGTGCTGCCCACAAACTTAACTAGAATTTACCCAATGACATTAAAAATCTGGGCTAACAGCAACATTAAAAGATTGAGCATCCAGAATGGCTGATCAAATAACTCCTCCAATGCTAATAATAAGCCCAAGTTGAATGAGAAATTCAACCTAGTTCAAAGCTGACATTCAAATGATCATGAGTGCTGAAACTGCGAGGTAATTTCATGACAAATGACTTGCATGAAGTTGCACCTCCAACCACAAACACACTGGCACACAAACACACACATCAGTTTCCCCCAAAATGGCACGAGAGAGACAGCAGCAATTAACAAATCCAACTGGGTCAGAAAAATCACTTCTTTCACTAATACCAACCCAGGCAGCCAACAGCAGAAACGTCCCTTTAGCCATCCAGAAAGACAGAAATTTGAGAGCTTTGCCTGCTTGGAAACAGATGGCAAGGCAGTTGGTAGGAATTTCAGAAACGCTCCCATACATGTTAGGGGATAAGACTTACAGTTCTTGTGCTCAGTGGCATTCTTTCAATTTTAGTATGGAGTCACACTGAGTAAGAGTTGAGGACAGTCTGAGAGAATTATTAATTCCACACAAACTCATTTTAACGCATGACAATGAACACGGGCACTCCCTCGACTCGAGGCTTCCTACCACACAGCTGACATGTTGTTGTTCTCCCAATTCTGCAATTATAATGCTGATAACAATTAAGTCATACAAGGAATGAGCTAATGGTGAAATTCTGGGTTATGTCTCCATAAAAGTACAATTTCACTTCACATGAGGCACATTTAGCACCTAAGTTCACATTCATTGATTTGTTTAGTTTATTCATATTATAATTCAAATTAATTTTAATCTAATAATAATAATAATAATAATAATTAAAAGACAACACTTGTTTTTTTTTTTAAACATAAATATGCTCATTGGCTAACTTGGTAGCCAATGAGCATATCCCGGACAGTCCTCCTTTCTGACACTTAAAATGACCAGAATTTACTAAGCTGATTTAATGTTTTATAGATTTTGCCACAAAATGAGCGACTGAGACCACGAACTTAGCAGCAAATTAGTGGCAGTGACTAGCGGCAGTGGCGCAGTGGGTAGGTGCAGCCGGAGGGTTGCCAGTTCAAGCCCCTGTCCCTGCACTGCGTTGTGTCCTTGGGCAAGACACTTAAACCACATTGCCTAATGGTAGCACCAGTCTCTGGCTGCATGACCGCAGATGCTTGTCTCTGGATGAGTGATCTGGAACAATCATTTCGTTGTGTACCTTGTGTGCACAATGACAATGAATCTAACATCTAACAAAGCATTTAAAGCTGTCTGCCAGAGGGCAGTTTACCCATAGATTCCTGTTGAGGTTTTGCAGCCATGTGAGGTTTGGATGTGTGACAGTTAGGGTTGTGCCACATATTGTCCATGATAACACTGGTATAAACTTTTACACAATGAACTTTAAAGTGTCACATCGCGATATCATTGCTATAGCAATGCCATGCATTTACATTCCCTAGTGCGCACAACAAGACAAGCAAGAGCCACGAACCAGCCTCCAACGACAGTTTCGTATATAAAGAGCTGGTTAAACAACCTCCAATGCACAATACTCCACAAAATATGCAAGAAAACTGTTCCTGCTAAAAGTGGAAATGACTAACTTGTTTCACCACTTGAGGCAAAACAAACAAAAAAAAAAAAAACAACAACAACAAAAAAAACCACACACACACACACACACACACACACACACACACACACACACACACACACACACACACACACACACCACTGAATACAATTAGGCTGCAAAGGATGAAGTAATAGCAGTTGATGATGTGAAACCCAAATGTAAATTAATGATTCAACCAGATATTGCTGGAGCACTTGCTAACTTCATCTCATATGTCAGGAACAGTAGATGAAATTTACTCATCTGGTAATAAGTAAATGACCAGATAAAGGAGGGCTTTAAGCAGCTGGTCAAAAATCTTGGGCCAAGATGCAAAGTTGAGTTACTTTAGTTATTGTTAAAGTCTTAAGCAGTCATTTATACTTTGACTTCAAATTGCCAGGGAAAGGTTACATTTGTGCTTGCTTTTGACTTATGCTGTGTCACTACTATTGCACTCCAATGCTGCTGCTAGTACCTTCTTTTACTAGAGTCACACTTTGAATCAGGTAGATTGTCATAAATCACAGCAGCTCACTGGAAAAGAATGGAAAATACCCATCATTTACACTTGTAAATGCTGCTGCATGAAAGCATCTATAAAATGTTTTTTTTTTCTTAATATCATCAGAAATATTATCTCAAATTTTCTTTAAATATCACAATATAATTTTGAGGCTATATCGCCCACCCCTAATGACAATGTAGGGTCAAGCAAAATCACCTAGGCCTAAACACCAGGTGGCAACCAATTAAGACAACCACCAGTTGTGAGGGAAAAATATGTATTCCCCATCCGGTTGGCGAAAACCTGCTTGCAATTGCTTTGGCTGCAGTTGTCCACAGCAGCATGTAAACCAACTTGTGTGCAATCACTTGCAAACTACTCTCTGAGCAGTAGTGAAACTGTAAAAAGTACAATAGTAAATGAAACCAGGTAACAGCATTTTCTTCTAAGTAAAAGTTGCTCCTTTTGAAATGTAACGCAACGCTGAGGAACAACTTTTACCCTTTTCTTTTTACCCTTTTCATTATTGCTTAGCTAATAGCTAGCAAGTGTTTACAAACAAGTTGGCATCTTCCATGCAAACTACATGCAACTGTGGCAATTTGCTAGTGCCCAAACCTATCACAAACAGGATTTTGGGGCTGCAGCCCTCTTTTTGACCAATTTCACCTAGTGACTGCCAGGAACCACTCACCTACAAGTCAAGAAATACACATTTTCTTTCCCTAGGGACCAGTGGTTGTATCACATTCAATATGGTGGACAACCCAAGCAATGTGCGCATGACGTCAGGTAAGAAACCACTCTAAGACTGCTTACAGTTTTGTTTTGTTTGCAAAAGAAATTACCCCCAGTGCCCTTTAAAAAAATGCAGGATTAAGTTACTTTTTAGACTTTAGACGTTACTTCCTTCTTTTATACTATGTTACACTCAGGTGATGTTCTCCATCTGCACACACCGCACACCCCGAGTACCAAAAATAAATAATGTACAAAGTATGAGAGAGGTCAGTTTTCATATGGTATATTGTCAAAGCAGTATACTGATGCAATCCTAAAGCCTACATAAATGCATCCAATACAGAATGAGGATTTGAAAGTAAGCTTTATTTGAGTTTACCCTTTGATGTGTTTACTCAAAGCTGAGCAGAATCAGACCAATATTAAAAGCCTGGCCAGGAGCAGAGGCCCAAAGCCAGATGGAATATCTGTTTAACCATTCACACCAATCTCAAAACACTGGATAATTACAGATTACTCCATCAGGCTGAAAAGCGGACTGGCAGAAGGGACACATGAAGAGAGAACAGAATACGGGTGAATTCAGTGGCTAGATGTTCAGTCTGCAGCAGCACTGCAATTATTAATGCTACAAAACTAGATTGTATGGGGATTTAATTTGAGTTGTGGGTAATTCAAAAAGTAAACCTCAAAGGTTCAGCCAACCTGCTGTGTTTAGGCAGGTGGATGCCAACGTAGTTTATTTTATTTAATAGTAGCATCTTGTGTTTTTATTGCAAGTTGTGGTGTCACAATAAAGAGAGAAAAGGCTCAGATGATGCTTACCTAATAGTGTTAAAATATCCATATGAAGATAATCCCTGTTCCATCTCCACCCTGGCTTATATAATTGTAAGGATTAAACATTTGTTCCATAATATCTAGTCTGTTCTTGCTCTCAAAGGTTTTGGACTGTATGGTAGGTTTACAGACAGTACGGTCTGTTTCCTTCTATGTGGATTAGTCTGCCTGGTCATTGTTTCCTGATGCTTACATTTTTTTTTCTCTCATCTGCCATCTGAAGCCTTTATAAGCCACACTGCTTTCATGTGCTAAAATCCACTTACAGCCCTAATTAAAAACTTGTTTCACCAGACAGACGGGAAAGTGGAGAACTGGAAAGGGATCCGAGTCCCCTCACCTCAGGTGGAATGGCTAAAAGTAACTGCTTCCTCTTGTGACCTCTTTTTTCCCCCCCTTTTCTGGCTGCTTTGAAAAACCCCTGACAAAGCCTCCATGGGGTTTCATATTTATCCTCTGCAAAGGACCATGGATCAAAAGAGATAGGCAATTTCACATATCAGAGACAACACCGCAAGGGCTGTTTGTTGAGTGAAAACAAAATGCTGGCTTGCACTTCAATGTGTCAAGAGCTTACAGACCCAGGCTTTCTAACATAGCCTGCACTTAAGTATTTAGGGATACTGTTTCCCTGTTGACTACTTAAAATACTTGAAAATTATTTCTTACCAAAATGACCCAACATGTGGCTGCACAAAAACGCATACAAATCACCGGTAATGTGAATCAGATTGAAAGTGGTTTGACGGTAGTCTGTAGCTGACTGCTAATGCTTGCTTCTTTTTTTTTTTTTGCTGTTAGCATTGCCTTAGCCACTCATTGTTTTTCTCCATTTCTACCAGTGTCTTGGGCTACCAGCTCAGTTTTTGCAAGATGGTCATCTGCTATAAAATTGGTTGGGTTGATATTAAGTTAATCCCTGTAAGCAACCACCAATTTGTTGACAAAAAAAAAAAACACGAGTCATATTGCTTAACTAGTTTCCTGATGGTCCAGTCCATCATCCAGGTCATCAATAAAATAATTTCTCAGGGATGACATCCTCTTTCTAATATTAGTTATGCTTACGGGTAGTGATAGTGATATGCATGTTTTTAAATTCAAAATGGGATGAAAATCTGCACATCTGAGTGAGAATCCAAGTATTACGTATTATGCCATTTTATCAGGGCCAAGTAGTTTTATTCAATCGTTCTACTCTACAGTGTTATCTATTCACTATTCACTGAGTATTTCTTGCTCTGTTATTTCTCAAGAGACAGCCCACCCCAAGACCTTAAACAGAGTGAACTCACATTCCAATCTCCAGCATGTAAAAAGTCAACAATAGACAAGAACACAGAAAATGAAAAGGAAGGCTCAGGTAAAAGAGGGAGCATATATCTGGGAATGGGACTAATGGGAATTAGTACAGAAAGGACTGGCATGGCCAATCTGAAAGGGTCACATGGAAAGTTGCGGAATGGAAAATGAAAATAGATGGAGAGATAAAGACGAGGAATGTGGACAGAAATAATGAGTGTGTTATAGTCCTGGCATGTCATCCACAACAGGAAGAAAGCAAGCCGAGAGGAAAAGGCACTGTCAGTGACGAGCGAAGGGAGGAGGGAATCGTGGGAGGTGGGAAGTAAGAAGAAGCAACAGAACTGAGATGGAAGGGGAGGATGAGGCAGTAACAGGGTAAGGGAGGGGAGTATAGTGAGGATAGTGTGGTATGTCATATGCCCCATTATCAGATACTGTCAGTGACGCACTCCATCTCTAAAGGGAAAGTGCTAGCTGGCCAGTTATGGGATTAAAATGTCCTCTTACTCCTCATTTTGCATTAGCCAGATTCTCTCCAGGAGCACTTCCAGAAACCTTGCCTGTCTTAGACAAGGACAAAGTAAACATAAGAGTTTTTGACAGAGTGACCACATCCCAATCACAGTGCATCTGATGTATATTTAAACTGCAGGATTTTGCTCCCAAGAAGACACTAAGGTCCTGGCAAATTCTTTATTTGAAAGCAGAAAAGAAATCCCCTGCTGTGTGCTTACGATGGAGAGGGTTCATGCACACTGACCTGGGCTTTCTAGCAAAGCCTGGACTCAAGTGTTCAGGGATACCGTTTCTCTGTCAACTACTGCAGCTGAAAATAATTTATGTATTTTGCAATCTTGACTCCTCGATGACAACTGGAGCCTTTCAATCATGCTACTTTGTTTGATAATATGGTCTTTAATAAACATACAGCTGAAACTATGAAACAAGCTTTAGACATCTCCAGCTGCTCAATCTAGAAACATTTGGAGATGTTTAAATATCCCAAAGTACTTGAAATAATCTCTTAGATGCCCACCATCAACCCTTGAATCTTTTATTCTCTCCTTCCTTTTTTTCCCCCCTGCACATCCTTTTTAATTCAGCAGCTACATGTGTGACAGAACATGTGCGCCTCCACCTACACATGCAATTACTTATTATAAATGCGACACAGCTTCCAGATCAGCTCAGCCTTGGCATCCACAGGCACTGACGAGGGAGGGCTGATAGGATGAGATGTTCAACCGCTACATCAGAGTTTGTTAAGATTTTTTTTTTTTTTTTTGACGCAGCTGCTGCAGCAGCCAAAGCAAAAGGACAGAATGCTGTCATAGAAGGAAGACATCTCCAGCAGCGCTGTTGTGTTGTTCGAGTTGAAAATTAGACCCATCCTCACTCAGTGAACAGAGATGTGAGTTGTCAATAAAGGAAGCAGAGTGTTTCTGTGTGTGCATGTGTTAACCCCCACAAGGGTAGAGCTGGTAGCCTGGGGAGGGACTCCACAGGTGGGGATGGCGGTTTTAAAAAAAAAAAAAAAAAAAAAAAAAACCGGGGGGTGTCCACTAACAATAAAAATCCCTCCCATGATGACAGACCTTAGACATAAGCATGGACTAAACACATTAAAAGCAAACTTTAGTAAACTTAATTGACCTTTAAAAAAAAAAAAAATCTGTTCCCTCATCCTGTGGTTAAATCACTTGATGAGCAAAGCTTCTGTAGCTGCTTCCTTCACTTAAATGTAGCACTCTTACATCACTATTCAAATCTGACTAAACTACACTGACGGCCATTTTGATTAATGAGACTGGTGTTGACAGAGCCTTAGGTGGAAATAACTTCACGTCTGATTTCCAGCAAGTTCCTTGATGTGCCTTGCTCTCTTAAAATAGCACAGTATGTCCAACTAACAACATGAAACAACACTTAAGTCCGGAGATAAGTAATAAACTCTGCATCTTTCATCACATCCCTGACTGATCTCTATGTCAATCAATACATTACAAAGCTGAGTGAAATGCTGCAGATGCCCAAGCAACCCATTCATAACGGCTGCAGCAATGCCTGATGATAAAAATGCACTGCAAATCATGCATTTGCACCATGAGCTGTTTCACCACAAATATGACATTTCTCTAATGAATCTACCCCCCACAAGTCATTACGACTGCTGCAGCGTCCACATGTAAAAAGATAAGACAGACAGCAAGGATGGGATGCACAGGAAACCCACAAAAGCGGCTGCGGCTAGCCATCCCAATTATGCAGCAGTCACGCAGAGACTTAACTAAACAACCATTACCTTTATCTGATCGTCGTTTTCGCAAGATTTCCTGTGCCTTTAAGAGCAACGGTGAATCGCTGTCTGGATTTTCAACTGTGGTGTCTGCGTGCATGTGTCAGAGGAGGCATCGTTAACTGAATGCCTGAAAGCGAGCTTGTTATAATACAGGTAATTAAATCAGACATATGCTGAGGGAAAAATGCAGAAACCACACAGTACCACGCAGTAAACGTGACTTGAGCGCCAGTTAAACTTTTCAGCGTTGTTTTCTTAACGGAGCTTTACCTACAATATACTGCATGTATCCAAAAACTAAACACATTGCTTTTCAGCAAACAATTAGCAGCTAGACTCCGGTTAACCGAAGACTAATGGGTCAGATACATATCCCCTGTTTCTCTGCGCACATCAACGGAGAAGAGAGCGCACTCACCTTTATTAATTTCCACCTTTTCGAGAGGAAAAATAACGCTCTCGCTGGTCAGTCAGCGTCATATACAGACTGTAACTGCTGTAAAGTGAACCGGCTGTCAAAGCTTCGTAGCGGAAAACCTGCGCTGCTCTTCACCTTTCAATGGGTTGTTGTCCGAGCACTCCGCCGACCGCCTCGCGGTTTGTTCAAATCAGAAGTTCATCCAAAGTTACAGCGGTTCGCCCCGCCTCGCGACGACGATTAGGTCAGCGCTTCCCTGTAATCCTCTGAGCCGTATTCTCGCGATACGACCGGCCCTTATTTATCGGACTGCGAAGCCTCGCGGTGACACGGTGAATTGAATGAAAAGGGAGGCCGGGCCAGTGCTGGTGAAAGGACGGGAGAGAGGGAATGCGTTGCTCTGGCAACACAATGGATGGGATTTCAGCAATGCATTTTTTTTTTTTTTTTTTTTAACTCAAGCTAGTGGTGTTGTGGTAGGTTTGCGTGCTGATAAACACTATCTAAATCCATGTAATGTTTGTATCGAGGACAAAATCACAGGAAGCTACCTGTTGGAATGTGTTCACCTGGTCTGAAAGAACTACCATTTTGGCTTTTAGTTGCTACATGAGAGTGGGTGTAATGAAAGTCCTCTTCAGTACTTAGATAACAGCATATATTTGCACAAGGGTAACTGACACTATTTGCACAAACGAATACACTCAAAGAGGTTTGTCGTGCTTTATTGATGGATGTTTTCTGTAGGTGTTTCTTTTTTGTGATCAAGTTTTTTTTTTAATTCATTAAAACCATACAAAACACAAAACCACCATCACGTGGCATTCTTTTGCAATCTCACAATATGTCTAAGACATAGGAACGTCTCCAAGGAATGGGGACTACACAACTTAACAGACTAAAGTGGAAAGGTTAGAAGCATGGCCTATAGCATATCGCTCAGAATCTGCATTAACATGCCAAGTATTCAGCATTTCCTCCAAAGCATCGTTAATTCAATCTGTTGAGACTTCCATATATACAACATCCAAAAAGGAACAGGCCCAGGATTTGATCGAGCCAGCTGGTACTGGTGGAGCTCGGACTTAGGAATCAAAATATAGATTAGTACAGCAAGTGTGGTTAGGCCAATAAAAAATAATACGTGTATCTTTTACCTGAGGTGAGATGTAGGAAAACAAGTTCACACCTTGTTATGATTCTTACCTGTGTGTTTACCCACATGTGGTCAGTCCAAGTAAGTCCCAGGCATCCTGAGTGCCTTTTAAAGGGATCCAGGTAGCATCAAGTATAAATGAGGAGGGGGTGGAAAAGCCACAACAGCTCTTATTTTAGATTATAGGTTGCAGGTCAAGTGGAGAAATGTTTGTTGTTGTTGGTTTGCTTGCTTATTTTTTCTGTATTGATTTAATGTTAATAAAGATTATTAGATAAGTCATGTTAAGTCTGTTAGTTTATAACCCTTTTTGATGGAATGACTTGGGGGGGGGGGGGGGGGGGGGTGCACACATAGTAGCAGTCTATAAAAGACTGCCAGTTAACAGTCAAAGTAAACCACAGGTTCAGCTCACCTGATAGGCTGAGGAAGGCTGTTCCAGAGTTTAGGTAGCACAACCTCAAAAGCGTGATCACCTCTGGTTTTAACATAAGAGTGTGGAACAGTTAGGAGACCCTGATCAGATGATTGGAGAGGCCAGCTGCAGTTATAAGGTATCAGTAGTTCTGCAGGAGCCTAGAAGTCCCGTGTCACCTGATCCTGGAAAGGTTAATACAGGTTAAGACTGTGCAACCCCCAGGAGACTCTGATCCTGGACACATTCAAATATTCAGTGTCCAAGACCGTCCATTAAAGGCGATGCAAGGACCTGGAAGCAAGCTTGCTTCTTCATCACTAAATAAGCGGACTGAGTTAAAGGAGTACAGACTCATTGCCTGTGAGCAATACCTTTCATATTCATGTGATGCTTTGCTATCATAAAAACATTCATCATAGTAGCTTAAAACTCTGCTTTACACCACAGTCATTTTTAACATCCAAAGGTATGAGTGCTAGCTAAATAATTAGCTAGAACTTCTTGAAAGAATCCAGAAACAGAAACAAAGATAACTTCAAATCTCACCAGTAATCCTAATATTGGATGCAACTTTTCCTCAGATATTGCTGGTGCCATTTTCACCTTTGGACACCCTTGGTACATGTCCTTTTTCACACACAACAGGTGAGAGTCCATTTGAAACACACTCAATAAATGCTTGCGGGAGGCAGGACACAGGATGGCCATCCAGCAGCAAGTTATCCATCGCCTGACCATTACCTGCACTATTGTCACAATGGCACAATTTGACATCACGCAGACTTTGTGTTATTTTAGTTTTCACATTCACCTCTGTTGGGCAATGCCTATTGAATTTAAGAGTTGCAATGCATGTGTGAAAATGAGATGCTTGTTGTGCCATTAAGGAAGTAAAGTCACACCTGTGTGAGTAACAAGATACTGACATTGATTATGACAGTTCAGTAGGACTGTGATCTAGTGTTAGAAGACAGTTGCTCCTCAGTCTTTCACCATTAATATATGCTCACTACATGTCATTACTAATTGCTGGAACAGTAAAATGTGTGTGGTGTGGCTCAGTGAGATGCTACTGTAAAGTGAAGAGAAGAGTTCAAAGCCAAAGACTTCTGCAGCAGTTAAAACAAACAAAATTATGGGGTGCCCACTCCAGGGCGGGAACAAGTTGTTGTCCCAAGTGGAAGAATTTAAGTATTTCGAGGTCTTGTTCACGAGTGAGGGGAGAGTGGAGCAGGAGATTGACAGATCGCTTGGTGATGAGGAGGCTGTATTGGTCTGTTATGAAGCAAGAGCTAAGCGCAAAAGCGATCTACATTCACCTGTGGTCATGAACTTTGAGTATTCACCATAAGATGAAGAAGATTGTAGATACAGGTGGCTGAAATGAGCTTCCTCTGACAAGTAAGGGGGTCAGGGGGTCTGGGCTCAACCTTAGAGATGGGGTGATGAACTCAGTCTTTTTGGGAGCGACTCAGAGAAGAGCCACTACACCTCTAGATTGAAAGGAGCCAGGTGAGGTGGTTTGAGCATCTGACTAAGATGACTACTGAATGCCTCCTAGGTGAGTTGTTCCGGGTATGTTCAATTTGAAGGAGGCCCATGGGGGCTCAATGGCATATATCTTGGCTGGCTTGGGAATACCTTGGTGTCCCTCTGGAAGAGGTGGAGGAGAAGGCCGGGGAGAGGGAGGTCTTCTCTGTTTAGACTGATGCGCTCACCATCCGGACCTGGACAGTGGAAGAAAATGGGTGGGTAGATGGATGGATGGAGGGCAAAACCATGACAAGTAACAAATCTACTACAACTATGTGCAGTCATCTGAGAGAGGTGGGTGTTGGGATCTTTTTTTTTTTTTTTTTTGACCTGTCATGTCTGGCAGTTTTCGCAATCGGAATGATAATCCGAAGGCATTATTGTACCAAACATATTTGCTTTTACAAGAAGTGCTCTATAAATTTTCTATAGGCTATTCTTGTTAATTGTATTTTTATTTTATTTATTCTTGCCAGATCTGACAGGCAGGGAAAGAAGAAGAGAGATGGAGAGCAGAAAGAAAAATAGAAAGAGGGGAAAAAAAAGGGGGGGGGGGGCGCAGGAAAAAAATAGAAGATAAAAGCTACACATACATACACATTCACATATATATATATATATATATACACATGCATATACACACACACATACAGTCTTGCTGTAGTTTGTAGTAATGTATGTGTGTTCCTCTGTCATGGAACGTACTCAATAATGAGGGCAAGAAGCCGCAACCCCGCTCCCCCTCCGGGATCCAGAGGCAGGCAGGGAAAGACCCAGGGGACCCGGGTCATCCACGGCCCACCAGGAGCACAGAAGACCCGAGACCACACATCCCAATGGCAACTGCGCGCACACCCCAGAGGAGGAAGACCCCAGACGGAGCCCCCATGGTCAACGGGCAAGGGCCCAGAGAGCCAGAGGAAATGAGCAGCCCACCCCCCCGGCAGGCCGGCCCCCCCAGCACAAGCCGAGAATGCAGCCCCTAGGCCCCAGGCGCCCGGGAACTGCCCGACACCCAGCAGAACACCACCCCCCCTCCCCCGACGCCAAAGAGGCCCGAGCCACCCCCAGGCCACAGCCGCCAAGGGAGCGCACCAGAAGCCATGCCAAGACATCCGGCCACACACCCCAGGACCCCCAGGCACACACATCCCAGGGGCGGCAGTGACAATCAGTCGGGAGCAGCGGGGAGCGGTAGGCAGGGGTAACTTCTGCCCTCCGCAACCGTGTCCCACAGGGGCCAAGGCTCAACAAGCCACAGACCCAGACCCAGCTGTCCACACGCACGCACGCACACGTCATACATACATGCCAGTCACACACCCATGCTCATATACACGGACCGTACATGGACATTAAGTGTGGGCAAGCGGGCACCAGCACCGAGTCAGCAGCGCCCCAGAGAAGCAGCCAACCCAACCCCGAACTACTAGCCAGTCCCTACCCCCGGCAGGGTGCACAAAACCCGGGTGTGGGAAGACCCGCCCACCCCCTCCTCCCACTCAAAATGGTTGGGGTGATGTGTTAGGTGTATGTGGGTGTATGTAGTGGGAGGAATGTGTATGATTGTATGAAAGCTACAGTGCTATTAAAATTGGGGGGGACAGATATAACATGCGCACTGAACAACAGCGCCCATGGGTGTTGGGATCTTTGAATGATAGTCACACAGTTTCCAGTGATTGAACCGTATGTTCCAAAGAATTAAAGCAATATTTTTTTAAATCAGGGTATAACATCAAAAATATTAAACATCTGGGACATGTATCTGATTGGTTAAGTAGCAGAAGGGATTGGTAATCAGTTTCAGCTGCTTTGGTGTTAATCAAATTAACAACAGGTGCACTAGAGGGACAACAGGGATAGCTTTACAGGTGGAGGCCACTGACATGTTTTCCCTACTCATTTTTTTCTGTCTTTTTTCACTAGTTGTACATTTGGCTAGGGTCAGTGTTATTACTGGTAGCATGAGGAGATACCTGAACCCTACAGAGGTTGAACAGGTTGTCCAACTCCTCCCAGATGGCACATCAATATGTGCCATTGACAGAAGGTTTGCTGTGTCTCTCTCAGCACAGTCTCAAGAGCATGGAGATGATTCCAGGAGAAAGGAAGTTACACTAGGAGAGCTAGACAGGACTGAAGAAGGTTTTTAACCCATCAGCAGGACCGGTATCTGCTCCTTTGTGCAAGGAGGAACGGGATGAGCACTGCCAGAGCCCTACAAAATGACCTCCAGGTGGTCACTGGTGTGAATATCTCTGACCAAACAAGCAGAAACAGACTTCATGAGGATGGCCTGAGAGCCCAACATCCTCTAGTGGGCTCTGTACTCTCTGCCAGGCACCGTGGAGCCCAACTGGCATTTGCCATAGAATACCAGAATTGGCAGGTTCACCACTGGCGCCCTGTGCTTTTCACAGATGAGAGCAGGTTCACCTTGAGCACATGTGACAGACATAAAAGGGTCTGGAGAAGCTGTGGAGAACAGTATGCTGCCTTTAACATCATTCTACACAACTAGTTTGGTGGTGGATCAGTGATGGTCAGGGGAGGCATATCCATGGAGGGATATACAGACCTGTACAGGGTAAGCAACGGCACCCTGACTGCCATTAGGTATAAGAATGAAATCCTTGCACCCATTGTCAGACCCTATGCTGCTGCAGTGGGTCCTGGAGTCCTCCTGATGCCTCATGTGATGAGAGTATGCAAGTAGTTTCTGGAGAATGAAGGAATTGATACCACTGACTGGCCCCCACACTCACCTTACCTAAATCTGATACAGCATCTCTAGGACATTGTGTTTCGGTCCATTCGACATCACCAGGTTACACCTCAGACTGTCCAGGAGCTCAGTGATGCCCTATTCCAGATCTGGAAGAAAATCCCCGAGGACACCATCCGCCATCTCATTAGGGGCATGGCCCGACGCTGTCAGGCATGCATACAAGCACATGGGGGCTGTACAAATTACTGAGCACCATTTTGACCTGCTGCGATGAAATTTCAGCAAAATGGACTAGGCTGCCGCGTCATGTTGTCCCTTTGATTTTTGGGGTGTTTTTGAATTCAGCCCCTCTGTATGTTGATATTTTTCATTTCCATCAAACAATTTGGCATCCTTTCATTCCTAACGCATTACCCAGTCCCTGTCTGTACAAACATCCAGCATGATTTTGAGATCTAACGGGGGGTTCAGAGTGTTCCTTTAATTTTTTGAGCAGTATATTTTTACTTGAGATCCCCGTCCCTACTAAAAGCACGATCCACTGCAACTGTGTAGTGTAGCCTCCAGTAGCATACTGGAATACCTGTAAACATGCTTTGATGTGTCTGAATGTGTCTGTGCCAGTGGACTTCCCCTTTAATTGCTCTTCTTAATTAATAAGAACTCTACCTGAAACACAGCACTTAAGTCAATGTTCTTCCTACCACCCCAGATTATTTGGCGACTTCAAGAAAAGTTCTGTGATGTTGTTCAAGCAGCCTCAAGCTTAATAACCAGAAATCCTGTACAGTATAACCTATTAGCACATTGCATCCACCACTGCGGCAGAAGATTTTGGAAGATGTTACATCCACATTAATAGTGAGTTTAAAAGTCCTTACTTTCTTTAAAAAAAAAAAAAACACTACATTATTTATTTCTTCTTAAAATTTTAATTAGAAAGAGCATTGCCCTAATTAAAGCAGCTCAGCAGGTACCAATGTGAAGAGTGGGTGAACAGTAAGAAAGTCACAGGATTTCAACTCTCTCTCCCACATAGTCACCTGTGAATAGTTACAAACTTATTCTGTATTCTCTGTCCCCAGCCTGTCTTTTCTCCCCTACAGTTAATAAATGTGGTTCCAGTGGCAGCAGTTCACATTCTCATCTTCATTTACTCATTTTCTCCTCAGCTAGCTCAGCCTGTCCTTTCATCTCTGCTTTCCATATGTGCATCCATTATTGTAAAATGTCATCCAGGATGACATAAAATCTAATAAAGACAAAGGAAAAGAGATTACTGTCATTATAACTGCTCTATTCCTGTAACTCTGTGGGTCTTAACAATGCCCACCCCGTTCTGTCATGGGGCGTATATATGTGTAGGCGGTGTGTATTGTTCTCTGGTGAAAAACTGCTCCTCCAGGATTAGTTCAAGTAGTCTAATTGGGTTAGCTGCAGAATGCAATTGAGTTAAAGAACTGAAAAGACACATCAGCAACAACAAGTGACAGAGAAGCTTCACTGCTCATTATACCTGTAAAATAGTGAAGCATCAGATACCTGAGCAGAAGAAAATAATAACAGCTTAATAACACTGGATCTAGCGCTGTTATGAATTCTATACAGCTGGAAAGAATGTGTATTTATGCGAATACATGACAAATGTAACTTCTGCATTTATAAGAAAACTAACCATGCAGAGCAGAGGGGAGGTTACTGAAGCTTCTGAAAACACAGAGTCCTGATGTCAAGGAGATTGTGTTTGAGCATCTGTTTGCGTACCAGTGACGCAACAAATGCTCGAGCAGCTGCTGACATTTCTGACTGTCAAAAGGCCATTTCCTGCTAATTTTATTTGCACATGTAACTGAATTTTCAAGAAAGGAAGAGCAAGAGATATCTATGGCTGTATTTTGATTCTATCTGTATTTTATCTACCTTATAATGACAAAGAGTATTATAGTCACTACATGCTATGCCACAGAGATGTGAGAATCCAATAGTTTAATTTAGTCTTGATATTGATTTCAATACTTTCATTAAGGTATTCATACAAACCAGGTAATGGAAAAACTGGATTTTATAATGCAACTGACAGTCATAGCAGATAACCAGCTTGATGTCAATATAATTCAACATATTCTGCATTTCTGCTTATCCGTATAGATTTTGTTTTGTTGAATTTGAGCACAATAAAGATACTTTTGTCACTGAATTCACTGTGGTACTGTAATAGGATGCCACAGCTGCAACAAGTTAGTTCATGAAATTTCTCCCCTCCTGTAAGCGATATTATTGCAGGTTGAGCAGGGTCGCCAGTAGCTTGTTAAAGTCACTGCTGCTCTGCCGACTCAGTAACTGCAGAGTTCCAAACCTCTTTTGACATTAACAGCAGCACAAAAAGTGTGTGCTGGGAGCTTCACGGCACGGGTTACCATGGCAGAGCAGCTGCATGTAAGCTTTACTTCACCAAGCACAATGCCAAGCTTTGGGTGGAGATGTGAAACGCACACCACCACTGAACTCTGGAGTAGCAGAAACATGTTATGTGGAGTGATAAAGTTTGGTGGAGGTGGGATAATGCTATGGAGTTGTTTTTCCAGGGTTGGCCTGGGTGAAGGCAGAGGTGGGGGGAAATATTAATGCCTTAACAATGGAAAATGGATCTTTAATGAATGGATTTATAATGGGATGTCATAAAAGCGTCATGTGTAGGTGATTTTTTGTCCATATAGTGTACTATAAATACTAATCAATATTGTACATGTTGTGATTAGTATAGAAAAATTATATAGTACTTATTTCCTTCACCCCGTTCACAAAATGTCTTTACTGTTATGAAGTGTTTGAAGTGGCCTCCTCATTTCCTTTGTGCATTAAAATAAAGTACTCACATTTATACAGCACTTTCCTGTAGTCTTACAGACCACTTCAAGTGCTTTAGACCACAATTAGCATTTCAACAACACAATTATGCAGTGCATTATTATATACACTGCAAGCACTTGATCTACCTCATACCCTCTGCCAATTTAGAATCACTAAATAACCAAACATGCATGTCTTTGGACTGTGTTAGGAAGCAGAAGTACCTGGAGAAAACCCACAAAGGCACAGGGCGAACATGCAGACTCCACACTGATTCAACCAAGAGATTTGCACCAAGAATCTTCGAGCTATGGGGTGGTAGTGAAGCTGAATAGTTATATCAACACCACAGTCTACAGCTGTACTTGTTATTGAAGTAGGTCACAGATCATCTTATCTTACCTTTAGTTTTATGAGGTACAGGGGCCCATCTATCAATTTCTCTTTGATCTGTAAGAAATGAGGAAATCTTCACGAGGAAAGTGTTTTTTTTTTTTTTTGGGAGTTCAGACTTTATTACAGCATGCTCTTTACGCTACTGCATGTTACTGTATATGATGTTAAGACTACAGCAGCCAACTATTACATGTCTGAGTTATATTAAGACATCAAGTAGTGAGGAGTGAACCCAGAAAAGGGCAGGGGTGGAATTCCTTACCCCGTTACCCCTGGAAGCAGAGGACTGAAGATAATGGGGCCCATTCACAAAGTTCCACTCAAATGGTACTCCTACACTAACAGAGATTGACACAAGGAAAGCGACAAGTTCTTTTCACACACACTGGCTCTTTTGTCCCCTTTACTAAGGGGCGTAATACAGACAGTGCACTCTGAAAATAGGCAGAATTTGATGCGCTTGTTTTACATAAGTGGAAACCACTGTTTCTTGATTGGAGTGTGTGTGCAATTAGTGTTTTGTTGAACAATGTCATTGTATAAACTGGTAGGGCCATTTACTCGGCTGAGTGGCAGCCGTTTCAGAAAGACAGGAGGGGAGCGGCTATTGATGATATTCTGTCCAATCGCTACTACAAAAGCGAGTAAAGCACTTCACCCATCTTTTTTTCCTGTCCTCTAACATATGTGGGACATGTTGAGCAGATGCATGCCTCTTTCTTAAAATCAACAAATGCAGTGTGTTGACATAAGAAAAGCAAGTAGGTTATACTTAACCACATCTGTACTTTAAGCTAAATGAATACGCTAGTATATAAAAATGAAAATATCATGAAAAAGTTCCTGTTTTACAGAATTTAATTTAAAACGGTAAATTTTCATATATTGAAGTGAAATGTTTCAAGTCTTTCATGTTTTAATTTTGATGCCTTTGGGTTAGCCCATGAAAATCAAAATTCCAGCTTGTTTGTTTCTTATCTTCCTCTTGACGATACCCCATTCTCTATGAGGTATTCTCTATGGCGATATTATGGGGTTCAGTTCAGGCAAGCTGGGTGGCCAATCAAGGTCAGCAAACCGTTATCAGCAGGTGGAAGCATGAAGTGCTCTAAAATCTCCTGGTAGATGGCTGTGTGGACTTTGGATTTGATAAACAAATAAAACTATTTCCAAATAAAACACAAAAGTGACTTTGACCTAAAGAGAGGACTTTGGACCACTGAGCGTTCAGGAGTGGCTTGATGTTAGGACTACAGCAGTTGTAGCTCCTTTCCTAAAGATGTCTGTGCATGGAGGCTCTTAATACACTGACACCAGCCTCAGTCCACTCCTTGTGAAGTCGGCTTACCCTCCTTGTGGAGGCAATCAGTGATCGTCGCCTGGACGGCTGTCACGTCAGCAGCCTTCCCCATGACTGTGGTTAGGTGAGCTAAATTAGACTGAGAAATAAATGATTCACACAGTTTTAATAATAATTTACTCAAACTCAACATCAAATATTGTGATATGAGATCCAGGATTTCTGATTTTCACAAGCTGTAAGCCAAAATCATCAAAATGTAAACAAAAAAGGATTGAAATATTTCACTTTACATGAACTTTTTCATGATTTCATAAATATTTTGAGATGTTTGATTATTTCCAATGATCTTTGCTGCTATTAATTATATAATAATATTTCACATTTAAGATTTGATTTTGGTTATTGATTGAGTGGTGACATTAGATGACATTGTTACATTTTTTTCCATGGGACACATAAATGTGAGACCAATCAAATTTTCGTTATAAAATTTCACAGTAGCACTACAGGGAAAATCAGGGATTCCAAAAACCATTCATTGTCTGGGATTAATCATTGTCTATAATCTTCCAGCAGATGTTTGTGTAGTTATAGATGAGTGAAATATTTCACTATCATGGGTTCACCACAATCATTTTAAGTACATGAAAAATGTGACATTTGGTTCCTCTGATTCTTTGCCAAGTTTCAAGTATGTGCCTGGGGGATTGTAGTGCTAACAATGAGCTGAAGTTGGAGGTGTGTTCCTTCACATAACTTTTAAACCAGATACGCCATTTCCATGTGTTAATAATTATTGCATCAGATAATACTGTGAGAGGTCCCAAGACAAACTTGATTCTGGGTTTTTTTTTTTAATATGATTTTCATCACAGTTACCTCACATGATTTCCAGAAACTGCAAGTTCATTAAAGCAAATAAAAACTGTCATCAAAGCCAAACTTCAGCAAGTTTCTTGCATTCTTCTTTTCTTGTGGTGTCACTGAAATTTTGCCTGTTTATTAAATTTGCCGTGCTAACACTACAAACTTGAACACAATAACTAAGTTTGGGAAAGTGGTAGCAAATCTTAAATTTATGGATGTTATATTGTTATCAATACATGTTTTTGAGTCTGTAGCCTGCAGCATTCGGTTCAGTAGTAATTAGTTTGAAGCAGAAAGTCAGACAAGTATACCAGAAGCCCTGCACAACCGACTTTATTTGCACACATCAAAAGTCCCGTCTGTCAAGTGTCACTTTCTAAAACAAACATAATAGTGATGAGACTGAGCAGGAATAAATTATCATTATTTATCTTGTGTATATTTTTACAGGTATAGCTTCAACCCAACGCCAGAGGCAAAATTGATTAAATGTCTTAAAATAAAAATAAAAAAAGCAAACTAAGGCAAGCATTTCTCTTCATTATCCACTTTCAACTTTATTCTTACTTTTAGTCTGACAGTAAGAAGGAGAAAAATCAGCAGTGCTTAAAAAAATAGTTCACCAAATATTATGAAATTCTGAAAGTAAAGATTCACAATGATTCAAAACAATCCCTATTTAACCTTTGCTGCAGCCCCCAAGTTTATCCACTGGCTGAAACAAGTGTGCCTGACCATAGGGATATCCACTTTTGTTGACTGTCTGAAACTGAGGTTTAGGGCAGTCTGAAGTGTGAGCTTTTTGCCTCAAAAATCATCATTAGGCTGTCAGGGAAAGGGATGACATCTACCAACAGGTATGAAGGGATTGACCACACCTCAGGTCAAGAGGAAAAGACCTACATGACATCAAAAAGGGCTTATCACTTTGGTGTGGATAAACAAAAAAAAGAAGAAAACTGAAGAAGAAAAATGAGCACAGGATAAAGGTGAGGTGGCTGTTGCTGTGGCTGTAGGTTCAGTTGTGGGGTGGAGTGGGGAGCTGTGGATGGGACGGGAGAGCCAATTTTTAAGCAACTTTGTTGCTATTGTCCTGCTGGCTAGCTCACCTAAATTGATAAGTTAGCTGGTAAGGATTTTTTCTATGCAAATAAACTTTACACATTGTGTTCTTATGACAGGATGACAGGGTTAAAATTAAATCGTCATGTGAATGGACTGCATTGTGGAACTGATTGACCAAAGTGATAGCAGTTGGGTTGGATTATAGCGAGCTACAGTGCAATTTGTTGAATCAGGCCTGTCGACATTACACATTGTGAGGTATGATGCAGTGTTTCCCATCGTTTTACATATTTCAATATCAACGTTACTTGACACATGTTCACCTTCAGTCCTTTTTAAGCAATCGCAGTGGGTAAATCATTTAATTGTAAGCTGCACAGTGCCTGAATGCACCTGCTAGCCTCCTTGTCTCTGTGATCACTCTGATCACAACAGTTCTCTCCCTTTAGATCATATAATGCTCATCACTAATTTACTATTGTTTTTATTACTTTAAAGAGATAAAAGCAGGAAAAGTCTGAAAGTGACAACTTTGAAATTCAGTGCATGTTTTACTAGGTGCAGTGCCAGGATTCTGATTTTAATTTACTAATTTAGGCTGAGCCTAAATATTATGAATAATATAAATTTTATAAATTGTGTAAATTAAGAAAATTTTTTTGTGTATGGATTGTGAGGACCAATATAGGTTATCCATTCATTTAAACACTTAGATTTAAAGTGTAAGTAAATAAACCGTCTTACAGATGAGAGAGAAAGACTGTTGGGTGAGCTGCACTGACTTATATCAACAGGGACGGAGCGGCGCGCTGTGCTGTAAATTCATGAACCTACCTCAAAGGAAACCGCCTGCGCTTTAAAGGAGAAAAATGAAAAAAAAGGGAGAGAAATTTTCAGCTCCAACTCTTGTCTGTAGTTCTGTCGGTTTTTCTGCTTCCAATAGAAAATGTATTTGTCACATTAAGCGACTTCATCCTCACTCTAACCTCGTACCTGCATTCTGTGAAGACAGAAACTGCAGGAAAAAACACATCTGTTAGCTACAGGTGACCTACTTGTTAAGAGTTCTCACCATAAATTAGTTTTTTCCCACTGAGTCTGTGTAAATATCTCTACATGCAAGTTCAGTGCAACCAAAGCTCCAGATTCAAACTGAGTTAAATGTCATGCCTTCTTCATCTTCATCCTGAAGAAAAGTTTATGTTTGAAATTTTTGAGGAAAATGCTGCCTCATTAGCATTTACGGACATAGAAGAGCCTCTTTGTTTACCTTATTATTTTCTGCAGGTTTAAATAGCTTGGGTCAGCATGAGATCTTTAATTTGAATTTTAGAGTCACATATCTAGCATGCTTTCTATTCAAAGTGTAACAGACTGATGCATTGCCACGGATCAGCTCCCCCAAAAGAATTTGTCAAAGGGCCCCCATAAAGCTGGAAAAGGTCCTGCTCCTTAATGCATTCCTAGACCCGCTGACAGGCTATTATTGTTCATGCTCCATGAAAACTCCACTGCGATTGTGAGAAACGTATCACTTATAAATTAGTTTCTGTGCATATGGTAAAGAAGCTGGTGGGTTGTCAGTACCATGATCCTTGCAATCCCGAGGGGGTTGTTGCACAGAAAACTCTTCTAAGATGTGCTTGAAAACACACTGACAAAATACAATTTTAAAATACCTCTAATTTGGCACTGTATGCACAAATACATATCCCCACAAAGAGAACTGGAGCGCAGTGACTCACAGTGGTGTGAAAACACAGCAGAGAGGTGGGAGGATGACATCACAACACCCTGCAGTAGAACAAGTGCTTTGGAGTTGGACCCTATTCAAGCACGCACATAAGGGCACGTAGACACATACACCTATACACATATAAGTGCACACAGTACTCCTCTGCTGCCTCTCAATCACGCCGGCCGCCCCCACCACACGTGCACACAAATACACTCGGAACATTTCCTCACCAGAAATAACGCTGATTGTCCTGAGGAGACATTTAGTTGTTATGATTTTGATTTCCAGCTCCACATGGGGTGGGGGGCGTGGGAAGAGGCAGGCTGGTGGTTGGCCAGGATGTAGACACGCTGTGATAGGATTTGGGGGCTTTGGTTTAAAAAAAAAAAACATGCATTTTTCTTAAGGAAACCATCTAGCTCAGACGCTGATGAGAAGATGGGAAGCTTCACTGATCTCTTTGTATGTGCGTCTGAATTCAGCATATGTTCACCAGGGCCAGCTCCAGCGTCTGTGATCATAGCATAAGTAGAAAGCAAACATACACACTGCATTCAAATGCAAGAACACGCTCAAGCTCAGTGTTTCTAATGCGATTGAAAGAGAGGGGGGAAAAAATCGAGATCAAAACCTGACCTGTGACACAAGTTGCTGATGTAGCGATTCACCAACAAAGACATTTCACCGTGCTTCTGACAAGCTGGTGTTCTTCTTCATCAAAAATAGTGATTGAGGCTGACAAATGCAAGATTGAGTCATGCAAACATGGCTGCTTTAGACGAAACAAGCACCTTTAAAGTTTTGAATTACTATCCTCGTGAGAAAGAAAGAAGAAAAAATTGTCAGGCATCATGAAACTGTAATATTGTACGCTTGAACCTGAATTAAATGAAGCAAAGCCTACAAGTTAGTCCACTGCTCTGCTCACAGGGCACAATCTTTTCGCTTCTCACATCCACCAGTTTTTGCCATGATGGATTTCAACCACTTCGTCACTGTTCAGCTTGTTTTTCTGCACAGCAGGCTGCAGGCATTATGTTTTCAGGTTGTCCATCCATCCAAATGTCATCAGCACGTCTCCTGAATCACGGTTTGACAATATTTACTTGAACTCAAGGATTAATTTATTAGATTTTGTTGGTCAAAAGTAACTGTCACTGTGACTTCACCTTCATCATATTTTTGTAAACATGATATATCGGCAGCCAGGAGGGAATGTTATTACATCTGGTGCAAATGTTTAATTTGACTCAAGGATAGAGTGATTAAAATATAGTAGTCAAAGAACAAGGTCACTCTGATTGCAGAAAACACATTCTTGTCCATAAGAAGTCATACCAAAGTCCTTCCAGAAGTAAATGTCAACCCAAATTTTCCCTCTGTGGGACAATAAAGGCTGTTTCTTCTTATTATTATTTTACTTGGACCATGTCACACTTCTGAATGTAGAACAGCTGATAACTGGTACAGCATATATATATATATATATATATATATATATATATATATATATATATATATATATATATATATATATATATATATATATATATATATATATATATATATATATATATATTGCTGGATTCAGCACAATCAGGCCTTTCCAACAAACCCAGATTGGTGCTCCTGGGAAAATCCCAGCAAAAACTGTTAAAAAGTATATAAATTTATTCATCACATATTACCATATTTTTAAATTTCCACCTATTGTACTTGTAATGTGGTTGTAGGGTTGTATTTCCTCAATACAGGTCTCTATTATACAGTATGAGACCTCAGATAATACACACATTATCTAAGGCTTAGATAATCTAAGGCTTAGATAATGTGCAAAACACTGCTGTGTGTTGTCCTCCTCTGGTAGGGGTATCTTAAATGTTTCCACTGCTCTATACCCACAGAGGCCAAAATGTTTTTTTGCACCATGATGTTAACATGCTTTTCAATGCTGTGAAGTGGGCCACGCAAGTCTATGGAGAGTCACTCACTTATGGAGCACGCCTCAAGTGGCCATTAGCGGAATTGCAGTTTTTGCCACTTCTGTTGGCTTGATTTTTTGGCTCCTTGGTCTAGTCAGTTGGCTGCCATCTTAAGATAAGTTTGTGGACTTATTTGGACAGTTGTTTTGAATCATGCAGGGGTCACGAGGATATAAAAAACTTTATGTATGGAATTACTTGATCTGACTGTAAAACAAGAACAACAAAACACTTCCAGAAGTTGCTGACTTAGCCTTTTTTCTCCCCCCTGGATGTTATACTGCTACCATCATTTTTGCTATTGTAGATTTAGGATTCCTTGAGTGCCATGTCTCTCTCTTAATGCCTATGCCAATAACGACAGGCTTTTATATGATTGGGATAAAATGATAATGTGAAAGCATCTTAAAGGTTAAAAGGTAAAATGCAACTTGCCTGGTTGATGAAGGCATACAGTTGCGATGCTCAAGCTTTGCATGTTTCCTGCCTCACTGCTCACTAGAAAGCTATGCTGTTGCTTATTATGTCAAATATTCACACTCCTTTAAGCCTCAGAAAGTCTCTTTAGCTGCTAATGCAGAACTGCTGTATGTTCAAACTCAATAACTGCGTTTTTCTGCCTTTTGGTGTTGCATACTTAGCATACACTAGTTTGTTTTGTTTTTCTGAGCAAATATTGATTTGCACAGCTCTAAAGGCTTCTGGTTTTTGTTGTAACACAATGAGGGCTGCGTGCAAAAACACATTTCCTGTTAGGTGATACTAGCTCTGAACCTAAAGTGCAAAACACTGCACCACCATGCTGCCTGCTTAGTAGACATGCAGCATCAGTAACATTCATTTGAAATCATGTTTGTGTTCAGCTGATGAATCAAAGTCCAAACTCTCCTATAGCTTTTTTTTTTTTTTCTGGTCTCCAGCGAGCTCCAGTTATTACATCTGTCTGTCATATCAGGTGGTAATTCTTTATGCATTTTGTGTTATTTCTGACGCCTATCGCATTAGACAAAGTCGCACACATTGCGCATAAATTGTTACTACACATACTCAGCGCAGCTTTAAATTAATCAGCTTGTTGAAAAAGCCGTATGTGTCAAATTGTGAAAAGAGAACTATGAAACATTTATTACTCACAGAGAAACGTGGTATTTACTCGTGAAAGGGAAGGTGCATCAGTTATGGCATCAATTTACCTTTCTCATCATGCTGCTTTTTTGCTTTCTGCAGCCTTCCCACTCAGTTTGTTTTTTAGATATTGTTAAAGGGGATAAATGGAGGTGGTTCTCAAGAACAGATAGCTTTAAAAAGCACAGCATAACCACAGGTGGCATGAGAAAATGGAGGACAGAATGTTTCAGTGTTAGATCTGGCTGTACAAGAAACCTTCAACCTACACTGCTACATCTGAATGTGTGATTTAGAGTCTATTTTCTCCTCTGATTTTCTGGCTCAGTGTGACCATAAAGCTACAGCTCTATTTGGAATGGAAGCACTGGCGAGGACGCTGAGAAGTGCAGAGCGGAGGGAGGAGGGGGTCTGGGTCTGGCTTGGCAGGGTGCTACAGCAGTTAATTAAAGCTGCTGGGCAGGTATTTCAGGATTAGGAGTGGGTGTGTGGAAAGGGCCTCTGGTGGCCTTAGCATGAAGTCGTCATCTCATGAGTAATAGTGGCTGTGAACACTTGAGTGTGCCGGTTGTTTCTCTAAATGCTTGTGGTTGTGTTAGTAGAATTTGCTCGATGTGGTGCGTCTCTTTGTTGTGACTGGCACTTGCTTTATGGCACTGATCGTTTTTACCAGTGAGACATCTAATTAATGTGGTGTTAAAATGTCATTTTTCTGGACAGTCAATCACAGGCTAGTAAACAGTCTTATGTAATGGAGTGTGCGATTATTTCTCCTATTTTTATTTTCTTGTCATCACAGATAATGTCATTTGGACACGCTAGGATTATTATCACCGTTATATAAGATTTACCTCATAATTAAGAGAAATGGACCTGAAGGTATTTTCAATAAGACTGTAATTTGCCAAATCAGGACCAGGAAGAGTAGAAAAAAAAAGACAAGAAGTAATTGGTGTCTTGTGATGTTTAAAGGACAAATGCACAGGATGTCATCGCTCTTCAAATAAACACTCGGGATGTTAGCTGGTGATTGTTGACAAATTCAAATAATAACTTTATTTCAGTAGACCTCCGGGTCATGCCACCTACAGAAATACTCTGACAGTTCTGCAGTGGTTGGAAGTAATTAGTGACAGGCAGGAGGAGGAGTGCAGAGCACTGCATCGGTCTGAGAGGAATCATCTTTTTCTGAATGAGACCAGAGAGATGGTGAGAAGAAAGAGTCAGAAAAAAAGAGGATGGCCCATGTCCATCCTGGGACCGGATGTTGATGTGGAGGAGGACTACCATCTCATCTCATCTCATCTCATATGGCAGTGGGACATACGCCAATCAACATCAAAATCATCTGACATATAATATAATATAATATAATATAATATAATATAATATAATATAATATAATATAATATAATATAATATAATATAATATAATATAATATAATATAATATAATATAATATAATATAATATAATTGAACTTAGAAATAAACTCTGGCATCTATTTTTATCAGGGAGCTTCTGTCTTTCTCCTTTCCCCTCACTTCCCCACACACATATCCATCCAGTTACATCACTGTAACCCCCAAACATTCCCTCATTTACGCTCCCATACGCTGACACACACCACACCATATGGCTGAATGTCAGACAGCTGCAAGACCTGAAGTGATGTGGCAGGGGATTGTGTTGCAGAAAATGATCAAGATAATGATGATGGCTTCTGCTCACAACAGCAACAATGAACTCCCTCCATGTTTAGATGTATATGTTTGTATAAAGTGTATGTGTGTTTATGTGCGGATACCTTGTGTCAGGCTGCACGTCGACTTGCTATTCTGTACGTGTGTCTGTGTGTCACTCAGCCTTGTGATAGATACTGAGTTGTCACATCTATCAACCAGACAACAGTTCCACATGCATATTCATCATTATGGTAATTTCATCCAAAGCGCTTTAATGAGTTCACAACATTAACAGCTCAGATGAGGTGATGAACAAAAGCTTTGCAGCTTTTTTCCCCCCTTGTGATTCTTACTGAGAAAACCCTGTCACTGACTCATAATGAAACATTTATTTGGTACAATTTTCCTGAGCGTGCTAAACAAATGTGTAGGGCATTGCTGTATAGTAAAACTGTCAGTTTTGTTTATTTATTCCTCGCGGTTTAGGAATAATGTGGGCAATGAGCTGTTTCAAGAATTCAAGTTATGTTTAATGAAAGTGACCACCAGATGGCAAATACACTCATATGTGGAAATTGACTCCACTGTCTATTCAGTGTTGTAAATATTCCATATACCATTCCAAATGACACATTTTAAGGGTCTTACACTCTACAGTCAAAGAGGGCTCTGACAAACTAATGGGGTGAATCTGTCACCTAGTGTTTAAATTAAGAGGTGACACAAAAGCTCGTGTCAGCTCTTGTTTTGTCAGGGGGGCAACATCGATCCAGGGTACTGTTTATCTAGTCTATGCAAACATATGAATGTGATGACAGGGAGTCTGGAGACACAGAAAAGGAAAAATCCTGAGTAAATCAGTGGAGAACCACAACAAAAGCAGATGTTCACGAATGGAACAACGATTCTATGAATGGTTTGATGAGCATGAAAATGATGTGGCTCAGACGTCAGCCCAGCTGAACATCTGTGGGAGATTGTGGACTGACATGTGAGACCCAGGGCAAGCTGGGGAGATTATCTCTCTCAGCTTGCTTGGGAATGCCTTAGTGTCCGACCAGGAATCTGATACACATCAGAAGATGGCTGGATGGATGGATGGACGGACGGACGGATGGATGGATTTCTGACCGTTTTCTCCGCCATCATCTTCAGAACACCACAGGAGGGAATATCTATATGGAAGAATAGTGTCCCATCCCTCCAGGAGAGTTCCTGTGGCTTGGCGAGTCAGTCCCACGATACACTGAAACTCTTCATGAAGAACCTTGTGGCAGTGAAGGCTCAGTTTGTGGCTCCACTGCAGTTGAAGAGGTGGGATAGAGCTTTTCAGGGAGCATTATCAGGTGAGCAGGTGAACACTCCCGCAGTGAATCTGCTAATCTCTGCCTCCTTCTTCTGCTGTAGTGTGCAGGGACCCAGGGAGAGAAGGCCTGAGAAGTGTTTGATAATTGACTAGCTTTTGAATTAAATGTGTCTTATTGCCGAAAGGTTTTGTGCATGTTGAAACTGCTGTCCCTGTGTGGTCTATACACTGCTGTCACAGAGCTATTGGCATTGACACCATCGGGCAACTACTGGTGGTCGCCCACTTGTGAGGACATCGGTCATATGTTCACTGACAGCATACTGAACAGTAAGTGCATTTTTTAAAATGGTTTTATTTAGACACTGGCAACAACTGGTCAAAGAGAGGGAAAGATTGTGGTCTGGTTTAATAAAGAAATGCCGATCACAATGATCTGTATTTCAAATCCACTTTAGATGGAATCAGTCTCTGTCTAAAGTGAGAGCAATTCATCCTATAATACTATTGCCCACACAGTAATAATTATATCACAATACAGGAAATCTGTGCAAGACTGTCATCTGGTGAAAGGAGTAAAAATAGCCATAAAAAGACAAAAAGCAGGAAACATGAAGTTTCTGGGATTCTGATAATAATTAGTAAAAGAGTGTAAAATGAGGAAAGGCTTTGTGTTTTTTTTTTAACCCCAACATTCAACGTAGTACTATGTAGTTCATCTCCAAATCATATTTGGTGATACCAAGAAGACATCTGGGCACAGAGTCGTATATCTGCAAGTATTTACTCATAAACATCAGACATCGTTTCTTCAAGGATAACATGTTGCATGTAATATAGTTCCACAAATGCAGTAAAGTAGTCGAAAAGAAAGACAAGAAAAAAGTTCCAGAAAAAAACACATTGTGTATCTAGAGTGTCATCCAGAACGTCATTCAGTACAACATACTGCCGCTTCACGTGTTGCACACATTAACAATTGCTTTGAGTAGCATTTAGTAATACTAAGTTGCAAAAATGTAGCCAAAGGTCATCCGATGATGGTCTTCCCGTGCCTACTCTCCAAACAGGCAACTCTGGTCAAATGCTTTACTTGTATTACGGTTAGGTGATAATTAACTTCACTGAAGTTGCAGTAAAAAGAAAGGAAAGAAGTGTGAATCGCATGCAGAACCCTCACTCGTCCCTTGTTAAATGCGAGGAAACAAAGAAATTGCATCGCCACTGAACTCTGTACAGAACAGCTATTAAAAGAACAAAATGACCGATACATTTTTATCTTCACAAAGAGAATATTTCAGACCATCAAGAATACCCATGTGGACCTTTTATACAGACCTCTACAGTAAAATTCATGGCGTACATTTGCTCATGATTCTATCAATCTACACTGCTTTTAAAAACCTGGTATGTACAATGCAATGAGCAGTCATCAATCCACCTGCACTAGATTTTCTTCTATAAACAAACTCTATAAAATAATAAAAATACCTTCTGTTTTGCTACAGGGAAACTACATCATTTTGCTCTCAATGTTTCCCTCACTATAAGCAGGTAAATCTGACCACTTGGATAATATTACAAGCTGCAACACTTCCTCTGTAGTCATGATATGCATGAAAATAATATTTAAAACAATGTAATAAAGTGGCTGCATATATTTAGAATCCTTCCACTCCTTTAAAGGAAACCTATGCAAGTGCAAATACAACTGAAAACAGAGGAGGAAAAACAGTGGTATCATCTCCAGTGCGTGTGCTGTTTTTGCAATGCATGTAGCACCCTCTTGTGGTCATTTCTTACACTTAAACTCAAGCGTTCAAGGGTAAAAAGGCGATTTCAAGCCATTTCCCTACACTCTACATTCTGACTAGTGTGTAAAGAAAAATGATCAAATCTTTATTTCCACCTCTCGTGGACGCTTTGTGTCAACTGCCAAATTTCTAGTAGATAGAGATTAGGATTTGATCACAAACACATGCTGAACTGAGCAGGAAATGGTGAACATTCAGTCGCAAGGAGGCAAACCTGCCATTTGGGTCTTCTGTTGGCACTTTGTTTGGCAAAATGTTTCTACCTTTACCCTTGAAACTGCTCTCAAGTGACTTGAGCTCCACCAAACTAAATAAAAATACTCAGATGAAGCAGAGCTGATTTCAAAATTACAGATCAGTTAACCTCTTGATATCAGGATAAAACAAAAACAGACACATTTTCCCAAGAGTGTGCAACATGTGTGGCATATGTAACATATGTTCAATCAAAATTCAAGGTGTTCCTCTTAACACCAGCAGCCTTTGTGTTGGTCGCCAGCAGCGCTGTCACAGAGTCCCTCCTCTTCCTCCAGGGCAGCGAGATTGAGCTCATCGTTAATGGACGTCCGGAGTAGATCCAGGTCCTTTTTGTTGGCCGCCAGCACTTGCTCAGCCAGTCGTGTAAAAGTCTTTGGAGGAGACACAGAAACATGATCAGAGACCAAGTAGTTTCTCCCTCCGATGCAATTATGACTATATGCTTTTCTGTGCATGGCCTTGAGAGCAGCGTCTCGTCATATTACCTCACCTCACTTATATTATGATTGGTGAAGGCACTTGTCTCAAAGAAGTCCATTCCATAAGCCTTGGCCAGCTAGAAGACAGATTGCAGTGAAAACAGCAGCAGTTCAGTTTGTCAAAAACAAAAAGGATTTCGTTTGGAATTAGGAGGACATCAGGACAGTTTAAAGTAAACTCAAAAATAAAGTTCTACTTGTATTTTTTTATTTATCATTTAACCTAAACTGAACCAAAATGGTGCTAGTTACGCATAGCCAATAATGCCAGAATGACCCACCTTGACACCTTGCTCAGTGGCCACCTGCCTCTTGTCCACCTCGTCTGACTTGTTCCCTACGAGGATCTTCTGGACCTTGTCAGGAGCGTACTGCGGGGGTTTGTCATGTGGACATGAAGAGATATTTACAGATACGGAAGATGAATAAAAAACAAAATTAAAGAGATAGGATGGGAGAGAGCCATTTCAAATGCCAGGAGGATGCGTAGGAGCTATAGTGTTCAGGAAATGAGACCTAGATTAAAAGTAAGTGGGAAGCATGCCAGTATCAATAGGTGATATATTTGGAGAGACCCTTAGAGGAAATTAGGTTCATAATGACTAAATTAACAGCATAAGATCATCTGGGAAATGATAAAGGGGAGCAGCAGATGAGAGAGCTTTATGAAGCCAATAGAAAAAGTCACTGCATGTGGAAAATATGTGTCCTTTTTAATATTTATGACAAATGAAGACGAAACATCGTAAACGCAGCATCGCCGTCAGGTCAGTGTGTTTGGTTTCTATCACACCATGCCAGCCATATGTTCTTTGTCAAGCTAGAGCCTCTGCACACTCAGTACTTTTGTTACTTTTGGGCCTTTCTACAATGTGGAAAAAATATGCCTTATTTATTGAGTTCTTAAATCCCCAATCACAGTGACTCACCTCATCCACATCGCTGGCCCACTTCATGATGTGCTGGAAAGATCGCTCACTCGTGATGTCATACACCAGGAAGATTCCCTGAAGAGAGATGGTCACAGATTTTTGAAAACATGGTTGTTGTTGTTGTTTTTAAACACCTTTAAGATCCATGCTTATAAAATGTTCTCCGTTGCTTGAACCCAAATAGGAGCATTTCATAAAACATTAATATAATTCCCATAAACAAACCAGACTACCACTTGGAAAACTGGCTGCCTCTACTGGCAGTGTATCCCATGTTTTGAGCCACGGGCTGCATGAGAAATCCACTCAATTGTTTTATAGCACAAAACAGGATAAAGACACTTTTCTTCCAATTTCATTACCAGTTTCTGGTAACTGGACAATTAAGTTTCAGCCAGTTTAACCTCTTTAGCAGCCCAAAGCAAATCTCACAGATGACACCGCCGTGGAGGGCTACACAGAAGAGGAGGAAAGGAAGGAGGAGAGCATTTACAACACCACTAGTCTGAGATAAAATTCTTTTGTTTTGAAAAGCTCGCAGTAGCAGCTCGACCGTGATCCCTTTAAGGGAAGTAACTTAAGTAGCTGTAAGGATTAGTCATGGGTTATACTTGCAGCTGGAAGAAATTGAACTTAAAACAGATCAGATTTTAATTTGTGCTGCTTCTCAGTAGAAATAATATTACAGAAATGTGTGGCTCGCTGTGGCAGAATCATTGAAGGAGACTTAAGGTCAGCTACCTGTGCTCGTCTGTAGTACTGCTTAGTGATGGTCTGGTACCTTTCTTGGCCTGCAGTGTCCCTGCAAGACAAACACATACGAATATGCATTATAAGTTTATAATTCAATGACATGTAGTGTAGTGGCCTGGTTCTTAGAAGTGCTGAGGGTACAGAGGACATGCATGAAGCAAAATTTTGACCAGACACCTTAAATACAAATTGCAATAAAAGCAACACATCTCAAAAAGCTCACATTTTCACACCAAAAAGAGCAAAATTTGTGGTCAGTTGAGCTTTTTTTAATGACACTAGTGCAGCTTTTGGGGTGTCACAGTTAAGACACTAAAGGCAGATGGAAATATGTGAAATGTGTTTGTGATCTGGTTAAATACATAGACCTCATCTCAGGCGCCTGGGTGGCTTAGTGGTGAAGCCTGCGACCACATACATATACCGTGTTGTGGTGCGGGCGGCGCGGGTTCGGGTCCCGGCCTGTCGCCAATTTGCCCGCGTGTCTTCCCCCTGTATCTTTCCCCTATTTCCTGTCTCTCTCCACTGCTAACAAAAGCTGCTGTGACCAAAAAAAAAAATACATAGACCTCATCACACTTCACTGATGTCATCTTTTCTAAAAAAAAAAAAATTTAAATAAAAATGCCTTCAACTTGAGCATTTATTACACGTATTTTTAACTATTTTTAATGAACAAACATTACCGTTCATGCTTCAAAATTTCAACTTATTTCTACAATGTCATCACCAGTGGTTAAACTGAGGAAAATTTCATCACTGAATTGTGATTTGTGATGGGATGGAAACGGCACGCTCCAAAAAGAATCAAATGTAAACTAGCAGTCTAAAGCTACAGTAAACAGAATATAATCAATATGCAAGTTTTTCACTGTTTTCACTGATCCTATAGAAGTCTCTGAGAAACAGTGTTCTGTATTGAGCTCTCTAAACACTTTCCTGCTGAGTTTATGGGCTCAGTCACTCATTTTGTGTCATACTGAATAAAAAAAATCAAAAATATTTTTGGTCGTACTATGTTTCAAACTGTTATCTGTGTTATGAAACTGAGTCTTTCACATCACTGTGGAGGAATTTTGGCCCACTCCTCTTTGCAGAGTTGCTTTAATTCATCTACAAGCATGAACGACCTGTTTAAGGTCATGTCAAAGAATCTCAATCAGATTTGAGTCCAGAATGGGACTAGGCCTCTCCAAAACCATTAAACCATTCAGAGGTGGTCTTGCTGGTGTGTTCGGAACTTCGGGGCACAAACTTGTGGACAGTCGTTCTCCTTCAATATTTACTGGTAGAAAGCAAAATTCCATCAATTATGGCAAGTTGTGACAGGACTCAAACCTTCCAAAAAGTTCAGCTTTTGTCTCGTCAGCCCACATAATATTTTCCCAAAAGTCTCAGGGATTATCAAGATGGGGTTTTTTGGCAAATGTAAGATTTGTGTTCTTTTTGGTCAGCAGTGGTTTTCACCTCACATGGATGACATTTTGCTGAGTTTTTTTCTTATTGTTGAATCATAAACTCTGACCTTAACTGAAGAAAGTAAGGCCTGCAGTTCTTTGTTCTGGGCTCTTTTGAGACCTTTTGGATGAGTCCTCGATGTACTCTTGGAGTAATTTTGGTAGGACAGCCACTCCCGGGAAGGTTCACCACTGTTCTAAGTTTTTTTTTCGATTTTGTGGATAATGGCTTTCACCGTGGTTTGCTGGAGTCCCAAAGCCTTAGAAATGGATTTGTAACCCTTTCCAGACTAAAAGATCTCAACGACTTTGTTTCTCAGCTGTTTCTTTAGATTGTGGCATGATTTGTAGCCTTTTGAGATCTTTTAGCCTAGTTAAGTGATTTTTTTTTTTTATTTAACACGTCTGGCAGCCATCAGGCCTGGCCTGGGTGTGGCTAGTGAAATTTAACTAAATTTTCCAAAAAATGTGGTCAATCACTGTTAGCTCATGATTTAACAAGGGGGGCAATTACTTTTTCACACAGGAGCAGGTAAGTTTGGATAGCTCTGTTCCTTTAATAAATGAAATCATCATTTAAGAACTGCAGTTTGGATTTACTCTGGATATCTTTGTCTAATATTAGATTTTGTTTGATGAGCTGAAACATCTGAGTGTGACAAATGTGTAAAAAACTAAAAAATAAGGAAGGGGACAAGTGCTTTTTCACAGCACGGTATGTGCATACCATCTGACACAGGCAGCTATGACTACTAACTGCCAGCTAGGTCTCACCGCAGCTAATCGCAGTTGCTGAAATAGACTTCTCAACATTTTTTAAAAATATAATTATCTGACAAATGTCACAGATTTTGGTGCACACAAAAGCTTCTTTCAGCCTTATTTCCAAGTGAGTGGATACATGTGGATGCCCTTCCTGACACAACCCTCCTAGGGATCGACGTCTCCTAGTTTCAAACCAGGGATTATTCATGTGTTATGCAAATGTGTTAACCACTACACTGATGTTACTGAATTTACAATTTTACTTTACTATTTTAGCACTAATTAGCAAGTATCTGTGTCAGTATGATGCACCCATACAATTTATGAATGCACTTTGCTAGCCTGTTAGCGCCACCCTTCAATCCAAATATGTGAAATGACATGACCTCAGTATTCTTGATAATAACCACAGCCCTGTTCATTACAGGCATAAGCCATGAGAATGGCTGCATACTGGAAATTCACATTTTCTGAAACAGCACAAGTGTCGAGAAATATTTAATAACTTTATTCTGAATGTCACGCATAACATCTTATAACAAGATTTTGTCTCTTTCCAGTTTCTTACCATATCTGTATCCGAACTTTGATACCATCTATTAGCAGTGTCTTCATTTTAAAGTCGACCCCTGTAAAGGAGAAAATATAGTTAGGAAACACAATATTACATTCACAGAGTGGATTTATTTAATATTTCTCCCACAGGGAGCCACGCAAAGCCTTAATGCCCTGAATGTTGTCGGAATTGTATACTCTCTCCAACCGGTAAGTGACTAACATTAATTAATCAAGCTTGTCCAACAGACGGAGGTTCACCACTATCTGCTCCAGCTTTGCAACAACACATTAACACAAAGACAGCGACATCATCCCTGTATAATCAGCCTGAGAGAAGGTCAAGCTAATGATCCAGCGAGCAGTGAGTGCTCGTTTAGTTTAGTCCTTTGTATCGATCGCATGGGGGGGTGTCGGGGGGGGGGTGGAACAAGAAAAAAAGGCCTATATGATAGCTGAGCACTGCATAACAGCAAAGAGGCGGGATGGGAAAAAAGAAAAAGGAGCCGAGATGGGAAGGGGGTTAAGCTGGAAGTCACTCACGCTTCAGTGATCTCTGATCTATTTCAGACAGCTGAGGGTGATATTATTCATAGAAAGTCAGACAGGGCCGAGTTTATTTTTCAATCAGGAGGACTTTGTGCATTTTTGAACATATATTTAGAGTTTGTTTTCTTTCTTTGTATTCATATTTTGCTAGGAAATGTGCAGCAATTTATAAAAACATGGACAAACATTAATGGAAGTGCAGTATTTAAGGCAAACAGAGTGTCTACAATTCTAATTAGCTTGAAAGTCAAGCTCCGTGGAGCCCAATCCACGAGTGATAGCGTTGATTGTTTTGTGCTCTTTTTTTTTTTTAATTCAGATATGCTTTTACTGCATTGGCAGCATGTTTGGGATCATTGTCATGCTAAAAAAAAAGAAGCTTTTGCTAATCAGATGCTTTCCAGATTCTTTGTTATTAATTTCATCAATTTTGATTTTTTCCTATTTCTTGAGGACATAACTTTCAAATAAAAAATATTCCTCACTGCTCACCATGCAAAGTTTTCAGCTAGTAGTTCTTTGGGAATCACATTGTTGGTCTTGTGGCTGTCAACTCCAAACCCCCTGAATATCAATAATAAGAAACAGCAGCTACCGTAAGTCTTTAACATCTTCATAGGATACACTACAATTCCTAAACAAAGCAATCTGGTTTTACATTCAACTCTACATTTTTTTCCCTCATTTCCTTTCTCCATCTATATTCTCAGACTAATGCAGCGAAGTCAATACAAAACAAACCTACAGGCTTCAATAGACCAAACTAATCCCTTGGAAATCAATTAACTGTTCATCCCAATTAACCTGATACGCAACACCCCAGTGCCGCAGCTGGCATCCCGCTCACAGAGAGAGCAACTGAGTCCAATCGATTCACAGAAATGGAAAAGCTCCAGTCTGTGGTTTTTATTATAAGGTTCATTTTCCAAGATGCTGACATAAGAAAAAGCTGGCATATCTACTACAGCTGGCCTGACTTCTTTTCAGACTATACTTAAGCTAAAAAGGAGTCAAGTGAAGGCTGCTTGGAGGCTGGAGTGCACTGACTTGACAGTAAGGGGCCTCATTTAAGTTGTATTCAACCTTTGCCTTTGAGCAGAGAGATTTCAGACTAAGTGAAAGGTCAGCATCACAGTCAGCAGCTTGCCGTGCCCGAGGCTTGAGACAAGAGAGAAGACTATTAAAAAAGAGGCTGTCTTCCTGCACTGTATTAAGCCAGTCAGACAATTATTCATGCAAACTAGAATGATTTCAGCATGAAACGCAGATACAGACAGAAAGCCTAATCGGCCTCTGCAGCCTACCCGTGAATGTCTGCAACTAGGAATCAGACCAAATCTGGAAAATCATGGAAACCAAACTGCTGAATCATTAAAGCCTGAGTTCTATTTTGAGAGAAGTAAGCAATGCTTCAGCCTACACTGTCATCTTCTGTCTTCTTCCAGCTGTCAAACAAATCAGCTTCAATGGGCTTTTCATCCAGCCATCCAGCCAGCCATTTACAAACAACTTATCCAACTGATGGGAAGAAGGGGCTGGCTCCAGCTCACCCATCAATCTGGCAGGGTGCAAGCAGGACGCTCTGAAGCTGAAAAAGCCAATGAAGCCAACTCAGAAGTACCAAAACCTGTAGCTCAGAGAGTGGCCTTAACTTATCTTTCTGCATACTGGAGTTAGGAGGACATGGCCTCCTTGACTTACAGTTGTTCTGACACAGGCAACTTGAATCTGCTCGGCCTCACCTCTGGCAACTGAAGTCGCTGAACTGGACCTCTCTAACGTGTTTGTGCTGTCGGTGCTTTTAGGAGCATTTTAATGGACTTTACAATGAAGAGTTCAAAACCTGTCAGTGCCATCACAGTGGCTGCACTTATCATTTATACCATCTCTGGTCCACAACTGAGCAAAATGAGGCAAGTTTAGAAGTAGGTGCCCTCCTGAGGTGCACAGCATATTGCAAAGTATCAGTGAAGCTTGATACAAAGACATCCTTCAGCATAAAAATGTCCATTTGTTCTGAGCTTCTTATCACTGCAGTTTTTCACCGCATAAGAAAATGTGTCAAATGCCCTGAATACTATTGTTGAAGGACAGATCACAAAAGCATGTCTCTGCTGCTGCTGCAGCCATAAATGTTTTTATCTGTTGCAACCATCTGCAACCAGTTAAACAAGTCTCCAAAGGAAAAACACAAATACATTTGAATGACAGTCTGTTACTCTTTGATATATTAATGCTTTTGTTGTGTGTGTGAACTGGCAGAGTCTATTGTCCTGAGGCAATAAATGAATTGAGAATTGAGCTGAATTATGACTGTGACTTCCACACATTTGAGTTAGCAGCACGAATACTGCATACTAAACTCTGCGCTCAGCTTTTGTGGCTTAAAAAAAAAAAAAAAACATTAATCTTGTGCAACACCTTGAAAAAATAAACGCTACTCGTCAGCTTTGCTTCTTCCCTTCAGAGGCGCAATGTGCACAGTATGAGAGACAGCAGCTAATTGAACATGGCAGCATTTTGCAATCAGCAGTGTGAGGACCATGTAAAAACAAATGGGTACACACCCAAAATTGACTTGACTAATTACTGAGATGACTGTGTTGACTGTGCAAGACGGATTAGGCCGTAAAATATGTCAGCGTGCTGTAGGTAATGGTGACAGGCTCGCTAATAGATGGATGGACGGATGGATGCTCTGGCACTGACACCCAGTCACTGGGGGATGGATCTGACATGCATGACTAGCATTACTAGCAGAGGACAGACAACAGCTGTCAACAGCTGTTGTCATTGGAGAACACAAGGACAAGGGGCAATCCTTCTTTTGCAATAATAAACTTGTCATCAATCTGCACTAAAACACAGTCTTATTAGTATTATTAGTACCAGACGCGAGTTGCACAGCATTCAGATCAGAATTTTAGTCATGCTGAGACAAAGGGAAGACATTTGTATCGTGTACAGGAAAAAACGTGGAGAGATTTATGCGGCTTGCAAAACCCGAAGGGAAGAAGTTATATTTTTAAGGCTGTTAATAGCACATGAGAGATTAAAAGCAAGAATGAAGATATGAAGGCAAAACATGGGACAGTGTGATGGATGTCAAGAGAGTAAAACAGTGGAGCGTGTCTTATTAAGATAAAATAATCTAGAGAAGTTTCAAAAACGGGCTGTGCAAGAGAATTGTTTAGATCAAGGGTTCGTAAAGTTTTTAAGATTGAATGTTAATTTATGGAGCCAGCATGTGACTGAAGAACAAACAGAGAAAGGGCCACACCATTTAGTTAGTGTTTGTAATGTGTCTGCTCATAGGGAGGGTGGCTTATGTTGTCATTTTGCTGGCTAATTTATATTTTAACCAATAGAGAAGTGGTTTTTATATTCTTTGGCACCTGCTGTACTTGTCAGTTGCAGGATGACTTGTCTGCCTATGATGGCTTGAACAGAAGGGAATTCAGGAAAAATGTTGCTATAACATAAACTACCGATGACTAATATTCATTCCTTGCAGTGATTTTGCAATTTAGCCGCAGTCAACCCAAGCAGATGACTGAAATACACCTGACTAATAGATGTCAGCTTCCTCAAAGGAGAAGGAGAAGAAGAAAGTGGAGTATAGAAATGCTGAAGGCACAGACTCTAGTATGTATGAGTAGTTTAAGAAATCTCCACTTAAACCTTTTTTAATCATCATTAAAATGGCAGAATCCACACATATCTTTAAACAAGCTAGTTTTACAAGATTTTACAATAAAATCTGGTCACAGATCTTGAGGCGTATGAGGACATATATGAAAAATTTCTGCAAAGCCTCCAGAAAGAGTTGCGTAAAACATATTAAATTCATAGAGGTAACTTGAGCCAGCACTGGTTGAGGTTAAGACGACAAGTTTGGGAGGAACAAAAGTGGTAATCTCGCAAACTTCCATAGCCTGTACCTAATCTCTGCTTGAGGGTGGCGGCTCAGCTGTGTGACGTGAGCCACTTCTGGCTGACTGTCTGCAGCTGAGGGCATTGTGGATGAAGGAGCGAAGCTGTATCGGAGATTTTAAGAGGAGGAAAAAGAGTTACTGGCGTGGGGGAACAATCTTGGCTGTGTACTGTGAATCTTTTGGTGCAGATGAGTCTTGTGCACCGTATAGGTTTGCCTTATTGCAAGTATTACCCCAGATTTATACCAATTTGTTCCTTATCCCATGGCCTAAAATTTCCTCCAACTTTACCTGTACAGTACTGTGCAAAAGTCTTGAGTCACCCCTCACTTTTTTTATATTTGCTTCCAAGGAGCCATTTTTAAAAAAATTTTTTAAAAGTGGTCTTGAGCAAAAGTTCAGATTTTCTGAAGATTTGGCTGCTTTTTCACTCATTTTCAGTCCAGTCCTTGTACCTGAACATTTTCAAAAGAATTTTTTTTGAACCATTCAACACTGAACGATGAATCATTCAAGCATAAAAAAGGCACCTATAGCTCAAGGGATGAACCGGTGTTACACACAACAGACAAATTATCAAATAACCCATTTAAAATTGTATCTTTAAAAATTGTATCTGTGCTATCTTCCCAGAGATAACACAGTTTGACAGGCATAAAATAGTATTTTTGCACCATTCCCAAAGAACAATTAGCTGAAAACTTGGCACATCTTAGCAGGTGTGCATTGTGCCCTTAAAAAAAAAAAGAGAAAACTGGGCTAGAGGAGGGCAGAAAAAGAAGCAGCAAGCCAAAAGAAGTAGGAAAAAAATCAAGCAAAAGACCTGACAGACCCTGAGAGATCTGACCCTTCAGTTGATCCATCTACTGCATGCTTAAGCCTCATCAGACATGCGCTCAATGGCTGTCAAAAAGTCATTCTTAATGAAGCTAAACAGGGAGAAAAGATTGAGGCATGCCAAATTACACAAGAACTAAAAAATCAGTGGCAAGAGGTCTTACGGATCAATGAATCCACATTTGAAATTTTTGTTTCAAATTATCGTCAATATGTACAGAAGGTCAGGAGAGAGGTGCTACAGTGAGTGTCTACAGCCATCTGTAAAACACAGTAAAGGTTCTGTCATGGTTTGAGTTTGAATTTCAGCCAACTGAACACAGAAAAGTACCATCAGATTCCTGACGCACCATCTGCAAAGCATCCGATTGGCAATGGCCTAATTTTTCAGCATGATGAGGATCCCAAACACAATGCCAATGCATTAAAAGCATACAGGGATAGAAAAACACACAGTGGAACTCTATCAATTATGGATTGGGCTCCCCAGAGTCCGGACATCAGAATTATTGAAGCAGTGTGGGATCATCTTGACAGAGAATGGAACAAAAGACAGCCAACATGTCCTTCCGGAAAGCCTGGAGAACTATTCCTGAAGACTACTTAAAGAAATTATAAGAAAGCTATCTAAGAAAGTTCGGGCTGTGTTGAAGAATAAAGTCGGTCATACTAAATATTGACTTTCAAGCTTGCTAGAATTGTACAAACTCTGTTTTGGCCTTATATGTTGTATATCCATGAATGTTTGCACACGTTTCAATAAATTGCTGCACCTATTTCCCATTTTCCTAGCAAAATATAAAGAAATGAGGGGTGACTTGAGATTTTTTGCACAGTACTGCATGCTGTCTCTATAAGAATAACACATTAGAGAAATGTCAGGAAGTGCAATGACAGAAACATGCAGCTAAAGTCCCCAGCCATCTGAAATTTCCTGCCAAACAGGACCACAACTATAACCACCTCAGCTGATATCATATACTTCTAAGATTACACTCTCTAAGCCAACACCTCTGCTTCCCTGATAACCTCCTTACAATAGGATAACCATCTGTGCTGGCTGTAATCCATTTCTGACCCGTTAGACTACTGAGCTTATCAAGTAGCAGCGAGCTGTGTGTACGACCATAACACCACCGGGATCAGTATGATGTGGACAGCTGCTTATTGAGCTATGATATAGAGCAGGGCCGGGCTGATATTTTATTGGTGTTTAGACAGCCAGGAGCTCCAATGAGGCCAGTGACAAGACCGCCAAGGTAACAGTGAGGAAGATTAAACTCAGCAGTGTGACTGAATACATTACTAAATCATCTCTGCAGCTGCTCTTTGTCAACACGTGTGCACGCTCCAGCCCTGAACACAGCTACCTGTGAAAATAAAATGAAATACTACAGTGAGTGAGGAGGTATTAGTCATTCAGGTGTGATCAGAGCTCTTTCTCCAATCACTGTGTGCTTGCTTGACTTTTATTGTCCAATCGTTCCTTTTCTATTGAGCTGAAACCAGGAAACTAAGTAATATTCTCTGTTGATGCAATGCCAGTTTTTATGAATATATCACTGATTGTATTTTATGGTAGAAAGACTAAGTGACTCACACCAAACACTTGCATACACCTCTTTCAAGAAGGTGATGAATAAACCATGGTGTAACAAATTACTGTAAATAATAACAGGAATTTTTTTGTAAGGTGAGTAAGGTGCTGCTCTTTGTGAATACAGTTGAATAATGTAAATGCTAATGCCTCTGATGGAAAATAATAATAACAGTAAGCTGCTGTGACGTCTAATGGCATAAAAGAGCATTAGAGAGGTCCCACTACTTCAATTAGTGCATAACATAAGAAATTAAAAAAACAAAACAAACAGAACCCAGGGGGGACGTGGCTCGGATTATGGGAATGTGCTTTTTTTAGTTCAAATTTAAAAATTTGCGATATTATTTTGCTTATCTGGTGCTTAGATTTAGATTGCTGTGAATGTGTTAAGTGGTTTAGCTGGCAAAAAACGTCTGTATCTTATCACAGTTAAAGAAAGACAACAAACTCAATTCAGGGGACACAGATGAGGACAAGATTTTAAGAGCCTGTTTTGCACGAGTAAATGGGCTGTTACATATTCAGAACTGCCTTAATTCTTTGTGAAACAAACTCAACAAGTTGAGGAAAACAAATCAGAGATTTTAGTCCACAGTGACATCATAGCATCACACAGCTGCTGCAGATTTGTCAGCTGCGCATTCATGATGCAAATTCCCGTTCCATCACATCCCAAAGGGGACTCTACTGGATTGAGATGTGGTGACTGTGGAGGCCATTTGAGTGCAGTGAACTCACTGTCACGTTCAAGAAACCAGTTTGAGATGATTTGAGTTTTGTGACCTGGAGCGTAGTCTAGCTGGAAGCAGCCACAGAAGATGGTACACTGTGGTGGGCATGGTCAGCAACAATACGCAGGTAGGCAGAGGTGGCAAAAGTACTGACATTCTGTACTTAAGTAGAAGTACAAGTACTTGTGTTAAAAAATACTTTAGTAAAAGTCGAAGTACTTGTTCAATCTTTACTTAAGTAAAAGTAAAAAAGTACAGGCTCTGAAATGTACTCAAAGTAAGAAAGTAAAAGTAGTTCTTTGGAGGACGTTTCTACCTGCTATTTTCTGTAAAGCTAACTGAACCTCATCATATATTATTGTAATAATATAAAATAATACATGAGAATACAAATGTTATTCCAATCTAAATTTTAATTCTAATGAATGCACTCAGCTTGAATCTGTTCTGTAGGCCACAAACAGTGAAAGTGAATTCAAACACAGCTCTGGTTTCTGTGTCCTCCATAGTAGAAGGTGACTGTGCCTCCACCTAAACACCAACATGAGGATACTCAGGGGTTACAGTGGGATTCAGAAGGTGGAGGAACCCTAAGAACAGCTGTAGTGGCTCTGCATGGGGAGAAGAACCACAGCTTTCTATTGTAGCTGCAGTAAATGATGTTGGTGTGCAGGCTGTGATCAGCTGACCTGCTGCTGCTGCTCTGAGGTTTACTGCTCTGTGTGGATGAACTGAATTCACAAAGATGTAACCCAGTATTTCACAGCTATCTGAGCTGATCTCCATCCCCTACACTGACAGCATACAGGCTGTAGAAATGTTGGATTCAGTGATCTCAGCATCAGCAGCTTTGATTCAATCATCTCTGCTGCACTGATGTAACCTGTAACTCTGACCATGAACACAAAGTGCACCAACACAGAGCTTTACTTTACTTTACTCTAAATACAGTACAACAAGTGACCTGTTTATTACACACTAAACTGCAGTATTTTCATACAATCTCTGAATTACACAAAGTCAGCATACTTCAGTTTATTTCCAGTCCTTACCTTTAATTCTAGCCTCTCTTCTTTCCTGTCCTCTTTCTCCATCTCTGAGTGAACTTCTCTCTTGCTCTCCCTGAAATACAGCAGCTCTGCTTTTAGCTAGCAGACACACTGTGTGACAAAACTGCACACATTTGTGTGTCTGCTGATATTGTTGAGCATTTAGAAACGTTGCATTTACCTGCCACACGTTACTCCCTTCATGCTCGCTCCTCTTCAGTAGCGCTAGCTAAGCTGTTTATGTGCCGCAGCGCAACTTACGGACTCGGTCCGGCCCGATTATAGCGCTATAAATGATACATTAATTATATGGGTTGCGTATTTAATCCCTTTGTACTCGATAAGCCCCGGGGGATGGAGGATACGCCAGTACGATTGTCTCTTATATGTTATTATTCCTCAGTTTAGGCTCAGATCGGTTGATGTTTGAGGCGCACTGACCGGAAATAAAAACTTCTCTGACGTGTTAAAAGTAACGAGTCTGTTTGAAAATGTAAGAAGTAGAAAGTACCGATACTTGTGTAAAAATGTAGGGAGTAAAAGTAAAAAGTAGTCAGAAAAATAAATACTCAGTAAAGTACAGATACCTGAAAAATCTACTTAAGTACAGTAACGAAGTATTTGTACTTCGTTACTTCCCACCTCTGCAGGTAGGTAGTGGTGTTTAAATAATGCTCAGTTGGTACTAAAGAAAAAAGAGACCCAAAGTGTGCCCAGAAAATATCCCAACTATCCCCCACGCCATTACACCACCACCTAAACTGTTGATACAAGGCAAGATCAGTCCATGCTTTCATGTTGTTTATGCCAAATTCTAATTCCACCATCTGAATGCTGCAGCAGAAATCAAGACTCATCATACCAGGCTGCTGTCCAAATTTGGTGAGTCCATGTGAACCGTAGCCACAGTTTCTTAACTTGGTTGTAACAAGTAGTCACCCAGAGAACTGCGGCTTACTTGATATTTTCTCTTTCTCTTTTTGTTGGACCATTTTCTGTAAACCCTGAAGATGGTTGTGCATGAAAATCCCAGCAGATCAGCAGTTTCTGAAATACTCAAGAAACCAGTTTGAGATGGCATCAACAACCACCAGAATCACTTTTTCTTCCCCATTCTGATGCTCGGTTTGAGCTTCAGCAGGTTATCTTGACTGTGTCCACATGCCTAAATTCACTGAGTTGCTGCCATGTGATTGGCTGATTACATATTTGTGTAAATGAGCAGTTGAATTCATTTATAAAGTGTATACATAAAGTGAGTGTATATATAGATCTATAGTACTTTAACAGAGTAATAAACTGTTAATGGTAATTACAGTAGGAGCATTAAACTGACATTAAATAATAACCAGACAGGTGATAATATTAAACTGTAAAGCCTATATTTTACACAGTAAAGTACTGTAATATTTTAGAGTAGGAAACTGTTGTTCTAAATTACAGCAGGTAAATTACAGTTTTAACACTGACAAATCTTTCTGCCATTACTTTATGGTAAATGAATACAATTTGTCAGAGTTTAAGTTTGTATCCTGTAACTACTTCCTGTAAAAAAACAAGGACTGATCTGTCATCAAATTCAAAAAAAATATTTAAGGTCATGTGACAACAAAATGCTGTAAAAACACAGGAAAATGCTGCACTGAAAACAATGGACATGTTTGCCCAGCTGCATTTTTGTAGTTTTGGTCTGAGGCTGTTTTTTTATGGTTTGAACACAGCCTATTAGCTCAACAACATGTCAACATGACAATATCCAGTGCACCACCATGTTTTGATGGACTTCCGCTGTGGAAACACTTAATTGGCCTGTAAATTGTCCTTTCCCACAACCGAGATGTGCGGAAACACAGAATATCGGTCAGTGGCTGACCACCTTAATGCTCTTGAACCAGGTTCAAATGCTGTGCCAGCAATCAAATTCCATATATCCACAAATTTCAAGTATCCACATATTTTTCAATATCTATTAATTATCACACTGTTTCGGAGCTGTTCGTCTGCATTTTGTGATTTTAGCATTTTGAGTAACAGCAGGAGATGTCTTCAGCTTAATGAGAGCCTCGGCTTTTTATATTTGATGGAGGAAAAAATGAGATGCTATGGGATGAGCAGTTTGGGGATAATTAGGAGGAGAAAAATGAATGAGTGGACCCTAAAGGGGCCTGATGAATAATGGAGCTACCCATGAGGGGGACAGGGGAGAGAATTATATCCTTCTGTCAGTGTGAAGGTTGGGAAATTATTCATTGATCTTCTGAAGGCATCACCCTGAGTTTTTCTCTTCTCTCCTTCTCTCTCTCCTTTGGACTTTGTGGGTCGTGTTATCAGAGGAATAAACTTTTAATAATTCATGTAAGAACCTCTCAGCGTGGCTTGTAGACACCACCTGCCCACAACTGTCCTGTATGAGTGCCTGGACTTCACCGCCCACGAGACAACAGGATTCTTAACACCTCCAGATGTGCCTGTGAACATTGGGTACGGTGCAACAAAAGCACGAAAAAGTCAATATATTCATGTTTTTTAACATACACAGACAGCTGGATCTTTCTTGTAGGAGAAAAGAAAGCCTTGCTGCGTAGTAGAGTGTAAGCATCACTCTCCAGGGTGGATGTTTCCTGTGGAGCGCTATAGGTCTAGGACTTAAAATAGCATACTGCAGCTTTAGCAGCTGTAAGCATGTAGGCATACATCACATCTGGCTGGAAGAAGGTGAGGGCAACAGAAGCATTCAAAGCCTACTGAGCGTAAGAGTCTTAAAACTGAACTCGAGCTTCTTGGTGTGTGGAGTGTTTGCAGGAGGAGCATTCAAACAATTACAAAGGCAGATTAATTTAACTACTAAAGGAGTCCAAAAATAAAAATGAATAAATAGAGGAGCAGTTGTATTTTGTTGCCTTTTATATTAGATCTTTGAAGCAATATTGTCTGTAAATCATGGCTTAACACCAGATTCATGATTCATTGCCTCGACCTTATCTGGACAACATGTTCTGCTTGTCTTTTCACTACAGCAGTCAGCTATCACTCACAACCAGCAGGAGTATTTCCTGACTTTTTCTTCACCCACCAGCCATGGCAATATATTTGCATTCTGTCTTCTTCATTTACTGAAAGATATTTCTCTCTATTAACCAAATACACACACACACACACACACACATAGGAGACAGCTGCTTGCCACACAAGAAGAGAAAAGGGCTCTGCAGCAGCATTTGAGAAAACCCACTGCTTACTGTATGTCCTTATTTCCCCCCACCTCAAAGGGAGGCATGGTAATGCGCCTGTCGTGACTCTGAATCCAAACTACAAACTGCACAGCCCATATTAACTATGAGAACGAAGGCTGGTTCGGCTTTGCTGAGTCAATAGTCACCGTCTGAAATGTGGGGAATCTAAGAGTGCATACTTTCAGTTTTTTTGCAAACAGAAAAGGAGCTGAACATGTCAGGGTCGGCCCTGTCAGTCACACAGAGAACATCTGATTTGTGCGGAATAAGCTAGAAACCTGGAGGTATAACTTATATTAGTCAGTGATATTTGCAGTTTTATAATTTAGCACAAAATCTTTGCGAGATTTGATATTTAGCTTAAAGATGTCAGTATGGGTCATTAAATGTATGAATGTATTGAGTTAGAAAGAATTTCTCAAAAGCCAGCGGAGTCGAAAAATGCATACCTGGGGACTCTGGGGCTCGGTTTAACAGGGGTAACATGGGAGCTGATGCAAACATCCAATTCTCATATTTAAAAATATGTTTTTGCAATATTTTGAATGCCATTCGTTTACACAGTCAGTGCCAAGTGGAGTTGGTGTTACTCATCTGCATGGCTGCCAAGTGTTGCCCCCCCCCCCCCCCCCCCCCCCCCCCCCCCCCCCCCCCCCCCCCCCCCCCCCCCCCCCCCCCCCCGTCCCCCCCCCCCCCCCCCCCCCCCCCCCCCCCCCCCCCCCCCCCCCCCCCCCCCCCCCCCCCCCCCCCCCCCCCCCCCCCCCCCCCCCCCCCCCCCCCCCAAGGGCTTCTCTAACCAATCCAATCAGGCTTATCTATTTGTGCTGTATGAAATTCACTGCTATGATTAAATAATAACGCAGCATTTTCCATTCAACACTCACTGGATCTAACTGGTGAAATTTAAAATTCAATGGCCACAAAACACGGGGTTGATGAGGAAAAAAGAAAGAAAGAGAGAGAAGACATAAACAGAAAATGATTGAAAGAGCGTTAAGATAAATGAAGAAGATGGTTAACGTTAAGTGCAGAAAAAAGGTAACAAGTCCTGCTGGCGGTGCAGTGTCTTTACGATGGTGGAGATGTGAGATGGGTTGAAATTCGTTGTCCGTGCATCTGCCATAACAAACTGTTTTCCCAACCCCAGAATCTCCGAGAAGCAGGAGTCGGAAGAGCACATCGTACTGCTTAGCCATAATGTTGCACGTATTGTTGAATATAAAAGCCAGAGTCAGCTAACTCAGCGACGGATGAGCAGTCCCTCCCCACCTGCATCCCATGTCTGCTCAGAAGCTCAGCATATACGGCTGTGGCTTTGCTTCGTTCTTTTTTTTTTTTTTTTTTTTTTTGTGCTGGGTCGGTCGGTAACAAAACAAGGATGCCCCAGCTTCCCAGTCAGCCTCCAGCTTCCAGTGGGCGCGGTGGACCACCGTCAGGTGAGACTCAATGAGAAAATGGCACTTCCGGTGATGCTTTTCAACATAAATCCATATTTTGCTATTAGTTTTGAATTATCATATTTAAAAAGAAAAATACTATTGCCTTTTAAAGTTATGATAGAGAGAAATAATACACCAATCCAAATTCTCCCAGGCAAACTGGTTATTTTCAACTGTATATAAGGTGACTCTAACAAAACAAAATTTAAAATGTTTAGGTGCTTTGGAAATGACTGAATTAAATGGTTGTTTAATAATCTATTTTTAAAGTAAGAAAAAGACCTTAGGTTCGATTTTTTTTTTTTTCTTTAGTAATTGTAAATTATGGAGCTACTCTGGCCCTGAGTTCCTGTTGTTAGAGTCTTGTAATCCCTGTCTGGGTTGGGCTTATTGTTTTGTACCCAATGAGAAACAATAAAATAAATCAACATCAATCAAATAAATCATGTAAGATTCTGCTAGTTTAAGCAGATCTATATTTGTAGCCTTCTCCCGGGCAGATTCAGTTTTATGTACTCTATAGGTTGTCTTGCGGATATGGTACCTTTCTAAATGTTATTTATGTATCAGTGAATCAGCATTGGTGTGACAGAAGAGGATGCCAGGGAAAGGGTGATAGAAGGCATATGATCTACTGTGGTGTCCCCTAAAGGGGGAATCAGTGCTAATTCAATCATTCAAACCACTTCAAGTGCCATAGATGGGCAAAAGTTAACCACCTCTCTCTCTCTGTGTGTGTGTGTGGTGTGTTGTGGTGTGTGTGTGGTGTGTGTGGTGTGTGTGTGTGTGTGTGTGTGTGGTGTGTGTGTGTGTGTGTGAGACTGTGCTATCTCCGTTCCTGTTCATCATGTACACCTACAGAAACATTCTGAAGATTCTGCAGTGGTTGGATGGATTAGTGATGGGCAGGAAGAGAACTACAGAGCATTAGTGAATGGTTTTTGTGGAGCATTCTGGGAGGAATAATCTTCTTCTGGATGTGTGCACTTTGCTGTGGTCTGCTGGGCAATCGTCACTGAGGCTGGTGACACCAAAAGACTGATCAGAAAGGCTGGCTCTGTCATTGGCTGCAAACTGGACACTTCTGAAGCCGTGTTGGAGGAAATCTTTCAAACCATATGCAATAATTCTCACCACTGAACATCCCAGTGTATGATGGATTATATCTGTCTGGCAGAGAGTTGTCTGCTAGATAATAATATATATTTATTATTATCATAATCATCCTCGTAATTATTTCAACTACAGTTACAAAATAATTTCCCAAATATGGGAGAATTAAAGTATTTCTTATCTCAAAGACAATAATAGTTGACATATTAAAGGCCTAGATTTTTACTCAGGGCCATTTTACAAGACTGGGCCTGAAAAATTGAGGTTCTTAAATGTGCAAAAGCTGCATTAATCCTCTTAACATGTCAGTGCATAATGTGCTTCAGTACTGCACATATTATCAACAAACAAATGTGCAATTTATTACAGACCTATTATCTGTAATTGGTTGTCATATGGTAATGGTGGGAGCTCCAGGGGTCCCTAAGCATCTTATGACCCAGGACAATTTTCTGCTTATATTAGTTGGTAATCCAGTCTTACTTGATCTCAGTTTTTATGTGTGTGGCTCACTTACATTTCTCCTTGGTAGTCTAATTGCTTGAAAATAAATGTGGCAGTTTCAGCTACTAATGAGAGATGGACCACTGTTACCTCACAGCAAGAAGGTCTTGGGTTCGAATCCACCATCTGGCCAGCGTTTGCATGTTGGGCTCTCACCAGGTTCTGAAGACATGCAATTAGTGGGGTTGGGATAATTAGTGATGACCATAGGTAAGAATGTGAGTGCAAATGGTTGTTTGTCTCTCTGTGTGAGCCCTGTGACAGAGTGGTGACCTGTCCAGGGTATACCCTGCCTCTCACCCTATGGCAGCTGGGATAGGCTCCAGCAGCTCTGTGACCCTGAATTGAATAAGCGGAAGAAAATGGACACATGGACGTAATTCAATAACACATGTTAACCATGCAACACAGAATTTAAGTTGTGAACAGTTATGATTAAAGTCTTCTTTTCAACACAGGTAGGACGGCCAGTCCCCCTCTGTTCCTTCACCTTCTATAAACTGTGACTTATATAATACTACCCCCAGTATTAGATAAACTCTATTAAGATTCCCCCAAACAACATGTGTATATGCCTTTTTGTTTAGCTTCCAGTAGCCAGCATCAATCATTCATCAGCAAGTGAAAATATAGGACAATGTAGGTAAATGTAATGGAACATACTCATATGCAGATATATATAGAAATTAGATATTTATATCATGTTAATAATAAGCATATAATAATATTGGAAACATATTGTCCTTTTTGCATGATTTTCATTCAGGTACAGATACAGGCTCTACCTATATATTTTATATATTTTTTTCTATGTATTTAGAATTGATAGATGATTTTTTTTTTTCCAAACAGCGACAAAACACACTAAAGATAAATTTGACAGGCAGTATTTTCAAGTTTTCTGTAGATATCAAGATCATATTTAGATTACTTTTTATTATTATTATTAAATGGTCAATGAACATTTGAAACCGTGAAACCCTTTTTTAAAAGGTGGACAATTTTATCTTGAAAGACTTTCGATTTTTTTTTTTTTTTTTTTATTTTGAAGGCCAAACGGAGCCACTCCTGTGTTTTTTTCCCCGGTGGTCTGATACCATACTTTACGTAGATCAACGGCAGAAATATCACATGCCGTTGCATTGCCTCTTTCACTATCACAATGCTATTTAAATAAATTAAAACTGGGCATCAACTGTCAAAATAAATACACTCATAAACACTCTGTTATCATGTTAAAATTTGTCAACCACTTTTCCGCGCAGCACGGCGTGTTTCTGTACATTTTCTCGTGAATGAAACGGAACCAAAGAGGTTTGTTCCCTTGGAGACACCGTAACGGTAATGCACGCAGTTTCCGCCCAACAGGAAGCGAGCGGAGTCCAGTGAAAGTGAGTGAACTATCAAAACAAACCAGCGGCGACAAAATTATCTCTTAAGTCCCGGCATCCTCGCAGATAAGGAGTCCCTTTTCCACCATGGATGGCATACGCACGCCTCTGCGGTGTTTCAGTGAGCAGCATTCGGCAGAAATGTTTGTGGATGATGGGGTGGAGACGGTGACTTCTGTGGAGCAGGTAAGCGGAGGAGCGTTAGCTTTTCTTTTTTTTTTTTTTTAGGTAATGTGGCTAATGCTAACGTGCGGCTCTCCACTCTGGGTGTAGAAAAGTGTACAGAAACTCAACTGCAACATACACATAATGCATTTTATTTACGAAATATCGACGGCTTCAGTCAAGGAGTAATCAGAAACTTGTTTGCGGGCGTTTGTTCGCCGTGCTTTATCCATTTAGCCTTTGGATGGCTAGCTTTGTTCCTTAATGAGATTAAGTTTGAATGTAGCTAGCTGCTAGCCAACTAACTAAAATAGTCAAACCTAGATACGATACAAAGTTTAACTATTAAAACGCGCGTGTTTATCCCCAATTAAAAATGAAAGCAGGAGAGGGCTTTTATTTTGAAAAACCTTATAACTTACGTCAATTTCTGATAGCGCCTGAATATATCGGCTTCCTGGGCACTTTTCTTCAAAGTTACAAAAGCAGTCTCATGAGATCAGACCCAGTAACTCTTTCTTATCAATTTAGTCAAGGCACAAGTCATCACTGCATTGATAAAAAGACGCATCCAGGATTCAGGCTGCCAGTGTTGCTCATGTCTAAAAAGACTAAAACATTATTCTTTGATGTATTATTGTTATTTCTAGTCCAGAAGATTTCTTTCTCTTGAGTCTGCCTGGGGGACAGCTGCTCCTGCAACAGGCAGCACACATCTAAATCCAGGGTGTCAAATCACTGGCCCTCATTTACTAACAGTGGGTAAGCACAAATTTGTGCTTAAGAACATTTCACACACAATTCAGTAATTTATCAATATTTTCGTACCTGAATTTGTTCATACTTTAGGAACACATTTAAAGGTGACCATGTATGAACAAATGGGGCCCTTGCTGTCTTAGGAAATTTGAACTTTAAAATTACTGCTACTACTAATAATAATAATTGCAGTTCATTTCAGGTCATTATTTAGAATTTTTCAAAACACCATAAGCCACAACTGCTCAGGATTATAATAATAAAAAAATAAAGTGCATTTAAAGAAAACAAAATCCTAGCTATGGTAGCCGCTTTAGGACAAACACGTTTTAGTCAGCTAAGAGAGATCAAACACATTAAATTTAGACTGTACCCCATAATGGCTGTGGGTGGCCAGCTTGTTTCTATTATTGTTTGTGCATAAAAACATTTTTGTACACACTATAACATATTTGAATAATATTAGTCATATCCATCCATCTGTCCGTTCGTCCGTCCATGTTCTACCACATATACTGGGTCGGGTTGTAGGGTAAGCAGACTAAGCAAAGAAGCCCAGAGTTCCCTCAGGCCGGCCACCTCTTCCAGCTCATCTGAGGCGACACAGAGTCGTTTCCAAGCCAGCCAATGATACCTCTCCAGCAAATCCTGGTTCTGCCCCGGGGCCTCCTGAGGACATGTTCAGACGATCTCGCCTAGGAGGCACCCAGGAGGTATGCTTGTCAGATGCCCAGACCACCTCAACTGGCTCCTTTCGATGTGGAGGGGCAGCAGCTCTACTCAAAGTCCCTCTCAAATGACCGAGCTCCTCACTCTGGCTCTAAGGGAGAGCCCAGTCACCCTTCAGGAGAAGCTCATTTCCACCGCTTTTTTATCTGTGACGTCATTCTTTTGGTCACTACCCAGAACTTGTGACCATAGGGGAGGGTAGGAACGTATCTTGACTGGTAAAATTGACAGCTTTGCTTTTACTCTCAGCTCTCTCTTCACCACAGCAAATCGGTACAGCATCCACAGTCAACTCAAAAACTCTGGCTGCTGTTCATCTGTAGTGAGTGTAGGCTGTCAGTCTGTCAGCGGGGCAACACGGTGGCTTCCACAGACCAACACCTGCTTCTATGTATTTTTAATGAATTAATTCTAAGTTTATGAGAGCGCATCAATTTGTTGGAAGATGTAATTACACACTTATCTATGTATATTTATGAGTACAATGTTCTTGTCTCTTACAACATCACCACCGCTCACCGCTCTCTCCACTTCACCTCCAGGTAAACACACTTCCTTGTATAGAGAAATGGGGGTGTGGCTGTGTGCAGATTGCAGGCAGCGGGTGCGAGCTCCAGCCCGATGATTTAGAATGAGTCTGATTTGCTAACATACACATGGTGGTAATAACAAAATTGGCTGATGTCCTCGTGTCATAAATCCCCTCTGGTCTGCATATTGTTGCCTTTGTTAAATGATTTTTGTCCCTTGTGGGGGGCAGTCTGTAGTTCAAACAGCAGTAAAAGCAGAAATGCATATGTATTGCAGTATATCACCACAGTAGGGTTTACACATTAATTAAATTAAATCATTTATATTAAAGTGAATAGGTACCATGTACATGTTTACACCTTTTCTGGATTATCTTGGGGCTGATGCTACTACAGATTTTTAAGGAGGATTTTTCTTATACTTATCTTAAAATGAGTTTCATAACAACTGATTGCATGCTGCTTTTTCCTCTTTTACTAGAAAAAGGTGGAAAAATCCATTGAAGAAGTCATCAGTGTTTACAAGCAAATACACAGCTTACCACAGTAAGTATATGCAGTGTCAGTGTGTTGTAGAATATATGCTGTGAACTAGTTCAAGCAGACAGCTTGAGCCTGATACACATGTGATGTGCCTCATTCTCCTCACTTCATATACCAAACACTGCCTTCAGATTTGGCTGTCTAATTAAGCTGCAAATTCCCCTGACATGTTAATGTTGTTATTGTGGTGTTTTTGTGCCATGGGAACAAAGAAATTGTCATAATAAATAACAATTTTAAGTCCTTCTTCACACTGCAGTATATTTGTATAATCACAGATTCCATCATATAAAGTGATGAAAGTGGATCCCAGATATAGGGACTGTGAAACGTAACAGATAAACACTGCCGTCAGTGATTGTCACTTTATTTGCCAATAGGCCAGTGGCAGACAGCAAGGTAAATGTCAGTTCATATCAGTTTTCAGTGCATCCCAAACTATAATTTATGGGTAATGTTGATGTTTGAAAAGTAAGAAGACAGGATGGTGAAAAAGTTACAGTATTGTACAACACGAGTTCTTCGCAGTTGACTCTTCTGAAACAGAAAAGTAAAACGGCCCTGTCTCTTTACCTTTGTGAAAGCCTCAGAATGATGTTGCGTTCCCCTTTTTAAGACATGGAACTCTTTCCCTACATCGTTACAATCATTACCTGAAACCAGGACACTAAATTGGCCTGCTCTCTTTTCAGTGTGTCTCAAAAGTGGTTATGACATATAGAGTTGACTCCAGAGATGTGTGCATTTTCAGATACATGCTGACAAATAGGTCAGACGTTGTGCAGCCAGAGCAACGATAGTTACCCATTCATCAGGCTCTCATAAAGGGGACTACATGAACAGCCATTATGAGGCATTTGCAGGAACACTGCTCATTGGCTGTGGCTGTTATTTTTTTAAATTGCAAACACCTGCTGTTTGTTTGCTATTAGCGAAGGCTGCGCTGTGATGCACGATGGCTGTTATCTAAGCGGCGTGTAGATCAGCCCACGTAGTTTGCTTCTGCTATCAGCTGTCGTCGCTTCTCAATGAGGTGACTCATCTCATTTCTATGACAACTGCTAGATGTGAATGTCAGCGGTACTGCAGCCAATGGAGAGATGCATTTTGATACTACTAGAGAATCAGTGGTATTAATCAGTCGAGGTCCTGCTTTTACATGCAATCATTTTTTTCTCGGCTTTGACCCAGACTCGACCTCCCACAGATAGAAGGCAAGATTTAAGCTTTTAGATACACTTTTTGAAATATAGTTACAAAGTGCATTACAGAACATAATAAAATGTGTCATAATAAAAAGAAAAAATAAGTTCATCATTTAAAACAACAACAAAGAAAACATGGCATAAAAGCCAGTGAACAAACAGTGTGAATGATCTGATGGGTAAAAGAAGTAAGTCTTCTGTGGGAATACGCTCTGAGGAGCGATTTGAAGGTTTAGCCGTCGGGTCCTTTGGTAAAGAGACCCACAGCTGCAAGCTCTCACAGAAATGTTCTGAGGGGTGTACGACAACTCGAGTTTGGCAATTGCTTTGAGTTCGCTGGCTCGAGAAACCTAAACTCAATGCCAGAAATCTTTATGCACTCTGAAATAAATATCTAAATATGCGTATCTGTGGTGCCTTTGTTTTCTTTTGTCTTTTGTTCCATTGTTTTAGTTTTTTCATTCATTGTTTTTTTTTTTTGTAATTTGCTTGTTTGATCTTTTTCTTTCTTTTTGTGCTTTCTTTGTTTTGTCTTTCATTTTTCTTTTTTTAGTTTTTTTATCTTCTTTTGTTTTTCCTTTATTCATTTATTTTTCTTTTTCATATCTTTTTTCTTTCGTTTGTCTTTTTTTTTCATATTCATTTGTGCGTTTGTTTTTCTTTTGCTTTTTGTTCATTTCTTTTGGTTTTTCTTTTTGTGCTTTATTCTTTCATTTTTCTCTCCTTTCTTTCTTCTTCATTCTTTCCTTAGTTCATTCACTTTATTCTTTCATGACTTGTTTCTTGCGCTCTTCTATTTATTTCTTTTTTTGTTGATTTGCTCATTTGTTCTTTTTGTCTGTTCATTTAGATTTTTTTTGTTAATTTGCTCTTTCTTTCTTGTTTTTTTTTATGTTTGTTGTGCTCCTGTTGTGGCCATTTTAGGTTTAATTTTGTATACTCGTAGTCTGGTATGCTCTCAGCATTTGAAAGAGTGGGTTGAGTGTTCATTTGGTGTGGTGGGCAGACCGGCTTTTAGACATGGACCTCCGCTCCTGTCAGATAGTGATCTGTGACTCACCCTGTGTTGGTAGAAAGCGCATATTATAACAGGTGTAGCAAACGCTGTGTGGAAAGGGCAAGCAGAGAATTGGAGTGGGTGGGCATCACTTGTTATCGATGCAGATAATATAGTCATAGACGTGTGTATGAGGAGCTGCAGATTAAATTTTCATTCAGATGTTCAGAGATTAAATATTTGTTTCCTTACTTTGTCGTGTGCTGTTACAGTGGTGGATGCTCATATGAAACATGGTCAAGGTTTCAAGTAATGAGGTCAGCATATGTGTAAGTGAGTCCAAAGCGCAGACTTCAGACTGCTTCAAACATGTTTACTGGCAGTTTCTTCTACTCTTGGCTCTGTATGGTGTCAGAGAGAGTGGATGTCCTTAGTATGGTCATCTGAGGTCCACAGCTGTGGGTGTGAACAGAGCACTTGTCATTTAAGGCTCCTGGTTGATGCTTTAAAGACAGAGATGCTAAAATGACTTTTTTTTTTTTTTTTTAGACAGAGGAGGAGCTGAGAAGCCCAAAATAAAATGAATAATGATTTTAAACTGTGAATCATCTACAGCTACCAGTCCAAGAATAAAAATATGGTGCTGGAAATGAACATAACAGGTACAATTTAAAATGTTGAAAGGAGCAGCCTGTGACTAAGGCTCTTATCTTTTATGTGTTTCATTTGCTCATATCCAGAGTTTGTGTATCGACTTCTCTATGATCACAAAAATGTGGACTATAATACTTACTGATCTACTTACCTCATTGATACACAACAGTATATACCTGTCTGTATCATGTTAAGATTTTTATTTTTTTTTAACTTTTCATGCTTAGTGTATACTCTGCTGTAAAAACATTGCATCTGTGAATTCAATTTTAATTTATTTCTCCTATCCTTTCATTATATTTATGTTTTAATCCATAGTTTTATCTTTATTTATTTATTTTTGCCTTATTGCCCTATGTAACGTACGTTTTTGTATAGTTCTACCTACAATTTAATTCCATGTTTATATTTATAGGGACAACACAGCGTGGACCAGTATCACATACCACAGCTTTAATGGCTGGTTTGTGCTTCTAGTCCCTCGTATTTTTATATGCACAAAACTGTCCACATAAAAATCCTCAAACAATGCAGAAATAACAGTGATTAACACAATATATTATCTTTCAGTTTTGTTATTTTTGGGCTTTATTTTTTACCAGTTTTGTTGAGAAATTCTTTGAAACTTAAAAGGCTAAAGTGATGTTTTGGTTTGCCTGGATTTGGTTTCTTTCTTCTTTATTGTTCTTAACGAGGACAGGCCTCAAAGCTCTCCTAATAGAAAGTGAATAAAATATAAGGAAGGAAATACACAGGAGGCACTAATTAGACTGCCGAGGCTCTGAATATCTAAAACACGAGTGAATAAATAACACAGGGTTTGATCTCACACCCGTATGTAGAAATTTTATTTATCTGTTTCTCAGATATTGGGCTACCTGGTGAATAATTAATTTTTGACACACAAAAGAATTTTTTAAATTACTTGTTAGAACTTGAGGATACAAATGTTTGGAGAACAAAAGTGATAAAAAAAGTGAATCTTTCTTTCTTTCTTTCTTTCTTTCTTTCTTTCTTTCTTTCTTTCTTTCTTTCTTTCTTTCAGAAAAATAAACTTTTTTCACAAATTTTACTAAATGCAAAGAATGCTACACAGGTACTATATCCACATAAATAAAAAAAAAAGTAATAATAGTCAAAATGATAAGTACATTAAAATGGGTTTCAACAGGGCAAGTGCAAAAAGCACTTTGCACTTGTTTTTACTGCGCTTCAAACTTTTTAAAGTACATTTAAAAAGAACAAAGAAACCGAAATTAATATATACAAAATACAATACTATTCCCTTCAAAGTAAATACTGCACAGAGAATGAGCTGTCCTGTCAGAGGTTTTTGCTCCTGGAGTTCTTCTTGCTTTGTTTTGGTGGTTGTTGTTGTTGCTGTTGTTGTTGTTGTTTTTTTTTTGTTTGTTTTTCCGAAGCTGTTTGAACTTTGTGTGCTGTGTTTGTTTTTCAGGCCGACGTTGTTGCGCGAACAACACTACCAGTATCTCAAGAAGGGCTTACGTCATTTATCAGATGCTTATGAGGTACAGTAAATTTCTAATAAGGAACACGCAGATTATGATGTAGATATTTTTTAACACCCATCAGCCACTTTATTAGGTACATCTTGCTCGTACCAGGTTAGACTCCTTTTGCCTTCAGAGCTGACTTAATTCTGTGTTGCACTGATTCAAAAAGGTGCAGGAAAAAACCCATAGAGATTTTAATCCATATCGACACGATAGCCTCACACAGTTGCTGCACATCTATCATCCGAATCTCCTGTTCCACCACATCCCAAAGGTGCTCTATTGGATAAAGAACATTGTCATGTTCAAAAACCAGTTTGAGATGATTTTTTGAGCTTCGTGACATGACTTGTTATCCTGCTGGAAACAGCCATCAGAAGATGGGCACACTGTGGTAATGGTCAGCAACAATACTCAGGTAGGCTGTGGCATTTACACAATGCTCAGTTGGTACTAAAGGGCCCAAAGTGTGCCAAGAAAATATCCCCCACACCATTACACCATTACCACCACCAGCCTGAACTGATACAAGGCCAGATGGATCCATGCTTTCGTGTTTTTTTATGCCACATTCTGACTTTACCATTTGAATGTCTGAGAATAAATCTGGGCTCATTGGACCAGGCAACTTTTTTTCCAATCTTTTGTAAAAATTTGGTGAGATTTTGCAAACTGCACCCTCATTTTCCTGTTCTTAGCTGACAGAAGTGGCACCCAGTGTGGTCTTCTGCTATTGTAGCACATCTGCCTCAAGACTCAACATGTCGTGCATTCAGAGATGCTCTTCAGCATACCTGGGTTATAGCAAGTGGTTATTTGAGTTACTGTTGCCTTCCTAGAATGGTCGCACTACTGTCAGCTCAAAGCAGTCTGGCCATTCTCCTCTGACCTCTAACATCAGCAAGGCATTTTTGCCCAGAGAATTGTCCCTCACTGAATATTTTCTTTTTGTTTGGACCATTCTCTGTAAGCCCTGGAGATGATTGTGTGGGAAAATCCCAGTAGATCAGCAGTTTCTGAAATGCTCAGACCAGCCCATCTGGCACAAACAACCATGCCGCATTCATTGCTTGACTGATCAGATATTTCTGTTAGCGAGCAGTTGAGTGTGTATCCTAACAAAGTGGCTGGTGACTGTATATTTAATGTTGAATGGTAGGACAGTAGCTCTCATTGCCTCTGGAAAAAATGCCTGATTGTTTCCCTCTGATTATAAATAGAAATGCTGCAATTTTCATTTGGCCAAAAAATATGCCTGCCTGCCCCCTGGGAAAGTCACCTTTTTTTAAAAAAAAAAAAAGTATGTGTGCTATTTGTTACTGTAGCCAGAAGAAAAAGAGACAAAGCATTTGTGGTCCTCCTCTTTCTCAGCTCAGTAACTTACTGATTGGGCTTCATTATTTCACTGGTGCTTCCTTTGGACACACAAAAGCTGACCAACAACCAATTTGTGTAAAGTGTGCACGTGTTAAAGAAAAGAAAGTTTGGATTTTATCTAATATAATCGGCACAAAAAGAATCACATAACTATTATTTGTATAATACATGGCAGACATAATCATAAAGTCCATTTACCAATAGTAGAAAATGAGTGGTGTGATGAGTTTTTGTGTGGCTCATTCCCATCATTTTCCTCCTTTGCCTCTTCTCTGTCTGGCAGACTTGTTTTTCCCTCATCTGTGCCTCCGACAGATTGATCTCACAATCTCATTTATTGCTATAATCGGTCATCTGATGCCCATTTGATCATGTAATATGTGTGTGTATGTGTGTGTCTGTGCGAGTAGTGTCTGGATGCTAGCCGACCATGGCTTTGCTTCTGGATTCTTCACAGTCTGGAGTTACTAGAGGAGCCCATTCCTTCTGCTGTCGCCTCAGAGTGAGTCACACACTACAACTAAATGGAGCCAAATAATGCCTGTGCACTGCCAAAGAATTTTATTATTTATTGCTTTTGCATAGTTCTCATAATTATTACAGCAAACCAGGCATTGCTGCAATGCAAAAATATGGGCACAAAAAATTACTGTTCGATGTTCACTTTGCAATCTTCACCCACTCTTCGGAGATGCCACCCACCGACACCCCACCACCCTTGCTTCTTTCACATGACTGCATGTGGGTGTGGTAGACTTATGATATGCTAGCTTTACTTATTTCATTTTGGTTTCTTTTTTAAGGATTTCCATACAAAATCCCTGATGACTGTGGTAGTCTTTGGCTTTGTGCAGGGTTCTAGCCAGAAAAAATTCACAGGACAGCGGTAATGGACGGGGTGGTTCTCGTTACAGAACCAACAACCGGGGCGGGGCACAGTACCTCAGCCTGGCACTGGGCAATCACTGGGCAGCCACCAATTTTTCCTAGTTGCAATGAGATTGCCATCCTTTTATAACCCTAGTGTGACTGAACCATTAAATATGCAGCCTTGTGTGTTGCACTTGTTGTTTTTTTTTTATATTTAAAGGACAGGGGTTTCACAGAATATGTGCCCTGAAAAAAAACCTTCTTACTTTTAGCAGTATTACTATGAACCTTATCTCCTCTCATCTGGATATCTTCCTAGTACACAATTCAAAATTTTATAAAACACAACCAGAAGAAGTGGTAAGAGATGAAAGATGTTTTACTAAAAAAATGAAATGGTTAAATTACCATATAATAACCAATAAAACTGCTTATTTTTCCTGCCCAGCTTCAGCGTTGGACAGGGCTTTGCTGTTAAATTGTTCCTTGCCCGTGTTTCCATAGCTAAATTTAAGAAATTTAACTTATCCTCTGTAATCTAAAACTTGCAGTAATAAAAAGTTGTGGTTTTGGCATTTGAAGCAGTGAGATGAAGGTTTTTTCCAAGAGTTATTATGCCTGATAAGTGTGATTAAAAGTGATGACGGCATCGTGCACGATAGGCAGGGGTATTTTTAAACATGCTTATGCAGACATGGCTTCAAACACAGTTGCTCTCGCTGCCACCAAAATGTCATTTGACTAAATTACTGCCAGTCAAAAGTAGCACTCTGCAAACCATGCAGCAAGTCCAGGCTGCCAGCCCACGCTCTCATTATAACTGTGAGGCGTGCCAGCACACCGGCTGGCACTGCCCGGTGCCAACGTGATGCCTTTGTGCTCACACACACAAAAACACTGGCCCTGTTCAAGGATCTATAACAATGCAACCTACAAGAGATTGCTTTCTCTGTCCCATGAAGTGTACACTGTTCTCAGGTCAGTATTGGCACCAGACTGGTTGGTCAAAATTAATGTGGGCTTCCCTTCCAACTCACTTGGCTCAAGACACCCTTACAGTTTTATTATTTCGCTCCGTGGCAGAGGATGAAGAGGACATTTGTGAGAGAAGCAGCGTGGTTCGTGGAGGCTGGAAAGAAAGGGAGCCGTGGTTGGGATGGTCTATGTTGTGTGACACGTCAGCTAAATTGAAATAGTTTAGTGGAGCGCATTTTATAACCTGTCAAGCTTCTGCAGGTCTGAGATGGAGAATAGAGGCTCTGATGATTTAGTAAACTGAAACTATTGTCTGAGTAGCGTGTAGGAAAATTGACTTGTTCAAATCAGGTGAAATAAAGAAATGCATTCGTTTTTGAACAGCAAAAGAAACTTTTTTTTGTCCGTATATTGTTTTAAGCATCTTCTTTCATATGAAGTTATACTTTGTGGAATCTGTAGTAGACAGGATAACTTAACCCTCAGATAGTCAACTGGAGTCATTTGTGACCCCATTGTATTTTATGCAGGAAGGGGTTTTTTTGTGTGTTTTTACTTATACTGCATGTTTTATATTCTAAAAATGTACTAATGCAAGTAATTATGGTTTCTAATAATTTCTGTGCAAAAAGAACTTGAACTCACCTTCATTTGTGCTTTTCATTGTCACTTTGGGCATTAAGCATTTGCCTCAAGGTTTCTGCAGCAGTAAATCGTTCTACTCTAGGTCTTAGAGCAGAAGTTAGTTAAATTATGATAAAAATTAAGCCTGTAATGTTTTTAAAAAAAAAACAATCTCTATGCCGCACAAATGGCATGAAAAGTATGAAAAGGTATAGGAGAAGTACATTGACAAATTATTAGTGGTAAATGTTTGTATGATTAAAGATATGTAATTAGAGCATATAATGATATGGCTGTAACTCCATTTGGTCACTTGAATGTTAAACAATAAGCCAAAATAAGCAGTTTTTCACTGAATCAAATGCCACAAATATTGGCCTTAATAATGATCATATTTAGAAGTTGTGTTTGGATTGAAGCGCTATTCATTTTTCCAGCATTTTTGTCAATATTTAGTATAACCTGGAGGATGTGAACATCAAAAGTCGAATAAATCTGTGCAAACATGCAGGACCTTGTGGATCCAGATGTTCCACTGGATCCTTTTGTTTTTCTTGAGCTTTTCCTGAGCCGTTTTTGCATTGGCCTGTTGGGGTATGCCTTTGGGGGTTTGCTTGGTCTGCAGCAATAGGTTAAGTTGGGTGGGTGGCACATAATTGTTTGACTCTAAAGCCAGTGGTTTTTAATGTTACAGCTGATCGGTGCATGTAGACTATTTAGCCACCAGTGCAGCTACATTACCTGCTAATTAAGGAGTTCAACCCAAACGTTACCCTGAGCATCACGGAAACTCATCCTACAGAGCTTTAAGTAACCGAACAAGACATCAGGAATTTGCCAACAGAGCTGTGAGGCGGCATGCAGTGTAGAAACTAAGTCGCTGATTGCACTGATAAAGAAAAAGAAGGTAACTCATGCGTTATCACTACTGTTTAATTTTCAGGGGATTAAACAGTTCTGTATATTAGAAACAATATGCTGATATGTATGGAGCGCCATTCAGCTGCTCTTTATGGTTATCACTGTGTACATTAAATAAATAAATAATTTCTAACCTCTTATTCTGTTCTCTCCAGTGTGTGTCAGTTTCTGGCACGCTGTCAAAGCCCAACAGGGGGGTTTGCAGGGGGACCTGGGCAACACGCCCACCTTGCACCCACCTACGCTGCTGTCAACGCCCTCTGCATCATCGGCACAGACGAGGCCTATAATGTTATAGACAGGTATAGTCACGATCATGCAGTGTGCTGCTTCGGTGGTTAAAATTACAACATGCCAAACACAGAAAAGTTTCAGTTTTAGTAGTTCAGTTTGTTTTTGCTTACTATTTCATTTTTTTTTCTTAAAAACCTTATGTTTGACATTCCCTGATTTATATTTTTTATAATGCTATCTTGAATATTTATTGTATTGTATAGCCTATGGAATGCTGTGTCCACTTGACCATGGAATGCAGATGGAAATAAACTAGCAGTTACATGTTTTACAGTGCGTCTCTCATCTTATTAGATGAGTCTTTTTATTCATGCTCTCTAACAGAGACTATAATTGAATTCATAATTTATGCTTTTAAATTCCTTGGCGTATGATCGAATTTTCCTGCTATGCTAAAACCATAATAACAGATTTTCTTACAGTCGCAGGGGCATGTTGCAGATATAGATCATGCTAATGTTATTTAAGCAGCAGCTAATTATAAGAGCATTTAGAGATGGTGTTTACACGAGTGAACGGTGAAGTTGCTCATGTTTACAGCAGCTCCTGTTTCTTTGCAGTGATGCAGATTTAGATGCAGATTTAGACAGTGGGTGTTGACTTTGCATTAGTGCTTTATTAAATTTGCAGCAGTTACTCTTCCACCCCCTGCCCTCGTTCTCCTCTGATTCCTCACTTCGTCTACCTCTCCTCCTCCTCCTCGTTACATCATGAACTGCATCTCCTCCTCTAGTTTGTAATCAACCCTTCTCTCCCTTCTGTTTTGACCTTCTCCAGGGAGAAGCTGCTAGATTTCCTGTGGTCAGTGAAGCAGCCAGATGGCTCCTTTGTCATGCACATTGGTGGGGAGGTGGATGTCAGGTGAGATCCCAGAAGATAAAATTTCCTTCCTCTATCCGTCTGTTTTCTGTTGTGTTTCAGAATTTGCTTTGTACCACACAGGGAACTCCACATAGCCATTAATTATTAATTAAGAGCATATTTGGTATCCATATTGTTAATCACAGTACATCGTAGTAAATAAGTGGGCCATTTTTAAAGACTAACTTCCCCTATATCACATTTTTCTTTGTATTTTTATGCTCCTGTATTTTTCTTTAGTATTAAGGGGAAGCGGATAAAATAGGCACGCCTCTCTTATATAAGAGTGGATTTATGTGTGTTTGTTTCTGTCTTTTGAGTCTGCTATGTGGGGCTGCCCCCCCCCCCCCCCCCCGCCCCGGAAGCAGATTTGAGATTCTGTTTTTCTTTGAACAAAGAACTTCAGAAGTTACTTTTTCATTCTCAGAGGAGCGTGATATCTGTTGCCTGCCAATTAGCATCAAGCTGCCACTATGTATTACTGAAACTGTATTTTTCTGAGGCAGGTTTTGCTAATCAGTTTCTGATAAACCCCTTTGATTCATGTTTCTCCAAACTGTCACCAAACTTATCCTTGTTTTGAAAGGTTTTTAGGATTTTCTGAGAGACACTGTTTATTTCTCTGTGAGTCTGCTGATATACAGTGTTATGAAAAGATCTAATTACCTCACTCATGTAACTCCTGTTTCATGCTATAAGTCTGATGTAGCTTAATCATCTCTGCTATATGGTAGATCAATTTAAAAAAAAACACATTTAACTTAATTACCATAAACATGGAAATTGGATTTCCGTTTACTAGCAACACTAAATGTATTTTTTTAAAGTATTACCCCTAAAAGGTCTTATACTCTGAAGGGGAAACACTTCATTAGGTACACCATGCTAATACCAGGTGGGTCTCCTTTTGCCTTCAGAACTGCCTTAATTCCTTGTGGCATAGATACAGCAAGGTGCTAGGAACATAGATTCCACCACATCCCAAAGGTGCTCTACTGGATTGAGATCTGGTGACTGTGGAGGCTATTTGAGTATGATAATCTGAGTTTTGTGATATGGTATGTTATCCTGCTGGAAGCAGTCATCAGAAGATGGGTAGACTGTGGTTATAAAGGGATGGACATGGTCTGGGACCTGGGACTCAGGTGGTGATTAAACAGTGGTGACTGATAATAATGGATACCACTGGATATTTTCTCGTTTTCAGACCATTCTCTGTAAACCCTTGAGATGGTTGTGTAGGAAAATCCCAGTAGAACAGCAGTTTGTGAAATACTCAGCGCAGCCTGTCGGGAACCAAAAACCATGCTGCCTTCAGTGTCACGTAAATCACCTCTCTTCCCTATTCTGATGCTCATTTTGAACTTCAGCAGGTCATCTTGACCATGTCTACATGCCTATACGCGCTGGGCTGCTGCCATGTGTTTGGCTGATTAGATATTTGCATTAATGAGCAGGTGAACAAGTGTACCTAATGAAGTGGCCCTTGAGTGTATACTGTTGTAATATTTGCTAAAACTAAACTACAGAGCTCAGCTGTAGTTTGAGACATTTAAAAAGTTTAAACAGTCATAATAATTAATTTTCATTTATTTATACAGTCCTTATCTGTTAATTCTTACATCTTTGTTTTAGTGTTCCAAAAAAAACATTTTTTAAAACTTGACGTTTTATATATCACAGTATGTTAGTATTATTTTAACACCAAAATACAGATGAACTGTTGACTCTGTAATACAGACATGTTTTATTGAACATGTTTTGTGTAGAAATATTAATAATAAAACACATCTACAAAGTTCTTCTACACACTTTGTACATGTGCTCCATCAATGGTCACGTGGGCAATGACAGTGAGACCTGGAGGGGCGTGATTGGGAGGAACAGCCTCTCTGATCTGACCCTATCTAAATTAGTTTGTCCATAACGAACATCGTGTTTGAAAGGATATCCATAAGTGCACGTGGCATCAGGACGCACCTAGGTTGCAGGTTGATGATCGATTTTGTAATCGTATCATCAGATGGCCGTATGTTCTAGACACTTGTGTGAAGAGAGGAGCTGAACTGCTCACCACCTGGTGGTGATTTGGATCAGGTGGTGGGGGAGGATGCTGGACAGATCCAGCGTGCCTAAACGTAGTGTGAGAGTGTCCTGGAAATGCCTGGCAGAGGCCCCAGTCTGCAAGATCTTCAACTCCCACATGAGGAGGCTGAGGACATTGAGTCTAAAGGGACCAGGTTCCACACCTCCATTGTTGAGGCCACCACATGGAGCTGCAGGTGGTTGGTGCCTGTCATGGTGGTGATCCTCGAACCAGATGGTGGACACTGGAGGTGAAGGGAGCCATCAGGCCTGGTTAGCCTGTGGGACTTTGGAGGCAGCTGATGGGTACTGGCAGGCCAAGTGAAACGCAGCTTGGGCAGTGGCTAAAGAAAAAACTCGGGTGTGGAAGGAGTTCGGTGAGGCCATGGAAAAAGATTTTTGGGTTTCCTCAAAGGGATTTTGGCTAACTGTCAGATGGCTCAGGAGGGAAAGCGGTGCTCTACTCACACAGTGTATAATGCGGGTGGGGTGCTGCTGACGTCAACCGAGGTCACTGAGGCAGTTAAACAACTCCTTGGTAGCAGGGCCCCTGGAGTGGTCACAGAGCGCTGTACCAGCTTTTTATCCTCTCAAGGATATTCGAGTGTGCGTGTGTCTATCCAGTCTGCATTTGCTTTGTGGACTTGGAGAAGCTATTCATCTGCAGAGTGCCCACTCCAGGTCAGGGACGAGTTGCTGCCCCAAGTGGAGGAGTCTAAGTATCTCGGGATCTTGTTTACAAGTGAGTGAAGAGGGGAGTGGGAGATTGACAGATTGGAGCTGCGGCTGCAGTGATGCAGATGCTGTACCAGTCCGTGGTGCAAAAGGGAGAGCTGTGTAAAAGCTAAACTGTTGATTTACAGGTTGATCTACGTCCCTATCCTCACCTAGAACGAAATCACAGATAGAAGCAGTGGAAATTAGCTTTCTCCGAAGGGTGGCTGGCCTCTCCTTTAGAGAGAGGGTGTCGTTCAAGAGGGGCTCATACTGGGCCGCTACTCCTCCACACTGAAAGGAGCCAGTTTAGGTGGTTCGGACATGAGATATGGGCTTAGGTGCCCTGGTCACAAATATTAGTTGGAATCTATTATGAGATGCCATTGTTCGTTCATACCCTTTATAGGATTGGTTAAAAAGACAAAAAATATAATAAAGGGTCATCCTCTAAAGCACGATGCTATTTTACTATTTTTGAACAATTCAGTTTTATTCATATAGCACAAAATCACAATAGCAGTCACCCCAGGGTGCTTAACATTTACCTCCACTTGTATGCAGGTAAATGTATGACTTACTAGAAATCCTGCCATTTTTTTTTTTAATTTTTCAAAGGATAATCCTAAATTTATCCTATTGTTATCAAGAAACCTCGTGACATCAAAACAGAAAGAAGTCACTCGTCCCTTTAACTAAACTGGTTTAAGGTCTTTCCTGGCATAGAAGACGATTCAGTTCTATTTATATAGCACCAAATCAGATCAACAGTTATCCTTTAATATAAAGGCCCTACAATAATGCCACCAAGGAATAAGCAGGTTTTAGATACACAGCCAGTACCTGGTCTTTTCAAGGAATTCATTGACAATACTAAACATAAATTAACATTGTCCTTGAAATCTGGGTAAGTTATGATTTCTTAAAGCCTTGACATTGTGGGAAAACAAAACATGTAACAGAAAATGGCTCTGAGTGAACAGCAGTGGAACATAAATGACAAATTGATGTTTGTTTATGTTTAGTCTGCTGGCAGCCTGTGAATACAGTAAGATAATGTTTAGCACGAGCAGACTTCCTGCTCCCCCTCATCTTTTTCTTGATCTTTATCAGCCTGTTTTTTTTCCCCCTTTTATAGGAGTGCATATTGTGCAGCTTCTGTGGCATCGCTCACAAACATCCTCACACCTAAACTGTTTGAGGGCACAACCAGCTGGATTCTCAGGTACGACAAATGGACCACAGCAGTCCATGAGTAAATTATTAAAGACACTTTTTTCCCCTCTGTTTCTCCAAAATCCATTTTTTTTTCTTCATGTGTAAATGATTTCTAGGTGTCAGAACTGGGAGGGTGGTCTAAGTGGAGTACCAGGTTTGGAGGCGCACGGCGGTTACACGTTCTGTGGTACAGCCGCTCTTGTTATCCTGGGAAACGAACACATGCTGGATCTCAAAGCCTTGTTGGTGAGCACATCCCCTTCCCCCTCTTTTCCTCTTGATTATAACCTCACGTACTCAGCCCGAGTCTCTACAGCAGAATAAAAGATGCTATCAGTGTCAGTCACAACAGAGGCGTTGTGCTAAAGTTTTTATGGCTGCTCAGTTCTGTGAGGGACCACAGTGATAAAAATAAAATGTTGTCGCCCACTATAAAGGAAAAAAACAAAAATTGGGGAAATTTCTGTATGTCTGTCTGTTCTTCCCCTACTTGATCATTATTAATCTGATCTGCTTCAGGCTCATCAGGTTTATTGTTAAGCTGTCTTCTTTACACAACAGCAACTTAACGACCTGCATGCTTCCTGAATGCACTAAAACTGCTAATAGTCCTTTTTTTGGCTTCTTTAGAGTAACGGTTTTCCTACACTTCCGTGTATTCAGTAATAATTTCTGTACTGCAGAATAAACATCTGCGTACGTAGTTATGCTTGGAGCGTACTGGAGGTCAAGGTTTACATAAGTTTTTTTGTGTTGTGACCGTTGGGATGCTTTGTTTATCCCCTCAGGGAAGTTTTCATTTTCCTTCTTCCTTAGCAGTGAGCGGCTCAGAGCAGCCGCCCTTTAGCTTTGATGCAGGTTGAGCTTTTGAGTCATGCTCAGGGAATCTGCAGCAGAACAGATGCTCGCTGACACGAAGCTTAAGGTCATCCTGAGAAGTGATAAACCTGTCACCAGAAGGCTGGGCTGCATCATTTTTTTTTTTTTGTTTTGTTGTTGTTGAACTTCTAAAATCCTTGGCGTCACCATCTCTTAGCACTTATTCAAATACCGTGTGATGACATTTGCATGTAACTGTCCAAAAAACCTGTTTTCACTCATGCTTGCAGGCTGCTAAAAAGGCCCTCCACCTTTAAACAACCTTACAGTCATTTTCACCCAACACCCAGCCTAAACCACAGGTCAGCAGAGCGCACTGAGGTGTTGTGTGTCACCGTACGTCCCTCAGAGACACCCAACATATGGCTCCGACTGGGGGCAGAGAGTCAGCAAAGGTTGTAACTTGAAACCAAGTGGACAGTTTCCACAGCAGTGAGACTCACTTGCTTTACGTCCCCTGCACAACTCGACTCATATCATCTGTGAGAGATTGCATGAATCATTAACACTGAGAAGGGATTCACATTGATTTACCTCATGGTTTAATTGTTAATGATCTTGTGGTGAGCACAGTTTAGGTTCTCATTGGGAATTCACAAAGCTGTGAATGAAGAGAAATAAAAATGAAATTTACTTATGAGATCAGTTTGAAAGATCGAAATTTTCCAACTGTCATATTCTGAGTGGCAGCTGTTTTATTTGAGACAGAAATGGCACCTCTGTAGCAAGAGGACAGTTTAGCCCCAGCACATAAATAACTAGTTTATCTGCTTCTCAAACTGGGGTGAGCAGGACCACTGCAGGACCACTGCAGGTGGGGTGCGCACAACCAGGTGAAAAATACAAACTGTATATAAGGTAAATTGCTTTTTTTTTTTTTTTTTTTAATAAACAAAGGTTTGCAGATATTAGTGTGAGCTTTAAGTAAAATTCAACTTGTATAGTTTTTTAATATTGCTAATAATAAAAATTGTCTCTGCAGTTTGCAGCTGAGTGTGAAGTGGCAGGAATGAGAATTAGCACCTCCGAGTCTGAGGGCATACAGGAGTTGAAAAAGCCCACTCCAGGTCGGAGAGAGTTGAATTTAAATTTCTCCGGGTCTCCGGTGAGTGAAGGAAGGAGGTGTGGTGTCAGCAGTGATGTGGACACTGGACGGGTTTGTGGTGAAGAGAGAACTGAACGTGAAAGTAAATTAAATACATTGATCTACATTTCTGCTCCTACCTGTGGCCACAAGCTCTGGATACTGACTGAAAAAATTAAACCGACCCCCTCCCCCCCACCTTCTGTAGGGTGTCTGGGCTCTCCTTTAGAGATAGAATGAGGTGGTTGTTCATTCAGGAAGGGCTCAGAGTACAGCCGCTACTCCTCCGAATCGAGGTCCTAGGTGATATGTTCCAGCATGCCATACAGGGAGGAGGCCCCCGAGCAGACCCCGGGCATGCTGGAGAGATTAAATCTCTTGGCTGGAATGCCTTGGTGTCCCCGCGGAATAGCTAGAGGAGGTGGCTGGGGAGAGGGATGTCTGGATGTCTCTGCTTAGACTGCTGCCCCAATGACTCTGGATAAGCAACACTGGAGGGAAAAGGGCACTACTACTTTCATTACTTTTGTGTTACTAGTAACATGGCCTGAGACATTATTGCCCATTATTAAAGAATGCCAGTTAACAATATAAACCTTTGGCTACAGTCCCACACACAAACACAAACCCCTATCCTAATGAGGACACACACAAGACCTTTGTTTTAGTGTATGCTACTACTTTTCGCCTCCATCACCACGAACTGAAGCCAGTTGCTTGTAGCACAAGTCTTAATGAATGCAAGTAATAACATAATTGTGTGATTAGAAATGAATTTTGTTACAGAAAGCTGTGATTACTGTAACATGTTAATTAGATTAACATGTTACAGTTAGTGCCCCAGTTTGGCACTCTGAACACTTTATAGCTTAAACAAGGCCACTGTTTCAATCATCTCCAGCACTGCAGCAAAGCAAAGTTTAATATTTTTAGCCATTGTTTGAGCCCTCAGCTGCAGTCAAATTAAAGCTAAATCAAACTGAGCGGTAGCATGTTTGAATCATCTGTGAGGAAACCCATTTTATTTGGATTGAACAAATAAATAACCAGCTTATTTTTGAGTCTAAAATGTTTAAAGGCCAAGATGAGTTGCTTTTGCTTTGTTTTACATGGTTACAGTGGACCTCCATCTCTGTGCCTCCTTTCTTTACTGAAACACAGTTAAAAAAAAAAAAAAAAAAAAGGAGGTTCTCTAGCAAACATAATGACTCCTTGCTAATAAGCTGACGCTCCCTCCTTCCTCTTCCTCCGGTGGACTGGAGTGCAGCTGGTATTAAATCCAATATCCCATGATTACTCAGTCCAGGCGGAGCAGACTGGATGTGTACCTGTTAGCAGTTTCCACAGCAGCAGTATTTCTAATTCTTTCCCATTCTGAAAATATTAGTACAGAATTTCCTTCATCCCGTTTGGTCTGCTTTTACCTGTGAGGTTTCAGCTCTCATATACATGTGATTCCTCTCAGTCAAAGGGATGCAAACACATTATAACATGCTTGTGTGTGTGTGTTTAAATTATTATACAGTTTATTATTAGATTTAAATGTGTGTTTGTTGCCTCTCCTCCTCAGAGGTGGGTGATCAGCAGACAGATGCGATTCGAGGGAGGTTTCCAAGGCCGCTGCAATAAACTGGTGGACGGCTGCTACTCTTTCTGGCAAGCTGGACTCTTGCCTCTACTCCACAGAGCCTTATACAACGAAGGTGCCTTTGCATTTTTGACCCCAAACTCTCAAAGCATTTAAAAAATGAAAGGTCTCAAGCATCAAGCAGATCACTTCTGCTTTTATTCTTCAAAGTCAGCTCGATATAATGACCTTTCCAGCTAGCATGAGAACAATTGTGTTGCCTGAACTTATATTCAACAATGTGATTTTTGGTCAGAATTCTTTGAAATTAAAATCGTGGTAAGTCTTCATTAACTTCAGTTTCTCTGAATAATTATCAGTGCGATACAGATATCAGATATTTTTCAAGTTTTACCAGTTTTTCACCAAAAACTTAAGCTTTTTTTTTTTTTTTTTATAAGTATTTTTATGTTGAAAATGAGGTCTGAATGTTTCTGCGGGATCGCCGTGATTTTTCCGTCTAGTGACTGAACCGTGTGTTTGCTCAGGAGAGTTGGCGCTGAGCCGGCAGCGGTGGATGTTTGAGCAGCAGGCCTTGCAGGAGTACATCCTCCTGTGCTGTCAGAACCCAACAGGAGGCCTTCTGGACAAGCCTGGCAAGTCAGTACCACACATACGCGCGCAGACACACGCACACACAGTCTACACAATCATACAGCTTTATTCATGTGTAACATTTTTACATCACTGCTCTGTTTTATTGTCTTGTTGTATCCAGGTCCAGAGATTTTTACCACACGTGTTACTGCCTCAGTGGCCTCTCCATAGCACAGCACTTTGGGAACATGGACCACCATCATGAGCTGATCCTTGGGAAGGAGGAGAATAGATTGGTGAGGATGAAAGAAATCGATTAATATTGGGAACAGTTTTGTGGCAGTAGATTTAAAAAAAAAAAAAAAAAAAATCTGAGACTTTGGCAACTGTTAAGCGTTATCATCACGTTACTGTTTTGGTCAGAGTTAGAATAGATATTCAGTACTCAGAGCTTTGCATCCATCATTTACACGTTGTACCTGCCGGTCATCCTGGTAGGAAGTAGAATTACCACGAATGCCATCCCTTGACTTGTCAACACCTTTCCTTTTGTGAGAGCAGGGCAGCATCTAGCAAATAAATCTGCAAGAGTGGAAGCTGCACTCTTGGATACTGCCCGGGACTGGAAAATGCATGTTGGCTTAGAGCAGAGGCTCACATTCCCACCAGAGATCACTGCAACTGCTCTCAGGCTGGACCCGATCTCGTGTCGTTAACAGCATCGTGAACGGATGCAGTGGGTGAAGCACATGAACAGAAAAAGCCTGAAATGCACAGATATAGCAGCCGAAGCAGAACAGCGCAACTGGCGTATCCTGGTGCTCTCTGTAGAGGTGGGATGCAGAGGATTTGTGGCCACATCAACAACATGGCTCCTTTTGCAGAGCCACAAAAGGAGAGCAAAGCGCACTTGGTGCATTATGACGTAGGCCTCCACAGATGAGTCTGCGTGATCACAAAAAAAAAAAAAAAAAAATCAGCAGACATCTACACGGACTCTCCAGCTCACCATTTGATCATAACGTTTTGGTCATTCAGACCGTAGCAGAGCCATAGACAGGAAACTGTAACACCTGTTTAACTGAAACACATCGTATAATATTCACACGTTTTTACAAAAAAGGAGCTTTTTCCAAAAACCTCTTAGGTTAGCGCAGTAACTAAGTTCTCCCAGAGTTAGTGCAGTTTATTATAGTTTGGAGCATGATTAACACCTGAGCAGACAGTTTAAGGACATTAAGAATCATGTTTTTTAAATCTAAAACTGTAACTGCTGAATACATAGATTTTTGATGGCATATGGCATTATTCGTCCATAAAAGTCTGTGTCAGCCCTGGTAGAAAAATGTCACCATTAAGTCTGCAGCTAATTGGGTTGTTTCAGTTAAAATAGAACACGATCTGGTCTGTTTTACCCAGGACCTGTCTGCATCAAAAACTGACATACCAACCAAAAAGCTGCATGCATGTAACTAACAATACAGCCCAGATACTAACGTTTATGTCCTGTCACGCTGTCACAAAAACAAGCTGCTCTTCACAGGTACAAGGAAGCTTCTTTATGCGCAGTGATAGGGTGGCTGGAAAGAACAGCTCCTGCATGAAACTGCTCAACAAGGTTGCATGTTTGCTTACTTTTTCTTTTGGGCAGTTTTCGGTTTTGGGGTGGCCTGTCCCTTTAAGCTTAACTGTTTTTTGTGCACCCTTTAATTTTATCACCATGCAGTAAATAATTAAACCACTTGTTTTCTTTTATCGGCCATGGTTTTATCTGCACACACCTGCAAGAAGAGTCAAAAAGGCACAACACTCTTCCTGTACTTCTTGATGTGAGTGAGTACAGTCAGGTTTAATATGAGCGAGGTATAAAATGAGAAGCTCTTAAAGATGCTGTACAATGGGTGTGGTTTACAAAAAAAAAAATAAATGAAGCTTTTGAAATGACAAATGGCACGTGTGGTTGCACATGAAGGCCTCGGCAGTTGGTTTTGGTTTTGTTTTCCTGTTTCCTGTTGCATTACTGGCACTGACAGCTGCTTACAGTAAGTCTGCCCCCTGTGCATGCATCTGCATATCGGCTCTCAGATTAAATCGGCAGCCAGGTTCAAACTTTACTCCTAAAGTGACTGAACTGCTGCCTGTTAATGGCATTTTCGGTTCAGAGTCCAGTGCAAATAAATGGATTCCTTTATAGCGTGCAGTTCTCAGATAAATCAATGAAACAGTCTCAGGGGATAGCAGCAGCCGCTTCCAGTGATATGAAAAATGTTAAAACAGTATCAGTAATAGTGAAATTCTAATTCCACCCACATCTGTGGAGAAACTGGGTCGCTGCAGCTACATGCTGTGTAATAGGATATGAAAAAGACACACTGTGACAAAATAAATATTTCACAAGCCTGTTTTTATTTCTTCTAACTTTTTAGGCTCCAACTCATCCAGTTTACAACATCTGTCCAGAGAAGGTGGCTCAGGCCCTGCAGCACTTTCACCGGCTGCCCGTCCCCGAGGTCAACAGGCAGCCAGGAGCCTCCGGTGAAGACAGACCGTCAGACGCCGCTGCTGCCTCCTCATCAGCCAACCTGCAGCCCTAGTTAGTCTTAAGCAGAAGCGTCACTGTGCATAAAAGTCAGCCAACTTGGGATCTCGTCCGAGCCGGGAAGCGGCAGTCAGGTCTTTTGTGGACGAGCCCAAGAGCCAGCGGGATGGTCGACCCTCGCCACAGACGAGGGCTGAAGTTTGCCCAAATAAAGGTCAACGATTTTGTGTGGGCAGCCTCACTTTCAGCTGAATTTTTTTTTTTTTTTTTTGCTTGCATTGCCTAATGTTTTGATTCTCTGAAATAAAGGAGAAACTTTATAACTTTTCAGCTAGTTAATAAATGCTCTCAGAGCTCTTCTCGTGGTGGTGGTAGAATGTGACTGTGATTGGTAAATTTCCATCCATCCACACAGAGAGACAATCACTCACACTTACAGGCAATTTAGAGTAGCCAATTAACCTAACCCCAGTAAGTGCATGTCTTTGGACTGTGGGGGGAAACCCACGCAGACATGGGGAGAATATGCAAACTCCACACACACACACACACACACACACACACACACACACACACACACACACACACACACACACACACACACACACACACACACTTTGGCCCCAGAGAGGGGCCTGGGGCCAAAGTGGAATTGAACCCAGGCCTTCTAGATGTTATTCTGTGAGGCAGTAGTGCTAGCCACCACACCACCATGCTGCCCCCAGTGTTTCAGGTCTGATAAACACAGCAGGTCTACGAAAGAAGCACCTGCAAATCAATGTCAGCAACAGCTTTAGAAAAGGCAGAGGGCAGCAGACGCACGAAGCCCAGAATACTGAGCAGATGCTCGATTTGAAAAATGCACTCAGTTTGTCTACAGTTTGGGGGTTTTTTCGTTGAGGACACTGGGGTTAAGTCTGGTGTTTTTTCTGGGTTTGAAGCGTCTTTGGCATTAGGTTCATGCACTCACTGACCACTTCATTAGGTACACTAGTTAAACTGGTTTTTAAAGCACGTCTAATTTAACAGCTACATGGCAGTGACTCACTGCATTTAGACATGTAGACATAGCCAAGATGACCTGCAGAATTAGGATTAAAAAGTGATTTAAGTGACCAAACATGCCAAGTTGGTTGGTGCCAGGCAGGTTGGTCTAGTTCAATCTACATAGATTTTCCCACACAGCCATCTCTAGGTTTTAAAACTGGTCCAAAAAGGGGAAAAAATAAATAAAATAAAAAAATGCAGTGAGCAGCATTTCTCCAGGTGAAAATGCCTTGTTGATGCCAGTTAAGGTATGCAGAGGGGCTACAGCAGCAGAAGACCACACTGGGTGCCACTCCTGTCAACTACCAGCAGGAAACTGAGGCTACAATTCACACAGGCTGATCATATTTATACAGAAGATTGGAAAAACATCACCTGGTCTGACGAGTCTCGATTCCTGCTGCAACATTGAAATGCTAAGGTCAGAATTTCATGTTTCTGGGCACACTCTGGGCCTCTTAAACTGAGCATTGTTTAATGCCACAGCCTACCTGAGTATTGTTGTCCATCCCTTTATGACCACAGTTTACTCATCTTCTGATGGCTGCTTCCAGCAGGATACCATCCCACAAAGCTCAAATCAGCCCAAACTGGTTTCCTGAACATGAGTTCACTGTAACCAAATGGCCTCCGCAGGTGCCACATCTCAGTCCAATAAAACAGCTGATTTGCATCATGGATGTGCAGCACCTGTGATGATTGTGCCAATATGTTTGCAGCACTTCGATGAGTTTATGCCACAAAGAATTAAGATCATTCTGAAAGCAAAAAGGTGGTCTAACCTGGTGGGACTGGTGAATGTATACTGACATTTTTCCACCCCTTTGAGACTCAGTATAATTTAACTTACAGCCCAGCAAATCAGGATTCAGTAGATCTTAACCAGGTGTTTGTGTTGGGAAATTAAAAGAACACAAATGATGACCTTGAAAGAAGTGCGACTCTGCTACTGATTACCGGACAAATGGAGACAAAGTACTGACAGCTACTTAGAACTTAAAACGTTTAAGGGTGCAACATATTATTTACTCTCTTGATTTAGTTGGTCTTCAGCTATTGGGGAGAAATCCTGTTTCTTAATGTTTAGCCTTCAGATAAAGGTGATCAAAATTTTTAATTAAATGAATTTACAAAAATAGAATAAAATTATACACAAATATGTTTAGGTTTAGTCTTTCTCATCTAAGTAGTTGGAGCCTCACTTAGAAACTGGAGCTTTGGGACAGATTAGTCAGACAATTCACACTTCAAGTGATTTATTACAGCAGTATTATAAAGTTAAGGTTCACTCCCAGTTACTTAAAGAAACTGGGAATGACAAGCAAAGGTGGATACTGGGCTGGTGTCACAGGGAGAGAGGAGAGATTTGGAACTTAAACAAGTCAACAAATTGTGAGGATGTGTTCGTCAGGGCAAAGAATGTGAAATATTAAAGCAATTAAAATATTTCAGATGGTTTGATTTTGGGATCTTAGGGCAGCTTGAAGGCATTTCTAAAATCCAGAGTGTGGTTTATTCAGAGAGCAGGAAATAAAGGGAAAAACAAAAAATATCCACCTAAATAAAAGATTCACTATGAACAAACTGAGTGGGCTGGCCACTGGCTGCTGCTCAACAGGAGCTGGCCCAGCTTCTTTTTTTTTTTTTTTTCCCTCCTTCTGACCATGTGGTTAAAAAAAAACTCATACATGAAGAATTATTACATATTCAGTTGACAAACATGAACCAGAAAAACCTGATTTCACTACATCTGCACAATAAAGCAGTTAGAGGGGGAAAGCCCATTATTAAACCAGTCTGGCTACAGGTCTTTCAAGAGATTAATTATCTTAAATTCAGTTTGTCTTTAATGTTCAGCACACAGTGCAGCTTAGGCCGTTTTTATTTGTAGAAACAGTTCATGGTTAAAATGCCTTTCAAAATAAAGGATTGAAAATTTAAAAAAAAGTCATCTGATGCTGAAGTCCAGCGGGCTTGCAGTAAACGTGAAGATGATGACGAAGCTGGCAGCCTCGCCAGTAAGTCTGCTCACTCCGGAAATGGAAAAATGAAAATTTAATGACTAATGAACAAGAATTACTTTGTGGTTAAAGGCTCATTTTTGGATGATATTCCTTAAACTCAAGCACTTCTCATTTTACCTTCCTCTGTGAGCTCCCATCAGTGCATTTTCTTAAAAGGAGTAGATTTCACTTTTGACGGGTATTTCCATCACACGTTATGCTTAAATTTAATTTAGAGGGATGCAAAAGAGTCTTGTTTGTTAAGCAACTTAACACTGACCTATGAATCATTAAACCTTGAGCAATAAACCAGTGTCGCACGTACACGTAGGACAATTTAGCAAAGGATCCATTTTAAATCGCGTCTTTAGGCACTTTGTTACTAGCAGCCTGTCACAAAAATACAGCTTTTTTCCATTTCTTTAGCTGAATCAAAAATAACCAACAAGCTGATTCACAAAGATCTGTTAGCTGAAAACGTGGCCTATCTGGGCACGGTGTGCAGCGTGTCTGCATGCTACAATAAATCACTGCACCCATTTTCCTAGCAAAGTATAAAGAAACTGAGCGGCGACTCAATGCTGTTGCTGATAATGCTTTCAGTGACCACAGAGACGCTGCTAAAGGATAAAATAGTTTATTTTATAGTCTCATAGTAAAGGTAGGCCTCAACTTGCAAGACAATTGTTGGCAGTATGTACAACATACTTGTAACTTCCATGGAATGGAATCGGACAAAGACCTACTACACTAATAATATCCTCCTAAATGGAAATAAAATGAAACAATATACATACACACACATTTCCTAGACACGAAAATGCTTCCTTATTTTTTTTTTTTCCTTGGGGGATTCAGCAACATTGATTTTTTACTGTGTAAAGCACAACACACTGACAGGGACTTATTTTGCTTCCTTGTAATGCAGGAGATGGGGGGGGGGCTACCTTTTGACATTCAAAAACTAGTTCATACCCTTAAAGAAAACTACATGTGACAAATCGGCATTATCCCATGACTCGTGTGATTACTAAAAGAAATGCATAACATACTTTTTGAACTTGAAAACATCCAATTAATGCTTTTTATAATATATAAAAATGAGATGCCTAACGTACTCAGCCACCTAAAGTCATCCACTACTTCAAGCTATAGGACAAAATACGATACAAGTTTAGGAATAATCTTGCTCAAAACATCGATTTCAACAGAGGACGCTTCTCTCTCTTTTTTTTTTGTCATCTTGTGTTAACAAGTGTGCGATGCAGGAAACATCTGCAATCCAGTGGGCCTGAGGTGGGTATCATTTATCACTTATCTGCTCAGAGCATCTTCACATTCTTTAGTGGGAAAAAAGAAAGCTACAAATAAATGTATTCTCTTCATTTTTAAAAAGGTAGACCTTTCCAGGATGATTTCTTATCTAGGTGTGTGTGTAAATTCTAAACAGGTTTTAATCAAGAATAACAATAACAAAAACTCTATAATATTGCAGTGCTTGGAAGAGTACACCTGGCTCATCCTTCCTCCCAAAAATAAAAATAAAAATAAAAATAAAAATAAAAAAACTTGGAGGAGGAGGAGCTTGACTGAGGGTACAAAGAAAGCATCAAGTCCTTAAGTAGCCAAGCTGCCTCTTTTTAGGTTTTGGACTGATGTTGCTAATGAAGGGGGAGGATACCAATGATGAAGAACAAAAATAGGTGGGGGGAGGACCTGAAGCTCTCTTGGTGGATTGAAACAGTCGTCTTTCACCCTGCTTACGTCTTCTCTCCTGTGGATGGAGACTGGCTGGCGAGACGATTGTGGCGGCGGTTGTGAGGAGACGGCGACGTCTCCCCGCGCGAGCTCACCCAAAGACGGAGGAGAGAGGACGACTCGGACGGCGAGGGAGCCCGGGGTTGTTGTTGGCATGAAGGTAGGAGAGTTTGATGAGCTGTCTTCTCTCTCACTATGCCCTGCCGCCTCGACTGCAACTGTTTTTTTTTTTCCTTTTTTTTCTGTTTTTTTTTTTTTTTTTTTTTTAAACACGCTTCGCTCTCTAGCTGGCCTCCATGCGCACCTTCTTCCTGCTGGGTGGCTCTTCTGCCTCTGACTCAGAGCTGGAGTCAGAGCCGCCGTCGAAAGCCGACACAGCGCTGCCTTTGGGGTTGGTGTACAGGCTGCTGTCAGACGATGAATAGTTGGCCTGGAGCTGAGCCGAGCCCTTCACTTTCTCCAGAGCACGAACTGCGTGGACACGGAGAGGAACAGAGATCTCAAAATTATAAAGTCGAGTAAAGAAACGATCAGCTGAACATAATGAGAAGACTGTTGAGGCTACACTGCTTTCATGCTGCTAAGTAACCAGACGACAGAGAAAGCTTGTTAGGATATTTTCAAAGCACTACCAGATTAACTGTTGCTTCACATCAACAGCTGCATTTACACCTAATGTACCTGGAACTGTTGCTCATATGAATGCAATTAGATGTAGCAATCAGGTAATCACACCCCCTTTTGGCCCCCATTGGCCTAAGACTCAGAGAGGGTGAGGATGGTTTCTGATTACTTCAATCAGTTAAAACCAATGGTGTCCTTTGGATTCTCCAGTAATGCTTGGTGTGTGTTGCTCGTCATTTTAGGAGGAAAAAAATAAATCACACTTGTTCCCACCAACCTGAGCTTTTCCAGGTTTCTCTAATCCCTTACCCTGCTTATAGTAACCAGCACCGTCATTTACATGACTGTTAAGAAATCAGCTTACTGCGGAAAGCCAACTGTAACCCAGTTAATAAAGAGCACGGAAACACTAGTCTTACAACAACCTCTGCCCTGGACATACATTAACCAACACATCTCACATACAAGCTTTACAATCATGAGGGAGGGACGTTAGAGGAAATGTGAAGCGGACAAATAATCAGATTTGACAGGAGGCCAAAATAAATAAATAAGAAGCCATTCTCTGTTTTAGGCGACTAGGAGGAGGTGATCAAGCATACTGTCATTTTTTAAAATTTGCAGATAACCCTGAAGTAAACTTAGAACAGAGAAGTGATGGGGGGGGCAAGCTTTTTTTAATGTCTACTTTAAGACTGGGACAGCGTGTTCTTAAACTATTCATCCACACACTCCTCCATCACAAAAACATTAAAAACAAACATTTACTGTTCAGCCATCCCACCCCGCTGCCCCAAACTAACACTAATCAGTCCAACTCTGCATGATAAGAGGTTGAGTCTGAAATCCACCCGTGCCGTTACCTTGTTGCTCAAGCAGTGCGTTCTGCCTCTTCAGGTCGTCGATGTCCTGCTGGTGTGTGTGGTTTTTCCGCCTCATGAACTGGATGTACTCTGTGGCTTTGTCTAGGATTTGAGCTCGAGACGCCTGTTTGGTAGATTGCTGTTAGTGACACATGCAAAAATTGAAGCAATGACGCAAGTATACAGAGTTCTTATCACATTTGTAACACAATAACTCCAATTCCTGTCATGCTACACAGACTGACTCCAGAGAGCAGCACACCGCAGACTGAAACCACTGCAGGAGACTACAGGGTATCTGTGACAGCACTGTGTCTCTCTACATAGCTTGCCGCCTCCTCTTAACCCCTCCAAATCTGCTAGCACTTCAGTCTGACCTGAATAGGGTTCATCATACCCCTAACACGTTACTGTCAGAGGGCTCTCCTCGACTGCAGCAGACAAAAACACTGTAGCAGCCAACCAGCACAGATTGCAGAATTCTGGCATGTACAAATTATGGCTGGATATCATGAAAATTTTTAAAGCAATTTAAAAACTCCAATTAACCCCTGTTTAAAAACAAACAAACACACACAAAAAAAACCCAGCTTAAATTAAACTGAGGCAAGAAGAAGTGTAGGAAAAACAGAGATGCTTCTCTCTTGACTGACACAGAGATGCTTTATTGAAAGTTCCTGCGTGATGTCATGCACACATTGAGAGCTGTCTGCCATATTAGATGTCATATAACCACCCGTTAGGTGGGAAAAATGTGTATTCCCCATCTGGGTGGGAGTGGTTCCTGGAGGTCACTAGCTCTCGCTGGGTGAAATCAATTGAAAATAAGGTGCTGTAACAAAAACCTCCTTGCAACTGCTTCAGTTGCTAGCAGACTTCCACGGTTTCTTGTAGTTGCTCATGTTGGTCTGCAAATACTCCCTAATTACTAACCCAGTGGCAGTACAGCTTGAGAAAGTGCAACAGCAATTAGAATTGGAGAAGGTTCGCCTACAAAGTAAAAGCTGTGCCTTAGAGCTGCAGCCAACATGTTCCAACATGTTTTCTTTGAAGGTCAAAGGTCCCAGCTTCTGGTCTGTGTTGCACTTTCCATAGTTTCGCTACAGCTGAAGAGTACCTGGACAGTGTTTGTAGACAAGTCCATCACTTCCATTCAAACTACAACCCCAGCAGTAGGCTAGTGATTAAAGCAATCACAAAAACGATTTGGCCAAATCATTGGGGAATTTGGGATACTGGGGAAAAATTGCAGTCACTGGTAGTCTGTAGCAGGCGTGCGTGACTGGGGCTTCAGAAATAATTTTTCCAGCAACTGACACCAACCACTTGCAACTGGTTGGAGAATACTCATTTTTCCCTCAGAGTGGGCATTTGCCAGGTGGTCACTGACCACTCTCTAAACCCGTGTGACTGAGGCCTTTTTCACTTGATCCTACACTGTCCAACGTCCAAAACGGCCGACAAGTTAATGTCACGTGGTTAGCAGTGATGTGCTTGCAAAACCTCAATTAAGATTGTGTTGCAATCAGCTCCAAGAAAACATCAATGAGTTGTAAAATAGGGTAACACTAACTAGTAAACAATTTAGAGACATTTGGAGTTTAAGCTTAATTTGGCCTTCCATAATGAGCCCATGATGTAGCCTACACAAATGGCCAACAGTGACGGTGACTGCACCAATCTGCAGTTTCACCTCTGAAATACTAGGTGGCAACTAGTTGAGCTATTTCAGTCAATTCAACAGATGGAAGCACAAGAAGTAGTAATCAGAAATGCACAGGAGGAAACGACGGTACCAAAGGGGCCAATCAGTTGTTGTGGGGTGCAGTGATGGGCGATTACATTTCTAGGACGATGCATGTCAGGTCACAGCATTGGGTTTCCAAAGATTTTGCAGTTACAACTAGGGCTGCAACTAAAGAATTTGTTAGTCAACTAAACTGTCAATTATTTTTCTGATGACTCGATTATTCAACGATTATTTTCAACACACACCTTTGTCAGTCTGTCTCGATTTTCTTTCATTTTCTCCATCCTCCTCTGTTCCACTATAGCTGTCATTCACATTACTTTCTTCTTTGTTAGTATTGTTATTGGCAGACAATAGAGGCAATACTGCCCCCGTACCTTCCTGTAGTGTACTGCACTTACAAAAATCACATAAGTGGTTTTAGAATGTGACGCATCAACATTAAAATTCCACTTTGACTGATTTTTGCTTACCTTTATTAATGAGACTAATGCAGGAGTTATACTTGTGCATTAAATTTACGCTGTGGATGTGCTTTTAACTAGGGCTTCAACAATTTGTCAACATAATAGACGATGCTGACTACAGAAATTAGTCAAAAAAAGAATGAAAAAATGGAGGCAGACTGTCAAAGGTGTGGGAGCATTTGACAGAAAACAAAAAAAGCTCAATGCAGACTGCGCAAAGCAGAGCTTTCCTTCCACGGCAGCATCACTGCAGTGCTGAGCGCTTAAAACGCCGGCACCCTGGAGCTGTGACGTCAGCTTTGGATGGGTGCGTTAGTGCATCGTAGATACCTGTTAATGTTTGTAAAGTAATGTTTCTGTTAATTTACCTGTCAGAAACAAGCTCTCATGGATGATGTTTGCTAAGGGGCACCATTTCAGTTATGTCAGCTAACCATTGCCTAACGGTAGCGCTGGTCTCTGGCTGCATGACCGCAGATGCTCGCCTCTGGATGAGTGATCTGGAACGATCATTTCATTGTGTGCCTTATACGCACAATGAGTTCAATCTAACGAGTGAAGGACAATAGGAGCAGCTACGTTGTCTCCTTAAACAGGGGAGGTAAGATTGAAATAATCATTGACTAATCCAAAAAAAAATAAAAAATTGATAGATAAGTCGACTAACAAAATAATCTTTAGTTGCAGCCCTAGATTACAGCCCCTTAACCTGAAGCAAAACACATTTGGGCAAACACATCCCAAACATCTCCAAGTGTGATGGCAGGAAAGCTGCTCCTGGCTAGCACTATAGTAGGTCTGCTGCTGAATTATAGCTGGGACCCCCCCCCCCAAAAAAAAAAAAACCTTAGAGGATCACAGGCTTTAATCCTCACTTCAATTCAAAGGCAGAAGCAGAGTAACACTTCAGGAACAGGCATGTTTCTTATTCCCCAAAAGCAGTTAATCTAGGGGAAATTAGAATTTAGACTGATTAACAAGCCTACAAGTCAGGAAACAATGAACGTGTGGCACCACCAGCACTTTCTTCCTTCCTCGAAGATTATAGGCTCTACATGCCTGCACTGAATGTGGTTATGCAGGGCTCACAGTCCAAAGCAGCCTATGTACAATTGTTTTTTTTTTTGTTTTTTTTTTTATCTTGATCAAAATACTGCTCGAGAGAATTTTCCGAGATGCCATCAAATCCCATGTTTTACTCAGCTTGTTTACAACATACACTACGGCCATTAGCACAGGGGACAGGGAGCTGCTGGGTATGGGAAAAAAAATACCACCCAAGGCCTAATTATCGTAACACTTTAAGGCCAGAACCACTAAGAAGGTGAAAGACAGGATTAATCATTAAAAATGTTTCTATTTATTTTCTAATTCATTCCTTATTTAATGAGTAAGGCAGATTATCTTCTGGTTAATCTGCCTGTTTATTTGCCCTATAACCATTTATACTAGTGCTCGAGGAGTGCTGGACTCGCTGCAGTTTTCCAAATAAGTGTTGCAGCAACTCAGGAAAAATAAATAAGAGTTTGCGATGACCAAGTATGACCTGAGAGTAAGGTGTCCTACCACCTCTGGGAATCAAAAGAAGTACAGTCTCAGCCAAACAATGCTTCTTTTGATCCCTTTATTCGAGAAGTTATTCCAAATGATCCAATCTTTCACTGAACAGGTGAAGTCCATATTCAGAATACAACATTTTATCTTAATGCAAGCAAAGTTCAAGGTCTAAAAACAGGCAAAATTCATGTTTATTATCAGGAACTGTGATCAAAGATTGTGAATCTGATCAAACAGCAACACACTGTAACTCAGCAGCCTTTAAAACACTGAGTCAGAACCAAAAAAGTACGCTGATTTGATACCCAGCCATAATTTTAGGGTTTTTTTCCTACTCCACTTCCTATCAATGACAAAACAGCAGTATGTATGCATGTATGCATTTATGTATGCATGTATGTATGTATGTATATATGTATGTGGGAACTGAGGACTGAGAACTGTATCTGAGCAGCTCATATTAGGCCATCTTACACACTGTGTCCCCTGAACTCCTCCTTTGGGGTGAAATAAAACCCTGTGCAACCAGTTACTGAACCCACTCCAAATATTCTCAATGTCACGGATGTCAAAAGAGGAAGCAACAAAATTTCCTCATATTAACTTCCTGATGCTGGTCCAAGTATTTAGACTACATCCCTGCCTTGCTGTTACCAATCTGCACTATTCTGCCATCTACCCTCCTCTCTGTCCCTTCAACCATTTCCCCCCACATGAAGCAACAAGACATCTGCATCTCTGCACACCCTCATCCCTAAATATCATTCAGAGTAAAATTCACATTTTAGCAAAGACATAGCAAAATACAGTTCATTGAAATTCAATCATTTTCAATACATGAGTGTCTGTTTGTCATTTGTGTGGCAGGCAGACTTACAGGCTGAGCGTTACCAACCTTTTCTCCCTGCAGGGAGGGTACCGAGTCCCGGAGGCTGTGAAAGCTGTCTTTGATGTGGTCCCTACGCTTGCGCTCCAGCGCATTGTGGTGTGCCCGTTTGTCTGCCTGCAATGAGAAGAGTCACAGGGCCTTCAGCCTGGCAGCAGAGCAGCGTGGGCAGAGGGACGGCGGGTGTCCAGCCGTCCCCGGTCAAACGTTCACAAGCCGCTCTGCTGCCAAGTCGCACTCTGCAGTAAAACACCGCTTTTTAATTCAGTGCAGTGATCGTGCCTCAATCCTCATTTATCTTAACCGATTACAGAGGAGGACTGGTATCAGATGTGACTAAAGGCCCAAAATTCTTGTTTAATTCCTCAATCTATAATAAAAACACTGACAATGCTAACCACACATTTTTAAAGCCTTCTTTAAACTGTCAACAGTCCCAACCGCTACAAATTCAATTTACGATAAAAGATAAAAAAAAAAATCCAAATCCTTAAATCTTACACTTCTGTCCCTAACATTTTCTATCTGCTTAATATCAACATAATCTCATACTATAATCTTGTAGTTTCAAAGAAATTAAAATCAGCAAAACATGAACCGTAATTCACTAAAACTCATCCAAATATTCTTGCTTTCTAATCCACAAGTTAGTCCCTGCAACAAGATTTTAAATTTAAAACGATAAAACTGAAGTTTAATTTCATACATCAGAGTAAAAGAAGTTAAAGATCTGTGTTGGCTCCTAGTTTGAATGCTGGATCTTAGTGCAGACTCTCTGACCTATAAAAAAAAAAGCTTATTATAAAGTGTCTCATTCAGGTACCTATTTTTCTGGACTTTTGAGAACCCCCCCACCCCCCCAAAAAAGGGGGCTTTTTGGGGGATTTTTTTAATAATTACTTTTCCTTGTTACAAAAAAAAAAAAAATTACCAAAACCAAGAAATACATAAATAATAAATTCTAATTCTATTCGATTTCTACTAGACAAAAATCCAAGAGCGCAACTGCAGCAAAGACTGCACGACTCAATAACACATAATAGATATAAAATTATACAGTGCTTGTCATAAAAACAAGAAAAAACATATTTTTGAAATCTGTCAAAAACTAAAAAATTATATTATTTATTAGGCAAATATACTGAATTCATGTTTTTTTTTTTTAAACCAAATTTGAGCCGGCACACTGGACTTCTCCGAGAAAATCAATCAAGCATAACATTCAACCGCTAAAATTAATTTTCCTGTTCAGGAATGCAAGCATAAAACTAATTTGGCATCTTAATTCAAAAAATAATATTTTAGCATTAAGAAGAAAATTTCGATTAAAGGGTGTGCACACACTGGTTACAGAAACAAAAAATAATTTTGTTATTTACCAACACGGTTAATTTAGAGCAGCTATGGGATAAACCTCAGCTCACTGGGTGAGGGTTTAATAAATTTGTTAAGCACTATAGATAGGAGTGCCCCAGTGATTTAACATGCTAATAATGAAATTCAACTTCTAGCTCTCTCCGTCTTTCCTGCAGGATCTTTATTGTCTATCATACACCCAAAGTGTGGAAAAATCTCAAAATTTGAGCATGAAAAAAATCATGGGTGTAGTAAATAACGTGGCTCATTAAAAGCCAAAACTTTGATACCAAAAAGGAACCACATTCGACTCTACCGTGTGAAACATGATCACAAATCAATGATCCAGAGTGTCAGCTCACTCACTGACTGTCAGCCTCGATGAGAAAATAAACAGTTCGGTCGTCGTGAACAGAAGTTGTTGTGCTCTGCAGCTGTTTGCTTTCTGACCCTTTCCTGCCCTTCCTCCGCTCTGACCCGTGCCGCCCCCTTCGGAGCACTTCTATCCCTCCTCCTCCTCCGCAGGAGCACACAGGGAGTGGACGCACACATTCACAACCAAATCAAAGTCAAAACACTGCAGTCATTCAGATGGGTGCAGAACAATAGATCCTCAACAACAGGTTGTGGATTTCACAGACTGAATGTAACTGAATTATAACCAACAAAGGCCTCATGAAGGCTGCAGTGGAGTTTTTTTTTTTTTTTTTACAACAACCCATTTTTGGGTTCAGTTCTTCACCATAATACAGCATGGACAAAATTTGTGGGTAATTTTAGGCTGCTATGTGGACAAAAATACCACATTTTCCATGTCTTTTGTCAAGTGAAATAACTGGCTTAACCATAATAACTCAACACTCTTTTTGCAGCCTCTATTAACAAACACCAACTGGAAACAGTTACATAACTGGCTGTAAATTCAAACCACGCATTTCCATTGCAATTAAACTTTAAAGGCATAAAATGGCTGCCATTATCACATGACCAGAGTCATGCAGGAGAGCAGTTAGCCTCTAGTTCGCCCTGTTTTTAGGCTAAACCATCACATCCTCCAATCAAATCTGACTCCTGATTAATCCATGCTGTCATCAGGCTGAGCCCAACACCCAATCAGAGCCTCCAAAATCATCTGTTCATCCCTTCACACACCACCAGCAAAGCAATAGATGTGATTAAAGTATTAGCAATTAAACAGAATGACAATATTTGTGGTCGCCACGTGGCTCCAGGCAAAGGGAAGATGAGGTCGAAGTCAGGTGACCTTGCATCATCTGCCTCATTTTGTCTACGGATTACAACAAAAGCCAAAGCGGCCACGAGTGACACAAAGTACAGGTTAAAACAAGTCTTTAAATGCGAGCTCTGTGGGTGTAAAGCGTGACTCAAGTAATAATTTAAGCACGTAAACATCCTGCTGAAGCTCTTAAATGCTGCAGAACGAGAACACATCCTACAAAGAGTAAAAAATGTCACTTACATGAAACTGAAACTTTAATCAAAACCACACACATATATACTTAAAGCTACCCACAATGTATGTCTTGTGATTTGGTGGCAGCTGCTCCTACAGGCTGTTGCACAAGACACATCATCCAGAAAGGAGACTAAACCACCAGGACCAAGTGCCTCATTGTACCATACACTCCCCTCCATTAATTCTGGCATGAACAAGCACATGACTGCTATTGATGGTATGTGCAATTACCAGTCCGGTGGCTGTGTCTTTGGCTGTTGCAGTGAGGATACAGAAAGTACACGTGGTTGACTTTCTTGTTCTACAGCAACAAGGGGGAGACTTATTATATTCGATAAATTAACAGGATTAAGTCCTGAGTGTGTTGAATTTTTTTACATGATTATCAGGATTATCAGGATTTTCTGCTTGTAAAAGCAAGAAGTGACAAACTGATGCATTCAAGCACCTCCCTCTGGAGCTGATTTAAATACAGTTACTAGTTTGGTTTTTTTTCTTTGTTAGTTTACAGATTGCAAATAGCTAATTTTGAGAAACAAAAAGCTTTCCGGGGCTAAACTTGGGTCTGGGTGATTAAACAATAAAAATGATTATCCTGAAATAGCTTTGCCTCAACAGAACTATGAGACGTGGTTAATGTAAAGCCGACAGAACTCATTCCACCCATATTTTGACAACACAAAAGAGCAAAGACAATGAGAACAGCGCCACGCCAAACCAATCACGTGGCTGGAATAAGAGTTCGAGCCACGTTAGGTTGAGCTGACTAACACAGGGCAGAGTGTAGGAGGAGCAGCCGGCGGCAGCGTGTGTCTTAATGTTGAGGCTACTGCAGCTGTACACACCAGTACATTAGGAGGATGCGTGAGATGTAACACAAGATGACAACACAAAATGGTAATGAAGACTCAGAGCCCAAGACTTACAAGATGAGGACACTGTCAGAAAGGAGGGCACGATGCCAATAAGCACAAGCTGAAAACTTTGGATTTAAGCAGCTGATTAAAGTAACTGACCATCATAACCCCGGGCCATGAACCTCTCTCTCACACTGCACGTGGGTCATAGAGAGACAGCTGAACAGCTGTGTCACACTTTGCTACCACATGAGCTTTGTGGTCAAGTCGCACATGTTATCCACACACCAGCCTCACTGCCCACTTCACTGACAGTAATGCACTTCTTGCGCCTTTTTTAAATGATTTTTTTTCTGTGCCTTGGAGCACAAGCAGAACACGACAGAGTGAATCTGTAAGTTTTGTTTATCTTCTCCCTCGTTGGCATTTTAAAGTTTCTTGAAATTGTACTGAGGATATATCCAGAGTGTTTTTGTCTATTTATCTGTGGGGTTGTTTTCCAACAATTTCAGTTTGAATCTAAACAAAAGAAACGATACGGTATAGTTTTTAGATTTTATTTTGTATTAACATCTTCGTTATCTGAAAATGACCAAAGAATTTAGTTTTCCATTTTGACTGTGTTCTTCTGAAGCTTTTAACTGGTCAGAAATAAGATTTTAGTTTATTATATGAACCTGTGTTACTTATTTAAAATACAGTTGTATAATCTTCTACAGTACATTTATCATATTTGACTTCTGACAGAAAAAAAATTATTGTTTTAAGACCTTTTTCCATGTCACTCAGCCCTAGTTAAACTGCACAATAATTTCCAATCCAATAATTCCACAAAGCTACTTTTTACCCCACATTCTTTTAAACTTTGTTTCGTTAACACAAGCCATTGGAGCAGTGACTTACAACAAACTCATCTGCAAAATGTAAATAAAATATTTATTTTTAGGGAAAAGAACATTGGTTCTGTTTTAGACAGCAAATACCATAATAGCAATCAAAAGTTTGGTCATTCCATTGAAATAACCAAGCTGATTTTTAATGGTATACTAACTTCAGTCTGTTTAATCGAGATTTTACCTTCAAATTATTATATTTTATATAATTTAATTAATAATTCTTACAAAGTTTTATATGAAATGACCCCAGTGAAGCTGTTGGTTGGGCACTATATATGTAAAATAAATTATCATTTAGATTTAACACTAATGACGAGTAACTGGTGTGTTTAAGTCATATGAAACTGCTTTGTTACTTTATAGGATTTAATTCATCTGAGGAATACTGAGTTTTTCCACTGTTAAATATAGCTTAGAAAAATAAAACCCATTCATGTTAAAAGTTCTCTTTGAGGTTTCTTTCTTTTTCTTTTTGGAAAACAAATGAAAACCAGAAGGGCACTCAGCAGAGCGCATATCTCCCCCACCCCAATTTTTCTGTGCCAATACTACGGTGCAATAGATGCTACCAATGTTGTCACACTCTATAATGATTTAATAGATCAGAAAGACTAGAAATTTCACTGCCTTTTAGAAACTGTAAAATATATTTTTATCTAAACAATGACATAAATGGTATATTTGTATTTTATAATTGCATCCTTTTAAAAAAAAATTATGAAAAAAAAGACAAACATCTGCTGAGATACGAATTGTGTGTGAACTGGCAGATGCAGAATTTGATGAGAATTTTAAAACTGTCAATCTTTGTAAAGTAGCGTCTGCTATGAATAGTTTTTAAGTTATAATAAAAAATGAATTTGACGTCAAAAGAAACATCACTGATGACGGGTTATGTGTCATGTAATAGAGAATGCCAACACAGATGTGAATACCAAATGAATTTTAAAATTTCACCAATGATGATAGGGACTTTAAATTTTGGGAAAATTTTGGTGACCTTGACCTTGAAAATGAGATGATATGTTTGTTGGCCCCTAAGGAATATTTCCACAAAGATTCATCAACTGCTAACAGACAAACAAACAAATGAATAGGGGTGAAAACAATCTCCATCCACCTATCAGTGGGCGAGGTAACAACCTGACAGAAAAGCTTTTTGCTGCAAATGAAACAATATAACAATATAAATGCAAAAACCAAGCTGACACCATAGTACTGAAAAAGACGACAAAAATAAGGAGGCAGTTCCTCTTTTTGATAACAGTGTAAGCAGATTAAAGGACACACCCTTTACATAAAATAACCACAGGATCTCAAAGTACATTCAATCATATCACCAAACACACCTTTCTACATGTCTGTACCTTGCTGAGAGGGAGAACTCAGGCAATTTTTCATACATTTTTACTTATGTAGGAAATTTTCATTCCAAGTGAATCCAATGTATAGGCTACATCATGCACATAATTACAATTAACTAGGTCACCGACATTAAACTGCAGTTATAGAAGCAGCAATATCTGCACGGTCCACGTTATTAAGCACATCAGGCTCCAGAAAAAAGCAGGTGTCGTATTACCTGAGTGCAACCATTATCACTTCATCCTAAAGCTGATACCTTCTGCTGGCTGCCTACGCCAGTCGAGCTGCTCCTCCATTCTATTCATACCTGACCGCGAAACGTTACGTAACGCCACCAGGTGCTGGGTGGAAAAGCTCGTAGCTGCTGCTTTCGGGCTATTTCCTGACCATCTCACGTTCCCCGCACGAAAGCCTACGCTGCTGTCAAATCTTTTTGCACTAGTAACCATGGAAACACCACCAAAGCAGATTCTCCAGCGGGTGAAGGAGATCACAGGTTTGAAAACTACAATGCCAAAGTAAAGCGTATGTCCTCCTTAAGACATATTTAAGGCGCTACAGTGACTGGTTTTCACTGTGACACTTCTGTTCTCATAACTCCAAAACATATCACGTTTTTCCCCTCATACATTTTTAACCCACAACACACTGCATACCATACATACATTAAGTGCTTAGCAGCTACTTCATGACTAGACAGCGTCGTTCAGTCTCTTATCTCACTGTCCAAGACATATCTACAAACAACAGACCCACTTTACACTATTCAAATTTTGAGAGCTATTCAACATCCGCCACACTGAAACTATGATTAGATTTTATTCCTATCTCTGTATGCACAGCTAAAGGGGTGAATTTAGCTTTTTGGAAACAAAAATTGAAATCTGTGGAATGCAGTTCTGCGATAGCATGAGCCACAATTGAATTTAAAAAAAATTACATAACTCACAGCATCTGAACAAGCTGTTTAAGACTGATCTTGGTGTTAAATTCATCTGCCTATAGACAGTTAAACCTCAAACTAACACCGCTCTGTTCCATTATTGCTGTTTGGCAAAACCAGACGCAGGAATCTTATTTTTATTCTACATACAATAAAATTATCTTTTTCTACACATCTGCGAGCACAGATGTGAAGAAGACTGCTCTGAGCCTGCTTTTCTCTAACTGATTTGCGTTATTTTATTTAAGAAGTCTGTGATTAAGTTCCTGCAAATAAAACATTTTGGAAAAATAAACTGTGATAAAAAAAATTTAGCAATTAAAAAAAGGGGGCGGTTAATCTATTCAAGCTTAAATGCAGCTTTTGTTTATCTAATGCCTGGAAACAACAGGAAAATGCATAAACTCCTTATAAGTAAGACAACCCTAAGCAGACCAATGGGACTTGCTTGCATAATCAACCCCCAAAGGCCCATTTCGAGCAATCCAAAAAAAAAAAAAAAAAAAAAATGGAGATACTGCTCAGCAAAAAAAAGGTAATTATACATTTTATGTATGTGTGCATAAACTACACAACACAAACTGAACATTAAAGTCTGATCCTAAACAAATAAATTAATAAATGAAGCAGGACTGCCTGAGTTCTGTTGGACGAAAGCAGCAGAAAGACTCTTTTCTAATCTTTATATCACTTCATGCTAAAATGTTAACACTAATATCTCCTAAACAGCTCTTCTGCATTTTAATTCTGATTATCTGACAGGCGGGAAGACACGGTGTTTTGTGCACCAAACAAATTTTTTTTCCTCTAGCTCGCGTGCGATGCAGCTATACGTCATTCATTTAGGCTGCCAGCCCTTTAGTTGCCTGTAGAGAGAAGATGGCTCTAATCACTGGCTGCAATACAGGAAAACATCCCGCTGCACCCTTTCCTGACACCAAGCCGTGTCCGAGGAGATGCAGCAGCCTATCTACCCCCCCCCCCCCCCCCCCCTTTTTTTTTTCTCTTTACTACCACCCCCTCCACCCCGCACCCCCCCACCCCACGCATCTGCATCATGGATGCAGAACAAAATGTAAACGCACTCTCTCTTTACTGAGATGACCTACATGTGCGATATGCAGACCTGATCGTAAGCGGAATCCCCGCGGGGAGCAAAAAAGCCTGGGGTGGAAATGTGTGTGTGTGGTGGTGGTGGGGACTCAGGCCACTAACCTGCTGCTACGGAGCACAGAAGGCTTTGTGTTAACCGGAAAAAACAAACACACAACAACAAAAAAGCCTTTGTAAGGATAAAAGCGTTGGTCTAAATATAGATGTCGTGTTACCTATGATCGGGTATACACAGGATGGGGGATACCCTGCACCGCACTGAAGCCGAGGATTACTGCTACACTTGCCGAGACGCACGAATAACCACATCTAAAGCCGTGCAACAATTACCGTCCACACAGACGTTAATTTAAAACATACATGTGTTATCAGCGAAATAGCCGCACTATCACATTCTCTTTTATGACCCCCCCCCTCAAACAGTGCAATCTGACTAATACACCAAAAAAATAAACAAAGTGGTGATGAATAAGTTAACTTAGCAATATCAAGAGACACTTTTTTTTTTTTTTGCCGACAGTGGACAAATCCAGCATTACGCACCACAGAGTGATATCTCGGTGAGTCTTCCTGCAAAGAAACAGAACAAAAAGTACAATTGTAGCCATAATTCCTCTTACAGCTCCATAATCTCACTGTTTTCGTTGAAGAAAAGTAAGATAAATTAGCAGATCAACAATGCGCTGATACAAGAAAGCGTAGTGTTTATTATCAATTAGCTGGAATCCCGATAAATTTACTTAGAAGATGAGAGCCAGCCAGCCAGCTTACTGGCAGCTAACGTTTAGCCGAGCAGCTAGCTGAGCTAAAAAAAAAATTGGCAGTTGGCGGAATAACATCCTTAAAAAGCAAAAAAGCGGCCATACTCACGTCACTATCGACTTCGATGTCATCGTTATCGCTCATTCTTCGGTTAAATAGGCTAGTTTAAAGGGACGGGTGGCTAAAAAAACAACATGAATCAGCTTAGCACCGAACGGCGCTCCTACACACGGACAGCTAGTAGCTCAAGTTCTGTTTGGACGGAGCCGAGGTGGACTCTACGGGCTCCACGTGACTGCACTCCACACACGCAGCTGCCGCTCCGCAGCACGCATGCGCAGAATCCACATGGCTTGTGGGAATTGTAGTTATGAGAAGGTTTTTCTTAATTTCTCCAGAACAAATGGATATTCTTGGAGGATCTTACTAAAGAAATGATTCAGAAAACATATTTGTCCCATGATGACCAGGGAAAACATTTTCGGAATGCACGAATACCGTTTTAGCAGTAAGTGATGTCAATTTGAAAACTACAATATCCAGGAGTGATTTTGCTCGCATGCTACTACGTCACAGTGTCTCTATTTTCTTGATATGCATTGTGGGCATTGTAGTCGGAGTCCTATTTGTGTGTCAGAAGAGCTAAACAGGGCCATGGCTGAGACACGTGGATTTCAAGAACACAGAAGAAACACACTCGCGTACACTCAGGCCCATCTACAACAGCCTACAAATATACACCAATCAGGTGACTCCTTCCCAGTATGGATCCCCTTCTTTTCTGCCCCCCCCCCCCCCCCCCCCCCCCCCATTTAAGAAAAAAAAAAAGAAACATAGTGTGAATACTAGTAGAAATTAAATAAATTAATCAATTGAGCCACAGATAATGCATTTTAAGATATTATGATAGTTTCAGTTGATAGTTTGTGGAGATGCTGGTACGATTGTCTCTTTGTGGGAAGGTGATTTGGGTGGATTTTATTTGTTTTTATCTTATTTCTGGTGTTTTAGGTGATTTGTTTTCTTTTTATGGCACATGAGTCTGTCATAAAGATTGATTGATTGATTTCCAGTCCCAAAACAATATTTTTTGCATTGCCTTCTTAGCCTTTTATGATGTAGTTCCCAAAAATATAACAAAAACGCAACATTATGCAGAACTCAGTTTATACAACACACAAACCCTTTCATATAATGCTCGTGGAATAAATGCATGTGGGGGCAGGTCTCTAGACAAATAATAGCAAGAGTAAAAGCAGATAATCTGCTCTGGTGCTTCCTTTTTTCACTAAATTGTGCTGTAGATAAGGAGCTTACACTGTGGATTATTCTGCACTGCAACAGTGGATCAGTAAATGTGTAAAAAAAAAAAAAAAAAGAAGCTGGGAATGGCCTCCTCCATTCCTCCAGCAGGTCAAGAGGCCACAGCAGCTGCAGGCGACACTCTGTCCTCCATTGCTTTCCTTCTTGCTTTAGACCTGCACTGATCATCATCCTACCATCTCTTCCTCCACTGTCAACCAGTCCAGATCATCCCCATCTTCTATTTCTTGAATCTCAGTGTCTGTCCTGCAGCGAGACAGCCAAACAGGGTCACTAGAAATATGGTCAGTAACAGTATACCCTATTTAAAAGAAGACAACACAATAAGTCCATACTTTAATAATGCATCCGCTGCCGTGAATCCTCTCCTTCTTCATGGATGACAGTGAGAAGCCAGCTAGCTGCATATGTGCACCAAAATTGGATTTAAATTTCCTCGAGGGATGGGTTATATTCCAGAAAAATATGATGAGGAGGCAGAGCTCACAGAAAGTGAAAATTTTCTGCCATCTTGCCACTCCCTTCATGCTGTTTCACTCAGGCCTGAGTTATGAAGTGTTTTAGCACCATTACAGCTCCCAGTGTTCAGGCTGTAGGAAGGTAGCAGACACCGATTACCTGAGGCTGAGACTGCAGAAGGCAAAAATCCAGGTATGAGAAGGACTTGGCTAGAAAGGCTGATCCATCCAGACTGAGTCACCCTCCCCTCCCCCCGTTGTCCTTACAGGGTTGGCCTGCTAAACCATTAAAATGCCCCCTTTTGTCCCCTTGCAGCGTATTGGCATACTGGAAGAGCCCCAGTATGCAGACACCATTAGAGATTTTCTTGGCATTGTTGTTAGTGCATCACTTATGAAAAAAAAAAAGGGGGGGGGCTGCAACACCAGATTAGGGGTCGAGCAGTTTCACAATATGCTTAAAGTGCCTTGGAGGAGAATAATGTAATTTCCAATGCACTAAATTAAATGGAGCAAAATACAGTGTACTAGTGTAATACAAAATATGTGGTCAACTGAAGAGGGGTGAGCTTGTTTATTTTAACAGCGCAGCACTAATTAGTATATCAAAGTAAAAGGGATCTACTTAAGCTTAAGTTGAATGCACTTCACCCATCTTCAGCTCATCAGTTTTTGTGATGAATAAAATCTGAAACTAAGGGCCACTGGACCAGAGTACCACTGCACGAACACATGGACAACATTAAAGTGTTATTCACACCACCTAATTAATAATTATGATTCAATAATATTATGTATATGATTCTGAAAAGTGGAATTCTACATAATAAGTTCACTTCAGGTACTTTAAATATATTTTGATTATACAAGTTGCAGACTATTAAAATACTTAAGTAGGATTATAAATTATACTTTCGTAGAAAGCCCAAGTACTTTTTAAACTTTGCGAAACAGTTATCCAACACAAAATTGTGTTTTAACGCTTGTGGAGCACCACCTTATAAACCTGGAATAGGACGCAGGGCTGCACACAAGCCTGAACATGATGCCCAATCAGGTGCGGTGCTTTCTGTGACAGAATCATGCCTGTTTTTAATGCTGTGCTACCCGAGTGCCCAAAGTTTGCAGGTATCCAATATTGATTGTCACGGTTCCTGAGTTTTGGATTCAGGATTCTGAGTATTTTGTAATTCCTCTTGTTAAGTTATGGTTCATGTCTTTCTCTTTTTGTTCTATTGTTTCAAGTTTCTAGATAGATTCAAGTTTTTCTTTTTTGTATTTGGCTCATTATTTCCCTGTGTGTTTATTCTCAAGATGTGTAGCCTTTAATTCTTGTTCTGTTTTCTGTTGAGGTTATAGATGTCTTTGTTGGATTCTTGTGTTTAGTCTGGCCTCCCTTATGTTATCTTGTGGTCACGTCTCTGTCTCTACGTTTTGTCAGTAACTACCATTTTGGTAGTCTGTCTCTTGTGTCTTGTATTAAGTTTTACTTCCCTTGCCTCGTTAACCTTGATTAGTTTCACATGTTTTCTGTTACCCAGGTGTTTCCCCTTCACTTGATTGTCCTCAGAATATCTGTGTATATAATCTTAGTAGAAAAAGTGAGGAAATTTGTGTTTGGTTGATTTTTTTTTTTTAAACTATGCTTCTTGGCAATAAATCTCATACCATTGGAAAGCCTGTTTATTTCCTCTTAAATGGTGCCACATTTGTAAGGATAATGCATTTGTCATCATTGGAGGCAATCTCACTGCAGACAGATATTTAGTTTTTTTGTTTGTTTGTTTTAACAAGGTAATTTTTCTTTAACCTGCCTGCACCTGAGTCTGTAGCTACTCTGGTCTGCTCAAAAGGACTTCACACTTCGTACTGATGTCCACAGACATTTATTTCTTTTACAGGTCATAAAAGATGCACGGATCATCAATGGAACACCTGGAACACCGTGAAAACTAAAATAAAGAACAAAATGGCTTCGTTCAAACTCTCGCATTCATATTAATCATAAATCACACATTTCAGTTGTAACAAATATTAACAGCATTGCAAATAATCATTACCATGTGCGCCTGTTGACCAGTAGTAGAATATCGTTAGCAGATTTGAGTCTTTTATCGACGATTTCGTTTCTCTCTGACTTCTCTTGTGTCCGTTCTCTCCCGCTACTGACAACACACACTTCCTGGTCATGCATTTCCATGACTTAATACAAATATAGTTTTCTTTTAAGCACCGGTAATTTTACAAACAAACATTAACTGAAATGCCATGTAACTTATTGTTATAAAATAATTGTGCCATTATTAAACCAAAATTAGCAAATAAAATCTCGTAGCATATTCCTACTTCCTGTCACTACGGCAACCCACACAGACCACCATAGCGTCAGCAACACTCCCACCAAATTACCTTTGATATACAATGTAAATGTTACACTTTACAATATTCTTACAAATAAATCAATGGTAATTTCCAAATATACACTTTCCTCAAACTTTACACATTTAGAAATACAATAACAGTGGGATATACCCTTTAACTACTTTCTACAAGAACAACCAACTTTTGAATGGGTCTTTCAATAATAGATGGCTTATGTAAGCGTTCACCCCTCTTCCCCAGTTTTCTGTCTCCAACTTGTAGTGTCACTTTCCTAACCAGTCCATCATCATCTTCATGTACACGTACAACTCTGCCAAGTGCCCATTCGTTACGAGGGACATTCTCATCTTTGACTATTACAATATCCCCAACCTTCATATTGCGCCTAGGGGCATGCCATCGCTGTCTAAGAGTAAGGTTAGCAAGATATTCTTTTCTCCATCTGTTCCAAAACTGCTCTGACAGATATTGGACTCTTCTCCAGCGCTTTGTGGCATACAGATCTTCTTGAATGAACTTGCCAGGTGGAGGCAGTGGTACAGAGCACTTCATGGTGATAAGGTGGTTTGGTGTTAAAGGCTCTAAACTCGTGGGATCACTGATGCTGTTAACAGTAAGTGGGCGACTGTTTACAATGTACATGGCTTCATAAAGAAAGGTCCTTAAGGATGCATCATCAAGCCTTCCAGCACTTTGCGCAAGAACTTTACTCAGCACACTTCTTACTGTCCTGATTTGACGCTCCCATGCACCTCCAGCATGGCTTGAGCTTGGTGCATTCATGAGGAAGTCGCACTGCTTATCTGCCAAGTATGTAGTCACTTTGTCTTTGTCGATTTCTTGTAGAGCCTTCTCCAGTTCATTTTTTGCTCCCATGAAGTTAGATCCCTGATCTGATCTGATTTGTCTGACAGATCCACGGATGGCTATATAGCAGCGCAAGGCGTTGATAAATGCATCAGTAGTCATGTCTTCCAGCATCTCTAAATGAATCGCTCTAGAGTTGAGGCAAGTGAAGAGAAGGGCGTAGCGTTTGTACACTTTGCGACCCTGCTTGGTATTAAAGGGGCCAAAGCAGTCCATACCTACGTAGGTGAATGGTGGGGAAGGGTCAATGCGATCACTAGGCAAGTCTGCCATTCTTTGTTCCTCTGGAGGTGCACGAGCTCTCCTGCACCATACGCATTGTCTAATGTACTTGGCTACCACTTTACCTCCTCCAATAATCCAAAACCCATTAGCTCGGATCTCATTTACAGTTTGGCCTTGGCCTTGATGCTGTGTCTTGTCGTGATAGTGTGCAATGATAAGCTGTGTAATAGCGCCCTTATTAGGGAGTATTACAGGATGCTTTAGCTCAAAATGTGTAGATGCCTCTCTCAGCCTACCTCCAACTCTCATTACCCCATCTTGAAGGAAGGGATCCAGCTGGTAGAGTCTGTTGTTACAGGGTAGCTTTCCTGTTTTCTGTTTAAGTTTGTCCATTTCCTCCTGAAAGGCATTTTGTTGCACAAGTCTTACTATAGTCAATGTGGCTTTTCTCCTTTGTTCCACATTTGGAGGCTCTGATGTCTTCAGTCCTTTAGCCATACGTTGAATGCGTGCAGTAGCATTGACAGCAGTAGTCCATTTTGAAAACCTTGACAAATGTTCTGTAATGTCACACTGTTGTGTAGCCTCAGTATCCAGCACCTGCATAGCCTTTACCTCTGGATCTCCAACTAACAGCTCTGGCATGCTTTGCTCTGTGACTATCTCTTGTTCCCATAAAAACTTGGGACCTGTGAGCCAGTTCGAAATGACAATGTCGGCTACTTTCAGGCCACGTGAGGCATGGTCAGCTGGATTTTCTGCCGTGTCGACATAATGCCATTGTTCTGGGTTAGTGGTGTGGCGGATTCTCTGGACACAGTTGGCTACAAAAACATGAAATCTTTTGGCCTCATTGTTAATATAACCAAGAACTACTTGTGAGTCAGTCCAAAAGTATTCTTTGTCGACTTTGAGCTCAAGTTCTCTTTTTAGCATGCAGCTCACAGCAGCTGAGGTTACGGCTGCTGTTAATTCCAACCTTGGAATGGTGACTATTCTGGTTGGTGCAACCCTTGCTTTGCCCATGACTAAAGTGCAGTGTACTTGATGTTCACTCACTAATCTGATGTAGGAACACTGGCCATATCCTTGACTGCTTGCGTCAGAGAAGTGGTGAAGTTCAACTCTCAGGACTTCACCGAAGTTCGTGGGCTTGAAGCACCTGGGGATCTGAATCATTCTGAGATTTTCTAAATCTTTTATCCAACTCTCCCACCTTAGCTTCAGTTCAGTAGGTAGTGGATCATCCCACCCAATGCCCTTATGACACATTTCTTGCAACACTCTTTTCCCTTCCAAGATGAAAGGGGATAAGAACCCTAAGGGATCGTAGAGGGATGCTACAACTGAGAGAATACCACGCCGTGTCAGTGGTTTCTCCTCAAGTGTTACTTGGAAGAAGAAGTTGTCACTTTCTACGTTCCACCTTACACCTAGTACTCGTTGCACTGGAAGGTCACTGTAGTTGAGGTCAACATCTTTTATCTCAGCTGCATGTTCTGCCACATCGACTGAGTCTAGAACATCTCTGTTGTTGGAGAGAAACTTGTGAAGGTGCAGCTTTCCTTTGGCACACAAAGCCTGAGCCTCTTTCACAAGCTCAGTTGCCTCTCCAACAGTTTCCACACTTACAAGGCCATCATCCACGTAGAAATGCTTTTGGACAAAGTTAGCTGCTAACTGGTACTCTTTTTCATTTTCATTGGCCAGATGTTTCATACCATAATTAGCACAGCCAGGGGATGAGGATGCCCCAAAGAGGTGGACTTTCATTCGGTATTCTGAGGGCTCTGAGTCTGTGTTCCCATTTTCCCACCAGAGAAACCTCAAATAGTCTCTGTCCTTTGAGTTGACGTGGAACCTATGAAACATCTTCTCCACATCACACATGATTGCAATGGGGTGCTTGTGAAAACGGCACAGTACTCCTGTCAGTCCATTTGTGAGATCAGGCCCTGTTAGCAGATGATCGTTTAAAGCTGTCCCTTTAAACTTTGCAGAGCAGTCAAATACCACCCTGATCTTGTCCAGCTTTCGTGGGTGATAAACGCCTTGGTGTGGTATGTACCAGACATTTCCTGTTGTTGGCTGTGTGTCCACTTTTTCAGCATCGCCATCTCTGAGAACTCCTTCCATGAACTTTACATAATCACCTTTAAACTTGGGATCTCTGTCCAGTTTCCTTTTGAGGTGCTTTAAATGAACAAGAGCAAGACCTTTGTTGTTTGGGAGCTGTGGGCGTGCTTTAAAGGGAAGAGGCATTTCAAGATGACCATACTCATTCTGATGAATTCCTTCTTTTAAGATTTGGAGGAACTGAATATCATCTTGTGATATATCATTGTCATTTGGCCTGGTATCTGCAAAATCTAACTCAAGTGCCTTAATAATTGCTGATGGAGCTACAGGAGGTACCTCTTTCACAGATACACGATGACACAGACCAGTTACGTCTCTTGCATTGACAAACTGCGGTGCCCCTCCTACAATGCTCCAGCCTAGGTCTGTTCTTAGAGCGTAAGGCTCGTTGCTGCCACCAGTGATGACCTCTCTGGGAGCTAGGGCTCTGGAGCAGTCATAGCCTATCAGCAATCCAACTGCACAATCCATTAGAGGAGGAAGGTCTTGCGCAATGTGTGCAAGATGTTTCCATTTGCTGGCGGTTTGGCATGTAGGAATGTGTGCGCGCTCAAGTGGAATAAAGTCTCTTGTGTAAGCTGGAGGTAGGTCAATGGATGTATTGGAGAAGAATCCTCTGACTTTAAGTCCTTGTACTCTCTGACTCTTCACAATACTGTCTCTTTTGACCATGGTTGCGAGCTTTAGTTTCACTGGCTCTGTTACTGCCCGCAGCTTTTCACACACTTCCTGATCAACAAACGTGTGGGTGCTTTGCGTATCTAATAGCGCATACACCAAAGTCTCATTGTTAGGAGCATTAGTTGCTGATATCCACACTGGCACAATCATTGAGGTGCTCCCATTATCACCTCCTTCCACTGAGCAAGACAGTGAGGACATATTTTGTTCTGCTTTTCTTTGTTCAGGTTCGTCTGCTGGAGAGCGGTCTTCATGCAGAGGGGTTGGATGGCTCCTATTGCATATGCTGCACATGGCTCTGTTTTTACTGTCTCTAGAATTATCCTTTCCTCAAGCATGCAAAACACAGTTTGTTTTCATGAGCAAATTTTCTCTTGTCATCCGCAGACATTTCTGTTAGCTTTGGACATTTGTGTACGGTGTGGTTTTCTCCACAACAAATGCACTTGCTCAGGCTTGAGATTTGTGGTGGTATGTCTCTTTTCTTTTGTTTATCAGAGTCTCTTGGCTTGATTTCCTCTATATTAGGCTTAGTTGCAGTGGCTGAGGTGTCTGAAGCCTTTACATTAGTGACAAATGCATTTGCTTTTGTGCGTTTTGCTTCTCTTACTGGGATTTCTGCAGGTGGCTTTAGAGCATGTAAGGACGACACTGGGTTACAAGCTATGCATGCCTCCTTAGAGATAAAGGAAGCAAAGTCTTGGAAGCTTGGATAGTCCTTACCTCGATCTAGCTGTTCTGTTACATAGCGATTCCACCTGGATGTTATCCAATCTGGGAGTTTGACCAGCAACTTCTGGTCTCCTCACAGTCATTTAGCACTTGTAGACCTTTTATGTGAGGCATTGCATTGCTACATGTTTGCAGGAAATCACTGAACTCTCTCAGTTTGACATATTCTTTTCCACCAATTATTGGCCATTTGTTAAGTTTCTCTCTAAAAGCACGTTGCACTATAAATGAATGTCCATATCTTGCATCGAGCCTGTCCCATGCTTGTTTATAGGCTTCTTCATCTTTCCGGTAGAAGCTGCCTTCAAGTGTGGATTTTGCCTCTCCTGCAATATATCTTTGCAGGTAAAATAGCCTGTCTGCAGGATTTGAGCAACGTCTTTCTATAAAAGCTTTAAAGCTTGTGCTCCACTCTATAAACTTTAGAGGGTCACCATAAAACACAGTAGGCTCTGGAGCAGGTAACCGAGTAAGAGCTATTGACTCTTGAAATGCCTGCACAATGGCTGACTCATTTTTTGTGACTGGCTGGGCAGCACTGTGACATTCAATATAAGAGGTGGGCAGGCTAGAACTTACTTTACCATGTGCACATTTCTAATTTTTGTCTTTGATCTCCTCTTCAGTGTAAACCTTCAGCTTTGCTTGCATTACTTCAATGTCTCTTTGGTTTTCAAGCCTTTTCAGTTGTTGACGATGAGCTTCAATAGCATCTTCCATTTCAATTTCAGCTTTCTTTGCAGCTAGCTGTGCGGCTGTCTCGGCTCTCTTGTGAGAGATGCTGGTTGACTCTGAGAAATGGTCAGAATGAGGGCTGCGTGCAGTTACTCTGGAGGCGGTAGATCCATATATAGATCTGGCATATTCATTGTCAAGGAGCATGCGTAATCTTGCCTTTTCTGCTACCGCATCAAACTCACTTGCATCCTCTGTTAGCCGTATTCTCATTAACCGCATCAAATCCAAAGTTACAGCAGAGCATGCATCAACTTTCCTCCGAATTTCTTGATTTGGGGCTGTTTGCTTTCTGATATCGTCATACAGTTCTTTCAATTCAGAATCAAACAATTCAACATCATCCATCATGCTGTATAAGTCTTTTTCTGGGCATTCTTCCTTTAATCTTGTGCGAATGTCTCTTACTTTAATTTTCCACTTGGCGTAGACTGACTGGAACTTTCTTTCCTTTTGGACCAATTCTTGCTCTTTTAGCTCCTGCATTTTAGGTGTAAAATGTCTTTCACGGGAGGATTTTCTAATCTCGGTTTTAGCTTGATCAGTTACAGCATACTTTACAGTTTCTTTTGGTCTTACATCTGCTTCTGTACATTGTTTGCCTTGCTCTTAAGGCTCATGGTTAATATGGCTATCATTTTGTAACAAGGGATTGTCATTGTAAGTCATTTTGTGTTTATTCAACTCTTATTCATCCATCATTAGCAGAGGCCGTTTAATTACACAGTCTGACCATAGGATGCGCATTTGGACTTGATCTTACTCCCGCAGTTGAACTCTGAAGCCTGTAGCTTGCGGCAGGATGTGAAGAACCCTGGCGCCGCCTTGTGGATGAAGGGTGAAGCCGCCTCAGTGCGCCGTATCAGGTCACGTGTCGCTATAACGCCCCTTCGGTGCGATGGATCAGGCGCACACGTTTTCACTGTAGCTACTCTGGTCTGCTCAAAAGGACTTCACGCTTCGTACTGATGTCCACAGACATTTATTTCTTTTACAGGTCATAAAAGATGCACGGATCATCAATGGAACACCTGGAACACCGTGAAAACTAAAATAAAGAACAAAATGGCTTCGTTCAAACTCTCGCATTCATATTAATCATAAATCACACATTTCAGCAGAGGTGGGAAGTAACGAAGTACAAATACTTCGTTACTGTACTTAAGTAGATTTTTTAGGTATCTGTACTTTACTTGAGTATTTATTTTTCTGAGTACTTTTTACTTTTACTCCCTACATTTTTACACAAGTATCTGTACTTTCTACTTCTTACATTTTCAAAACAGACTCGTTACTTTTTAACACGTCAGGGAGAAGTTTGCGTTTTCGGTCAGTGCGCCGTCAGTCATCAAGCGATCTGAGCCGGAGGAATATTAACATATAAGAGACAATCGTACTGGCGTATCCTCCATCACCGGGGCTTATCGGGTACAAAGGGATTAAATACACAAGCCCATATAATTAATGTCTCATTTATAGCGCTATAATCAGGGGTTACAGCGGGCCGGACCGAGTCCGTAAGTTATGCTCGCGGGACATAAACAGCTTAGCTAGCGCTACTGAAGAGGAGCGAGCATAAAGGGAGTAACATGTGGCAGGTAAATGCAACGTTTCTAAATGCTCAACAAATATCAGCAAACACACAAAGTGTGTGCAGTTTGTCACACAGTGTGTCTGCTAGCTAAAAGAAGAGCTGCTGTATTTCAGGGAGAGAAAAGAGAGAGAAGTTCACTCAGAGATGGAGAAAGAGGACAGGAGAGGAAGAAGAGAGGTTAGATTTAAAGGTAAGGACTGGAAAATAAACTGAAGTATGCTGACTTTGTGTAATTCAAATATTGTATGAAAATACTGCAGTTTAGTACGTAATAAACAGGTTATCTTGTACTGTATTTACAGTAAAGCTCTGTGTTGGACTGGAGCACAGTGTTTGTGTTCATGGTCAGAGTTACAGGTTACATCAGTGCAGCAGAGATGAGTTTGAATCAAAGCTGCTGATGCTGAGATTCATTCACTGTATGCTGTCAGTGTAGGGGATGGAGATCAGCTCAGATAGCTGTGAAATACTGGGTTACATCTTTGTGAGTTCACTTCATCCACACAGAGCAGTAAACCTCAGAGCAGCAGCAGCAGCAGGTCAGCTGATCACAGCCTGCACACCAACATCATTTACTGGAGCTCACAATACAAAGCTGTGATTCTTCTCCCCATGCAGAGCCACTACAGCTGATCTTAGGGTTCCTCCACCTTCTGAATCCCACTGTAACCCCTGAGTATCCTCATGTTTGTGTTTAGGTGGAGACACAGTCACCCTCTACTATGGAGGACACAGAGAACAGAGCTGTGTTTAAATTCCCTTTCACAGTTTGTGATTCAAGCTGAGTACATTCATTAGAATTAAAATTTAGATGGAATAACGTTTGTGTTCTCATGTATTATTTTATATATTACAATAATATATAATAAGGTTCAGTTAGCTTTACACAAAAATAGCAGGTAGAAACGTCCTCCAAAGAGCTACTTTTACTTTCTTACTTTGAGTAAATTTCAGAGCCTGTACTTTTTTACTTTTACTTAAGTAAAGAAGTTGAACCAGTACTTCGACTTTTACCAAAGTATTTTTTAACACAAGTACTTGTACTTCTACTTAAGTACAGAATGTCAGTACTTTTGCCACCTCTGCATTTCAGTTGTAACAAATATTAACAGCATTGCAAATAATCATTACCATGTGCGCCTGTTGACCAGTAGTAGAATATCGTTAGCAGATTTGAGTCTTTTATCGACGATTTCGTTTCTCTCTGACTTCTCTTGTGTCCGTTCTCTCCCGCTACTGACAACACACACTTCCTGGTCATGCATTTCCATGACTTAATACAAATATAGTTTTCTTTTAAGCACCGGTAATTTTACAAACAAACATTAACTGAAATGCCATGTAACTTATTGTTATAAAATAATTGTGCCATTATTAAACCAAAATTAGCAAATAAAATCTCGTAGCATATTCCTACTTCCTGTCACTACGGCAGCCCACACAGACCACCATAGCGTCAGCTACAGAGTCTGCATTTGGGTCCTCACTCATTACCTCACGGGACTGAATTGTTGTCTCTTGCACAGAGATTTCTCCAGAGTCTCTGAATCTTTTAATATTACATACTGTAGATCAGGGCTCTTAGGTGAGAGCTGGTGTCCTGCAGGTTTTAAATGTCTGCTTCAACACACCTGAGTCAAATATAGAAGTCATTAGCAGGACTCTGGAGAACTTGACTGCAGACTGAGGAGGTAATTCAGCCATTTGATTCAGGTGTGGTGGATCAGGGACACATCTAAAAGCTGCAGGACAGGGGCTCTCGAGGCCTGGAGTTGAAGAGCCCTGCTGTAGATAATGAGATATTCAAGGGCTTCACAATTTTACACTGAGAAACATTATTTTGAAATTGTTCCACACTTTGTAGACAGTTTTTTTTTTTGCAGACTGGTGAACCTCTGCCCATAGTGACTTATGAAAAATTCCACCTCTCTTGGATGGTTTTTTTTTTTTTTTTTTTTTTACCAATCATGTTGCCAGTTAACATAATTAGCTGTTTTAGTAGTTGGTTTTTTAGTACTGTTTGCTTTTCCAGCCTTTTGTTTCTCCTGTCCCTTTTTTTTGAGAGGTGTGGCTGCCATCAAATTCAAAATGAAATCATGTTTTTCATGAAATAGTAAAATGTCTGTTTTAAACATATGTTTTCCATGTTGTATTATTGATTTAAAAAAATGAGTTTATGAGATTTACAAATTATTGCATTTTGTTTTTATTTACATTTTACACAGCATTCTAACTTTTTTTATTGGAGTTGTAGTATCAATTAGGTTAAATGTACTAATGTAAATTTAATAGGAATATTGTGTTTGCCCTTTTAAAAAGGACCAAATAATTTCACATTGTCACAGTTTTCCTCATTATGTAGAAAGTCTTTGATCATCAATAACTGCCACTACAATTATTGATTGAATAAGAATTTCCTGTTTCTGTTGTCCTCATTATTGTTATTGTATAACAGCATTCTTAGGAAATGCTGCAAATGATTAAAATTACATGCTACAAAAAATGGCAAAAATGTCACAATTTATTATTCATTTCTGTTTGGCTGGATGTGTGGATACTTGTCTGACATTGTAATTAAATTTAGCTTCAAGGCTGGACATTGTGTTATTTTAGTAAGACAGGGCTCATGTGCTTCAGCTCTATTTTTTTTTTTTCTTCTTTGCAACGTTCACAAAAAAAGTGAGATTGTTCCTTCAGAGAGATTAATTCACACGTTAAACTTTCAAGCAGCCTCTTCATGACTCACCGTCACCGTCTTAGAACAGAATGCAGTCTGTACAGCATGTCAGCTGTAGATCCCATCAAGTGATTTACAGGAAATGGTGGTGACGTTTTTTGGAAATCGCAATCACTGGTTCACCTGTAACACTTCCTCGTGTCTCACACACCTTGGAGTAGGACTATTTTCCAAACTTTTCAATAAAGTATTTCTTTTTTTGTGTGTATTTGCAGGGCATCCAGTACCTTGGATTATCAGCAGTAGGCTATCTCATGAGCTCCATGTGTTTTGCTTAAACACCATTATCTACATAAAACTTGTTTTATGTAGATAATTTAAAAGTTTGATCAGTGTCTTGACTCAGTGGAACCTGAGTCGGGCTGCAGGGTTTGACCTGTTGGTCTGTTGTAGTTAACATTTAGTTATCATTTTTACAATAAATCAAAATGCATTGAACCAAATCCTCGACCCTGAACCCCTTCATAGCCTACCTTTGTGTGTTTATCTTAATCTTTATCATGACTATAACCCAAAAATATCTTAAAAGCATTAAGTGGGACAAGCTGTAGTCATTTCAGAGCTGCTTCCATGAGTTTCAGCAGAATTATGAGCACTTGAAAGCCATCAAGAAACTTTGGCTTTGGGGTAACAATCCGTGAACTGCACATAACTTGTGATCATGTGTGGAGTTCGTACAAGGCAGAAACTAATCTGCTGGCAAGCCAGCAGGCATGGCGATCTCATCACAAGTAATTTTAGCAGTAAGGCAGACGCCCAATGACTGAATCATCCATTTGCATTTTTAATGTTCTACTCTTGACAAATTGTGACATTTTAAGCACCAAAAAGCCATTTTAGGTGCATCATTTGTCATCTAAAAGTGGAGCCTCACACAGGCCTCTTTCTTCTGCACTGTAAAACATAGCAGCCTCATTTAGTTAAATCCACTTACTACATTTCTTTAACACAAAGAGCTCTGACAATTTTTAAATTTTGAACTCTACATTATGAGTTTTAGAAAGTAAAACTTACAGCTATCCATTGTGTTGACTATTTGAGAAATTTGTCCGATTTGTATGTGTTGATTGAACTTGAGTCTGTAAGTCAGAAGTTGAAAAAAAAAGGAGAGGATAAAAGGCGGGAAAGTAAAACTTAAAGTTATTCATTGTGTTGACTCTTTGGGAATTTGCCAGATTTGATTTAACTTGGATTTGTAAGTCATCAATTTGAAACAAGGAGAGGGGAAAAAGGCGGGAATGTGGGATTGTAGCTACAGAAAAAATTTATTTGCAGTGACTTTTGAATTAAACTGTCTTCTTCAAACCAAGGCAATATGGAAGAATGGAAATAATAATTTATACACTACAGATAAGTCATATATCGAATTCCATCCAAAATATACACATTGTAGCCCCTTAACTGGCAAGGGCCCGGTGACGGGCCGTTTGTAGTCCCTTTTATATGGCAGGCTAGACCCTCCCATTTTTATTGACACGTCATTCGGCCAATCATGTAACTGGCTGCACCAAATCACCTGACAAAGCTACGTGACGCCCTCTGAGTATTATTGGCTCTGGGAAACCCATTTCTTAACATGATTGGCCGAATGAGGTGTCAGTCAAAATGGGCGGGTCTAGCCTGCCATATAAATGCACTTCATTCGGCCCGCGGACCAGACGCAGCCGATTAATAGGCTATGAAATGGGTTGTTCAGAGCCAATAATAACCAGAGGGTGTTATGTAGTTGTTTCAGGTGATTTTATTTGCTGCCAGTTAAGGGGTTAAGGTACATTGTAAAGGACTACTTCCACCAGCGGAAGGAGACTATTTCGCTGACAACGGCCTGTTGCAGTAGGCGGAGCAATACAGCACTTGTTTTAACGTGACCGCAATATACGTTGTTTTCATGTTTTCTTACTCAGTACCTTCACCGAAGCATGAGCTAGCTAATTAGCTAACAGTCAAGGGCATACAAGGCATTAGCTTACTGTGAATCAAACGACTTTATTTATCAGAAATAGGGCACGGTGCTCATGCTTTGCTAACATTTTGTATTGACCAATAAACTAGGAAAACTTGGTAATGTAGTTTGATATCTGATTTTATGCTGGTTACAATTTGTTTTAGTACAGCTCATGCAGTAGGACTTAAAAACTCCATTCTGAGCAAAATTTTCTTCCCTCGCAATTTCTCCTTTTGCCCCTCGTGTGTGCGCCCGTGCGTCTGTGTGGGGAATGTTTGCTGGACTTTTGTGTGAAAGCGGGGCACTTGCAGCAGATAGCAGAGCAAATGTTGCCTTTGTCATGTTAAAATAATATGTTTAATGTATGACAGGAGTAAAATGTAACCAAATTCCTCAAGAGATGGTAGCTCTCGATGCCTGTTCGGTATGTTTTGCATAGTGAATTATGTTAAAACGAAAGTCATTTTTAAAGAGAATTATAGTTTTGTGGCTAACATGTTTAGTGGACATCTGACATTTAATTATCTAACACTGTCTTCAGTCCTAAGTGCTTTTTATTTTAACATCGGATGAAAATGTAGTCAAGCGCAATATTTAAGAACAAAATCAAAAGTCAATGTTTGAACATAAAGTTTGTAATTCTTGCAGGGTTTTTGCAATGTACTGCATAAGTTTTAGGTAATCTTAACACAATAAGTGTTTTTAGAAATTAGATGTCAAATGTCTAGTTATTTTTTGTTGCTAATAGTAAACTGTTTTTTGTAGCATGTTACATAAAATGAAAACTGGTCAGAATGTAGAAACTGGAAAAGGGTAATATTTGGCATATTTTTTTTTGCAAAATCACAAAGTGCAACCATTGTCATATTTTGAAGGATTAAACAATTTAAGAATTTATGAACTGAATATAAAAAATATATATATTTTGGTTTCATTTTTTTTAACATGCAAATTATTTTTGTTTACAGAAGTGAACAAGGATTTCCAATTCATGAAGTGGAAATGTAAGTTTTGTGCGTTCTCCTCCAATGGGCAAGGAAGAATACTGCAACATTATAAAGAGCGTCATGGACATCATCGGAGGTGTTCGGGGCTTGTCTGTATTTATGAAGACTGTTTTAACACATTTCAAACCCAAGCTGAACTTCAAAAACATTTGAAAGAACATGTAAAAGATGATCATAAAATTGTGACTAAGTTATGCTGTGATTTGTGTACATTCTCAGAGCCTAGTACCATTAACAAATATTTTGCTCATCTCAAGTCTCATTTGAGGAACAAGGAAACAGTTAAATGTCCATTTGCAGATTGCTTTTTCAAATCCAGTGTACTGTCAACATTTACTGCTCGTAGAAGTCACTGTCACAGGTTTTCCACCCTAAATAGTTTAAGACCAGAGCTTTTTGTACACCAAAAGCTCTGGTGTACTACACCAGAGCACTGCATACAAATGCAGTGCTAGAAGATGAATTTATTTCTGATACTGAGGCATCACCTTCATATGGTTCAGTACCTGAGGTTGAATCTGATTTTGACAGTGGAGAGGCAATTAAACGTCAGTTGGCATCTTTATTTCTCCGTATGCAAGCAATTCTGCATGTTTCTAATTCTGCAGAACAGGAAGTAATTGATGAGTTATTTGACATTGGAGACTTTGCTTATAAAAATATTAAGAAGATTATAGAGAACGTTTTGGAGGAAAATAACTGTGCTGCTGATGCCTCTGTTGTAACATCATTGTCTGATGAAATTCAGTCTTTGAACCCACTGAAATTTCTTTCAAGGGCAGGGTCTTTAGGCACAGAGCGAAAAAGGCAATCATTTTACAGAAAGAACTTTACAGTTGTTGAACCAGTTGAGTATGTGCTAAATGCACAAGAAAAAAACCATTCATTTGTGTATGTTCCTGTTTTAGATTTGTTAAGTAAGTGTTAGAAAGAAGTGAGATTCTTGAAAGATTACAGAGATCCAGTGAACAGGAAGGTTGTTACAGTTCATTTCAAGATGGTGAACACTTTAAAGAAAACAAAATTCTCAATGAAGAATTAGGCATAGCTCTCGGATTATACATTGATGATTTTGAAATTTGTAATCCTCTGGGGACTTCTAAAAAAATCCATAAAGTCTGTGGTATATATTGGGTGATAGTCAACTTGCCCATAAGACTTAGATCAACATTGTCATCAATTTATTTAGCTGCATTGTGCAAAACTGTACATATAAAACAATATGGTTACAGCAAAGTTTTGGAGCCTCTGATTAGAGATCTTCAGCATTTAGAGAATACAGGTGTATTTGTGAAAAGATTTGGGTCTCGTATCAAAGGTACTGTTTTGTATGTGTCAGCAGACAACTTGGGTGCACACTCCCTTGCAGGATACCAAGAGTCTTTCAATGTTGAGAAATTTTGCAGATTTTGTTTGGCTAGCCTTAAAGATATTCAGCAACATGATGTCAGAAGTGGGGCATTTACTTTAAGAACTCCTGAACAGTTTGATGAAGCCGTTAATGTACTAAACACAACTGATACCTCATGTGTTGATGGCTTGAAGAGAGACTGTCCTTTAAGGAGACTTGCCCACTTTCATCCTACAAAAGGGTTTCCACCTGATTTTTTGCACGATATATTAGAGGGAATTGTACCTGTGGAACTATGCATATGTCTTTCAGATTTGATTGCAAAAAAGTATTTCACATTGAATGAACTTAATGACAAGTTAGCATCATTTCCTTTTCAGTTTTCTGACAAAACTAACAGACCTCAGACAATACAAACAAACTTTGTAAAAAAAGGAACTATTGGTGGCAATGGACACGAAAACTGGGCTCTTCTGAGATTTCTTCCACTGTTGATTGGCCACCATGTTCCAGAGAGTGAAAAGACTTGGTCTGTGGTCCTTGAACTGAAAGACATTGTGGAGCTGCTATCAAGCCCCTCATTCACAACAGAAACCTTGTGCTACCTACAAGCCAAAATCTCTGATCACAGACAGTTACTTTTAGAAGTATTTCCTGATACTAAATTACGCCCCAAACATCATTATCTTGAACATTATCCTGTTCTTATCAAAAAATTTGGACCATTGATTGAATTCTGGACAATACGATTTGAGGCAAAACATTCGTTCTTTAAAAGAGTGGTTCACAACACTGGCAACTTCAAAAATATTCTGCACACTTTGGCCACAAGACATCAACTTATGTTGTCATATTATTTGGAGATGCCAACTATTTTCAAATCAAGCATTGAAACTGGGTGAGTATCAGATGTGTCTGTCGGCATCTTAGATGCTGCCATCAGAGAGGCTCTATGGAACAAGTTTAAAGGTCTGGACTCTGTTTCACTCACCTCCACTGCTTATGTAAAGGGGACAAAGTATTCTAAAGGAATGGTGCTCTCAGTTGGACAGACATGTGGACTGCCAGATTTTGGGAGAGTATTGGAGATATGTGTAGTGGATGGCTGCATATCATTCATTTTGGAACTATTCGCAGTGACCTTCCTGGAGCATCTAAGGTGTTACCAGCTCACCAGAAGAGACCCTGCAGCAACTGTGGTTGTTGACCCTGACGATCTGAATGACTACACCCCACTTGCTGCATACCCTGTTGAAGGAAAGCTGCTCATCACTCCAAGGATGTTCATGTTACATTAAGGTAATTGTTGATTGGGCAGGTTGTCTAAAATGTAAAGACACACTCAATCTTTGGAGCTTGGAAATCTCGGGGGTGGGGTAGATCAAATGTGGTGAAGCAACAATGAGCAGGAGTGGTCAAGGGCTCGAGAGGAATGGAGAAGAAAGATGTGTGTTGGGGGGGCAATTCAGGGGATAGTGATCTGTTGTGATGTGTTGGTGGTAGTGAAATGTGTGCGCAATAGAAGTCATTTTATCTAGCCTGTACTGTTTTGACTATAACTTATTTTAGATTGAGTTTTTACTATTATGTGAAGTGTTTTCTTGTTTTTTCTCTGTGTTTCAGTTACTGCTGCCTCATCAATGATGCTTCTCCAAGTCATTGTCTCACCTCAGGAAATAAGATGTTCCCTCATCAGTTGATGAGATATGTACAGTACTGCGTAACACTCTGGGACTCCGAGGGAGCTTTCTTTTATAGTTTGAAGATCCAGACTTTGGGAATGAGCTCTGCAGTTTGACTGATATCAAGGATCTACCAACTGAACGAACAACACTGAAAGTCCTCTTCATGTTATCTGAACCACATTCTGACTCAACATTAGATACTGCAAGCCCCGGTCCCCCAAGTAGTGCAGATCCAACAGAAGGGTCTGAACCATTTATTATTCCACATTTCTCTCATGATGTTGAGTATCAGCTGAGGGTAGCAAATGATGCCTGTGCCAATGATGGAGCTGCGATGGTTGTCTCAAAGAGTGTAATACTGGACAGACTGGCTGATTGCATCGCCAAAATCACTCCCTATCCTACTAGAGACAACATAGAAAGCGCTGGTGGTCAAGCACCCTTGCGTGAGGGAGCCAGGTTCTGGTCAAGGATGGTATTTCTGGAAGTTCAGCTTGTATTCAAGATGAGCAATTATCAGAGGATGATGGCAGCTGGATGCCCAGAAGTTCTGGTAAATAAAAGAAAAAGAGGAAAAAGAAATGGCAAGCCACTCAAGAAGTCAAAAAAGGGAGAGATCCACTATTTGCCACAGCCACCTGAGGGACAAATTGCAGTCAAAGCAGTCAAAGCTCTAAAAGTGCAGAAGAAAGATCCAGATTTACAGGTCCTGGATGAATTGATGACTGCAACATTTGCACAGCAGAGACAAGAAATAATCAGTGATGAACCTCTCATCTTTGTTGTCAAGGACAGATGGCCTGCATTGTTTAGTGAGCGACAGGTAATCCTTTGCCAACTGAATATGGCATAAAAATCTTATATTTTGTGACTTTAGTGTTCATTAATCAGAAAACATGTACTCTTTGTTGCAATAACTTATTTCTTTGAGTTTCTGTCCCCACAGTTCTATGCTGCTTATATTTTGAATGAATGAATGAATGAATGAAGTTTATTGCCATGTGGGTGAACAAGTTCACACATTGGAAATTGCAGTTACAGAACACCATCAGGAGGTATAAGGTACCACCTTCTGTCAAATGCATGTCAAGATCTTATCAGTAATAGATAAAGATCTATAGCATAGATAAGATAAGCAATTTTCATATAGATGACGTCATATTTTTAATTGAATGTAGATTATAAAAATTGATAATATTATGTAAGGGGTATATGGAAATGAATGTCAGGGTTGGTGCTTATGTGTCACTATAGGGGAGGTGGGTGAAAGTATACATAAATATGGGTATATGGAAATGAATGTCAGGGTTGGTGCTTATGTGTCACTATAGGGGAGGTGGGTGAAAGTATACATAAATATATATATATATTTATATATATATATATATATATATATTTATATATTTATTTTAATTGGGTATTTTCTTTTTATTTTGTAAAACATAAATAAATAAAAAGGCACAGGACTTGTCATTTCATTTGTGTGAGACATTACAGCATGTATAGTTTGTTTTTTTTCTTTTCATTTTTCATTCAGCTATGACTGAAACATTTTGCTGTGGACCACATTGGAAATCTTTACTTAATTTTATTTGTATATGTTTAATTCCGTCTAAAAAAATTAATGAAATCAAGATTCGTTTTACCCGGTTTTCGCAAAGAAGACAGCACCAGGACACCGTTAGTGAGCCTACTGAGGCCTCTGTGTGCCACCACGAAAGTGATCATAAAATAAGTCAGACAGAAAGGTCGGCAAGCCTGAACTTTCGCCCCTCCTCCCTTCCTCTCTGCCCCCGCCTCTCTCTCTCTCCTGCTCCTCCTCCTGTTCCTCCTCCTGCTCCTCCCCCTGCTCCTCCTCCTGCTCCTCCCCCTGCTCCTCCTCCTGCTCCTCCTCCTCCTCAGTTAGGGTTTAGTGTTTAATTCTTCTGAGGAAAAAGAAAAATTAAAAAATGAAATTGTAAATTAAAAAATATAATTGAAAATAAAAGCAAATAAAATAAATAAAAAGAAGAAAAGCAAATGAAAATATATAAGCAAGAAAAAATAAAAGTAAATGACAAAAACTAAAAAGTAAATGAAAACTAAAAAATGAAAGCAAATAAAATTGAAAATTAAAAAAATAAAATTGAAAATTAAAAAATAAATTGAAAATTAAAAATAAAATTGAAAATTAAAAAATAAAATTGTAAATGTAAAAATAAAATTGTAAATTAAAATTTAAAAAGTAAACTAAAAATTAAATTTTTAAAAAGTAAAATAAAAGTAAATTAGTGAAATCATCTGTTTTTTAAAAAAGTTTTCTGTTTTTCTAGTTCCACTAAAAACCTACCCCTCCCTCCTCCCTCCTCCCTCCTATGTTGAGCCGCTTTGAGATGTCGAGCCGCTTTGAGATGTTATCCACCTCTCTGTATTAAAGTGTATTACGGTATTGAAAAAAGAAAAACCAATACTTTAGACTTCAGTGGGGCCCCACCTATGCCCCTATTCAGGGCCTCTCTTTTGACGGTAACACCTCTGTTTGCTTTAGGTAAGATACAGAAAAATAACGGTCACCGAACCTCTTTAGCTTGTTGTACGCATCTGTTTTTGTAAGATAAGTACCCCCACACCTCTTTTTTACTACCACCCCCTAAAAAAAAAAAAAAAAAAAAAGGTCTTACATAACTTCATAACAAGTATAAATGAGCAGCCTTTTGCATGAAAATACCTCTTTGAAAATCTGAAATTTTTTCAGCTCCTCTAAGCAACATCATCTGTAACCATGGCATCAACAGCGCGCAAACTGAAAATTATCAGTGAAACGCCTGTTTCAAATTACCGAGCTTATGGCGAACCGCCTGCAAAAAGAAGCCTGTGTGTCTACCGTGTTCAGTTTCCAGCGGATGAAAAATTCGACGATCATTGGAGTCTACCAAACGGGGAGACGTGGGGCTTCAGTTTTAAAAGCCTGACCAACGAGCTCTTGATTTATCAACTTAAGGCTGGAGAAACCTATGGACCAGGCACGACCACAGTCACCGTCACCGCAACCGACTGGGCTGTTTTAAGTTTAATCGTTAATCCGGAAATTCGTCGCAGCATGACCATGTTTCCCTGTAAGGAGACTCACAGCCGACGTGAAGAACCAGAGCCACCTGCAAAAGACCAGGCCACCCAGACAGATTTCTGCGAGATTAAACAAGAAAAGGACGATGATGATGACCGTCCTTTGATGATCGACGAAAGAGAAGAACATCAGAGCACACGGCCATCTCTCACCGGTACTGTGACCTTTAGCTTCTGGGAGACCAGAAAATCAGCATTCGGTAGATGGTATTTTAAGGCTTGTAGACAGATTACAGAACAAAATGATGATCTGTTTTTATTAGACATTTACAGTTCGCAGTCTGACATGATTCACAATGTACTGTGTATTCCTCTGTTAGAGTGGATGAAGATTATGGACTTGAAAACCTCAAAAATTGATGAACTATTTAATATTTCACAAAGACAACAACAAAATGCTGTTTTTATTAAGAAAAAACTATAATTCTGTAAAAACAGAGCCCCTCCTACCAGCTTCGAAATCCCCTCCCTCTTTCTCCCTCCCACCCTTTAAAAGCACCCTCGCTGACTCATTTTTCTGTAAAACACAACCATGGACAGTCACGACAACACACAGAACCGGTCTCCGAACGCCTCAACCATCCTGCGGCCTGCAGACCCTGAAACTGAGTCTGAATTAGCCGTGGATTGGTCTCCGCCCGGTTGGAACGATCGGTCGGATGACCATCTCTGGCAAAGCCTTGGAGACGAGGCTCTCTCGGGCGATTTGCAGGTCACAGAGACCGCTGGGCGGTTACCAGCGCCGGTTCTCGACTTACTGAAACTCACATTAAAGACTGTTCTGAATCTGGTCATACAAAAGCACATGCATGAGATATGCGAGGGATGCAAGGTGTTTCACCCTTCTCAGAGGAGACACTCCTGTCTTTATCCTCCTGAACGACATTATTTTTTCAGGTATTTTGAGGACTTAACAAAAAGATTTTGGAACGGTCATTTCATCGACACTCTATTGAAAATCCTCCGTTTGGAAGGATTTACACCCGACCGTGTTCGCCTAATGGGGGCTGCCGAAGCGTATTTGTACGAGCTTCGAGAAGCCAAAGACATTTTCCAGGCTCTTTCAGAATTTGAAGATACCGTTGTTGATGTGAAACGAACATTTGTAGACCGAATCTTAAATGAAAATTATCTTTTGTGGGTTGAATCTGACTTATCACTCATGCCGTCTACTTAAAAATAATAAATGTTTTGACTTTACTTGAATAATGTTTTATTGTGTGAAGTTTAGAAAAATGTTTTATTGTGTGAAGTTTAGAAAAATGTTTTAGGGTTTGAATAAGGTTTTATTTTTGTTTGAAAAAATGTTTTTTTGTGTGAAGTTTTAGAAAAATGTTTTATTGTGTGAAGTTTAGAAAAATGTTTTATGGTTTGAATAAGGTTTTATTTTTTGTTTGAAAAAATGTTTTATTGTGTGAAGTTTAGAAAAATGTTTTATTGTGTGAAGTTTAGAAAAATTTAAGAAAAATGTTTTATGGTTTGAATAAAGTTTTATTTTTGTTTGAAAAAATGTTTTATGGTTTGAAGTTTGCTTGAAAATAAAAGTTATGGAATCTTTTAACTATTTTGTGTGTTTGTTTCATTAAATAAATTACACTATCACATTTAAAATGTTTTCATATATGTAAAACACATTAAGGATCACAGATGGCTGAGACTGATACACTGAAAAAGATATATTATGACCCAGCTCATCCTGGGAGCTTAGGAGGGGTTGAGAAACTTTATAGAGCTGCACAAACGAAATCAACAACCACACTTAACAAGGTGAAAGAGTTCTTATCAGGGCAGGATGCATATACGCTCCATAAACCAGTACGAATTAACTTTCTCCGAAATAGGGTTTTTGTCCCCCGCCCTATGAATCAGTTCCAAGCTGATCTCTGTGACATGCAGGCCTTATCAAAGTTTAATAATAAGTACAAGTACATGCTTATTGTGATCGATGTTTTTTCAAAGAGTCAAAGTCAGCTGCTGACGTCACGCGTGCCTTTGCTGCAGTTTTGAGACAAAGTGGAGTGCCTGAAAAGTTACAAACTGATAAAGGAAGTGAGTTTTTCAATAAAAGTTTCCAGAAATTAATGAAGAAGAATTCTATTAATCATTTTTCTTCAGCTAGTAATCTGAAGGCATCTGTAGTTGAACGTTTCAATAGAACACTTAAATCCCGAATGTTTAGATATTTTACAGCTCAAAATACATTCAGGTATATTGAGATATTGCCTGATTTACTGAACAGCTATAATAATACTTAACACAGATCCATTAAAATGACACCTAATCAAGTAAATTTTGCAAATACACCCCAGGTATTTCAAAATTTATACGGAACTTTTCCATATACCAAGAAAGTAAAGATGAAGCTTAAAGAGGGTGACTTGGTAAGGTTATCTAAGTTGAGAGGGGTGTTTGATAAAAAATATGAGCAAGGCTGGACCAGTGAGATCTTTTCTGTGAGCAAATGTATCCCGTCTACACCACCAATCTATAAAATTAAAGATTATGATGATGAGGAAATATTAGGATCGTTTTATGAACATGAACTTCAGAAAGTTAAAGTGTGCAAAGACAAGCTATATCATGTGGAGAAGATATTAGCTAAACGTAAACAGGGTCGTGAGAGATTCGTGTTAGTTAAATGGAGAAACTGGCCGTGTAAATTTAACAGTTGGATTAAGGAAAAAGACATTATCAACGTGAACCTAAGAAGTAAAGCACGAAGAGGGGGCTCCGCTAAAAAAAAAAAAGATGGCACACCAAAGTGAGGGGTTCTATGTAACTTTGCCATCAAATTCTAGTATGAATGTTTTCAAAAATAACACCAGTTCAAGTTTCAGAGTCGATTTAGCCAAACACCTTGATCTACAAGAAGACTGGCAGGTTGCTTTAACGGAAATATCTTATCCGAGAACATGGCACAATCTTCCTACGGAGTTGGCTTATTTTGAATGGAGAAAAAAATCAACACCAGCTCAAAAACTACCTCCAGTCCATAAAATACATTTTAGAGGAGGGTTCTACTCAGACCTCACTCAACTCTGTGCTGAATTGGATTTTACTCTACGTAAAATTGATCCTCTGGTACAGATAAGATTTAATCCAATAGAAAAAAAAATTGAATTAGCTGGCAATAGTCTGTTTCAAATCCGAACCTTTGCACCTCTGGCTTATATGCTAGGCCTGCCCTCTGGGAATTGGTTTAAGTGTGACAGCATAGTTCCTGATCCCCCTGATTTAAATGCTGGTAATTACCATCTATACTGTTATTCTGACGTTGTCAGTCTTCAGCTGGTCGGTGATTCCTATGCTCCCTTACTGAGAACCGTTAAAATACAAGGAGAATACGGTGAAATTGTTACTCAGGTTTTTAACAAACCAGATTACCTACCTCTGGCTAAAAAACATTTGGAAAATATCCAAATTGAAATTAAAACGGATCAGAACGAGCCTGTGAACTTTACATACGGAAAAACAATTGTAAAACTCCATTTCAGACCTGCAAAAAAGTTTTAGTGTTTTTTTCCTCCAAAATGATCACCGATAATAACAGATTTATACCATACTATCAGGCACAAGCAGGTCATGGATTGCCAGGTTTTTCCGGAGCACCTGTGATGTATGGTAAAGGTTTTGCGTCCATGTTTTCTAAATTGTTCAGATTTGTAACCCCATTTTTAAGAAGAGGATTCAATGTCGTCCAGCCTCATCTTAAGACGGCTGTTAAGAGCATAGCGTCTGATGTGATCACGAAAGCTGCAAATCATTTTACCAGACCGGACACAGAAAGTCAGGATGGTTCAGGGATATCTTTTTTATCTAGGCAGCCCCTAAAACGCCCCCCTGGTGAGCGACTGCCTGGCTATAAAAAAAAAACAAAACGCCAGAAGACACAAAAAACAAAATCATTTGTAACTAGGAAGCGGACCAACAAGAAGTCAACTAAACGTGTGAAAGATATATTTTAGAATGGCTCTGTTACATGAGAAATCAGGGGAATGTACACTCAGTGAGCTGGATCTTTTCACATCTCCTTTAACACAACTTTCGATAGATGAGAAGACTTACACGGAAGTCAGGCCCATTTCAGCTGTGTCTGATAGGGGACCTTTGGAATTTTTTGTGCCTGGTAATAGTTCAAATTATTTAGACCTCAATGACACTCTCCTGTACCTAAGGCTGAAAGTATCCAATGCTGATGGAACAGACTTGGCCGCTGATGCACGTGTGGCTACAATCAACTATCCACTCAATACAATTTTCAGTCAGTGCGATGTTACCCTAGGTGATAGGCTAATTTCACAAGCCAGTTCAACCCATTCTTACCGGGCAATTATTGAGACTTTACTGAATTACTCTGATCACACGCTCAAGACTCAGTTCAGTGCGGGCTTGTTTGTAAAAGATACCGCTGGATCAATAGATTCCACTATACTTGATAATGGACCTAATAAGGGTTTCGTAAAGAGGGCCAGGTACTGTGAAAGATCCCGAGAATTTGAAGTGATAGGTCCTTTACATGCGGACATATTTTTTTGTGAGAGGTTGCTATTAAATTCTGTTGACCTAAGAATCAAACTCACAAGAGCCAGTGACTCATTCTGTCTGATGGCACCAAGAGACTCCAATTTCAAGCTGAGTGTGACAGGAGCCTCTCTATTTGTTAAAAAGGTGACAGTCTCACCAGCTGTTAGAATTGGGCATTCATCTGCTTTGTTAAAAGCAAATGCCTTGTACCCCCTATCACGCATAAACGTCAAGACTTATTCAATTCCTGAAAACTCAAGGATATGTAACCAGGAGAATTTATTTCTAGGAACCTTACCAAAATATGTGGTTTTGGGTTTAGTAGATCACGAAGCTTTCACAGGAAGATATGACCTGTCTCCATTCAATTTTCACCATCATGATCTTGAGTACTTAGCTCTTTGTTTGGAGGGGAAACAAATTCCAGCTAAGGCCTTTCAACCGGACTTTGTTAACGGGAGGTTCGCTAGAGAGTATTACAGCATGTACACCGAGACAGGGCGAAATCTAAAAGACATCTCTTTAAGTATAGAGAGAGATGACTATTCAAATGGCTATACATTATTTGTCTTTAATCTCAGTCCCACCGAGGATACAGGGGCCCTCTCGGCTGTGAGCTCTGGGAGCTTAAGACTTGAAATGCGTTTCAGGACCCCCTTAAACCATACAACAACTTTGATTGTTTATGCATGTTATGACAGCATATTAGAAATTAATGCTAAACGTCAAGTCTTAGTTGATTATTACTGAATAATGAATAATCATCAGCTGGAGAGTATCCTTCATACTCTAATTGGGAATAAATTCTGCGGAGTTTGGGCATCTGATGAACTGGTTTCCCTAAATAAGACTTTTAAGTTACCAGCATATTTTGTAGTGAACACCGACCCGAGGAACCTACCAGGAACTCACTGGCTTGGATTAAGCTTGGATGAAGATGGATGTGGTACATTTTTTGATTCATTTGGACTTCGACCCGATTATCCATTTTACCCTAAAAGCATTTTACAGTTTCTCCAGACACGTGCAAAAAGAATATCATTTCACGAGAAGCAGCTTCAGAATGTTAACTCCACTGTATGTGGCCAGCATTGTGTTTTTTATCTAACCAACAGATCAAGGGGGTTATCATATCAAAATGTATTGTCTTTATATCATAAAAATTCTGAAAAAAATGATGTCATGGTTGATAATTTTGTTAAAAGATATAATAATTGTATAAGAAAATGTCGTTCAGGATCCTTTAATCATTCATCATGCTCTCTGAAGACATTTAATAAATATTGTTGTGATTAACAAAAAAAAAAAAAAAGTTAATAAAGTATTCATGTCTGAAATTTAAGATTTATGTGTGTGAATTTGTTTTCATAAAATGAGCCAAAACACAAGTTTAAAATAGCAAAAATCTTTATTGAGACTTTACTGAATTACTTTGATCACACACACACACAAAAAAAAAGAGAAGTCATCTCTGTCTCATGGGAAAGTCACCCAGTTTGGTGACATCTGGAATATCCTCTTCCTAATCCTCTTTCTTTTATTTGGAGGGTCTTCAGATGACATTTGTGATGTCCTGAGATCAGGAGTGGTTGTAGAATCAGATTGTCTCATATCTGAAATCTCCATCCTAACTTGGGTGTTACCCACTGTGGTTAAAGGTATTTTTAATTCTGTTAATACATTCAAAAGCTCCTGCCATCCTAGAGGTCTCTGAGAATGCTTAACGGACCTTGGGTTTGATATAAATTTCATTAAATCAAGCATGTGACTTCCACGAACTGGTATGTTGTTATGTATTAATTCCCCATGAGTATTCCAGCCACTCTTGCTTTTAGAGTCCGCAAGTTTAAGCATAATATATTCAGTGTTTCTCTTAAATCTTGGATTTATATTGCTTAATACGTCTGTAAGCACAGTGTTGTCCTCAATCTGAGGACTTGTCACAGACATGTCTTCTCTCTTGGGCTCTTCAGGCAGGGTCAGAGTTATTTTCTTGGTTTCAGTATTTGATTGTTTTTGCAAATTGAGAAAACGATGCAAAAGTAAATTAAACCTTTTAATTTTTTCATCCGGTAACAGTTCAATTTTATGCAGTAACTCTTGCATCTCACGTTCCAGATCATCTTGCGCTTTCTGGAGAATATTTTTTGGTCCTGAATGAGATCCTTGATCATGCAGATGTTTAAGCTGATCTTGTGTCATTAAGTACATTTTTTGCATCTTCACAATAAAATAATTCACCCCCTAATAGCCCCTGTAACTAAGCTTGAAAGGATAGGTAACAGAGTACTAAGTAAAGGTAGGATGAAACCTCCTTTTTGAGTCAGTATCAGTCTCTTCTTTTTGATTCCTGTACGTTTGGTAGCTAGAAGTCTGATGTTTTTCTTGTGTACTTTAAGCTTTTTAATTTGACATGCAGTTACGGGTATATTACCTTTCAGAAGATTAATACACAGTTCCCCTAATGCATGTATAGCATCATCTGAGCAAGTACCTAATAGTACTTTACGCTGTGAGGGTGTACATTTGACCAAAGTTTTCAGCATTGGGAGGTTTCTTTTCACACGATTCGACATATTATTTCCTCTTGGGTATATAAACGCACTGTATTTCATGAGGGAGTATACTGGACCTCAATCTCAGATGATCTGGGCATGTCGGTGTTAAATCAACTAATAAATATCCGTGAGGGGTTTTGGTTGCCTCTTCAAAGCTTTCCATGAAAAACTGTTTCCTTCCAGGATAAATTTGTTGGGCCAATATATTCATCTGTAATTTATCACGGGGGTTTTTAAATAACACAAAATAATTACTGTTTAAACTAATTGTTCTGGAGTGTTTACCTTGCAAAAACACATTCTGGGTAAGCAAAACAACACTCATATTTTTATGGTGCCTGTATTGTGTAAAAAGCCGTACGACTTCGGGATGGTTAGAAGCTTGAAAGATGACATCATCCAGGACAATTAGATGGTTCAGGCCATGTGGAAAGAGATTCTCATCGTCAAATGAATCAGGCAAGCCTTCAATAAATTTTATATTTTTATTGTTCTTGCGCAGTTCATCATACAAAGGCTGAAAAGATGTATATATCCACACAATATTTTCAATTGGCTTATTCAATACACACATTGCATTATCCAACAATGATTTTACAAAAAAAGTTTTCCCAGATCCACTTGGGCCGGAGACCAGACATGAAAAAGGCACTTGAAGCCGATGATCGAAATCCACAGTATTAAACATCTTTTATCTCAGTATCCAAATGGTTGTGTCTGTCCGTCTGATAGCAACCTTCGCTTGTCAAAAACAACCCTGAATTTTTTAATAAACCTGGAATTTCTGAGTGAAAACTCAGATTTATCACGGACTATATTGTGCTGTGGTACTTCTATTACAGAATCCACCTGTGATTTATCAATGTACCCTTCAACAAGAGATGTTATACTCTCGAAATTCACTTTTTCACAACAATCATGTGTCTGTGTTATTCCTTTAGCTTTTAAAACAACTTTTAAATTTTTGGTTTTATAACCATAACTTTTAGCACCTGAAGAGACAAAATCGATAATAAAATCATCAGGATCTAATTCACTTGTTAACTCCCCTAGATATTTGCCTAAAGGCAGAGGACAATCCCCATCTCTATTAATATATATTAAACTGTCTGTGTCGTAATATAGAACTTTTTCCTGTAGTTTATCTAAATACTTGTACAGCTCTAGGCGCCCGTAAGCTGTGGTGAAAACAGCAACAAAGATGTTGTCTGTGCGGTTTGGTATGGAGATATCAGGATGAACCCACTGAACAAGGGCTAATTGATCACTGACAAAAGAGAAATATTTTACTTTATATTTAGGTGAAAACATATAATTGAAAAATTGTTCAGGCTCACTGACCAGAGTGTTTTGGGTTAGATTGTTTCTCTGTCCAAACTTTCCCAAAAGGCTATTTAGACATAGTTTAGCAACCTGTCTTTTAGCTTGATTAAAATTTATTTTTTCTGGGTCTAAGGCAATCCCCTGGTTGATTAAATAATCTGCAATGTAACTCTGTTTACTGTCTTCATCGACAGCATCATCAGGGTACCCTGAAGCCTCCTGTTTATCCTTTAAAAAAGTTTTCACATAATCACTAAATAATGTATTACTTTTTCTTTCAAAATGCCAAACTTCTGTGATTTTAATTATTTGATACCCCTTATCAAGAGCAGTATTGAATTCAGGAGTAGTCCAGACACCTGTCAGAGCCCGGGCCTCATTGCTGTGGTTACAGGCTGAATCTTGGTTGTTTTGCTCAGCACAAGTTTTACAGAGTGTGAATATCAACTTCCCTGACCTGGTTCGGAAAGGTAATACAGGAAAAAGCAGCCCTCGTGGGGGTTGCACTATGGCTCTTATAAGTCCAAAATAGTTTTTAGGGTTTTGAAAGTCCCTGAATATAATTTTAGGATGCCCTAGAGGGTAATGCTTAGTGGAATTAACATAAGGATACAGAGAGGTAAAGTCCACGTAGTGGACCTTCTCATTTTCCTGGGCTGTATATCTCAAACGTGCAGCACACGTTCGGCCTCCGAACAAAGCGTCACGGGGGTGTAGAGGTTCTGGAGGGTTGAAAGCATTTAAGAATGCCTTAACATCTGGGTCATACTGTTTAAGACTATTCCAAGTATGTTCCCACATAACATGTATTACAAACCCATTGTTTCTTAATCGTTGTAATTTGGTAAGTGTGGCAACATAAACATCTCCAAAAGATTTCCCCAGAAAAGGGTGTTTTTCATGTTGATTTGGGTAACACATGGCACAGCCGTGCCAGAAACAGCCAAGAAACTCAAACACATGTCTGACCTCTGAATCTAAAAAGCCATCAACATAAAAATTTTCAACTTGTCTTTCGCCTTTATTAAGGGCATGTTGTATGAAAGACCCTCGTGTATAAGATTCTTATTCTAACCACTGGATCGATGCTGAAGAAAAAGATTTTACCTGCCTTCTGTATAGTTCAGGGACAGTTAATGCTAAAGTGTTTGGGGTCATAAAATTTGTCTGAAAAGATTTCATACAGGCTGATGCAATGGTAGTGCAAGCAAAAGGATCAATTCCTGCTACTTCCATGAAGCCCTTTCTAAAAATGGTACAACCTTGAGCTAATATGTCTACATCATTTTCACAGTACAATAATGCCTCTCTCATAAAATCAAAAACTTTACCTCTTTTAGTGTTGTACCACTTATAAAAGTTTCTCTGACCCTCTGTTGTCATACGTTCTAGACCATAAGCTGATGGTGCTGGATAAGGTCCTATGTATGACAGATTATTCTTACAACTAAATGAATGGGGAAAATAGCCCTTAACTTTGTCGTGAAAACCTAAGGCTTTTGGTATTGCTGATAAAGGCATTGGGAGGAAACTGGAAGAATCAATATATTTTTGGTTAAAGTCAGGGTCTATGAAACTGATAACTTTAGATCCTTGCATTATTATGTTTGGTTTAAGACCCTGTCGAGCCATTACAGATAATATTAAATAGCCATCGAACCCTTTAGAATTATGAGCAATGAGAACACTATCCTTGAAATAAGGTCTTCTAAAATGGAGTAAGAAAGCTTCAACACAATTGCAACCTTTAGCAAACCACTTGTGACCCTGATTTGTTTCTGTACATACAAGAAATGGTTTGTGTTCACCAGTCTGGTCTACAAATGTCTCAAAATCATAGTAAACTATTTTCTTACTGTCTTTTGTTTCTTTTTCCAATTTCTTAATGTAACACTGATGAGTATCAACCCCAGAGATCTCCATACCACAGATTACACATTTGACATCATTACATTTATGCTGGGTACCTTTTTTAGTTACATAGAAAACATAACCGCATTGTTGACATTTTTTATAAATTTGGCAGTTGCTAACAAATCTGTCACCTATCTGTTTTGGTTTTTTATGACGGATGTAACATTCTTTAGACCTGCAGACTCTATTACAATCAGAACAGATTTCTGAATAATAAAAAAAACCCTGTTTACATTCAGGATCCAGACACACTGCACAGTAGCCTCCACAATGATGGGATACAGGGTTATTAAACCCTGTGTAACAGTATTGACATGCATGCTTGGTGCCCAGAAAAGCTTTTAGATTTTTAATTGCATAATAATGATTTTGAAACAGAAAAAGAAATAAAACTTTTTCCCTTTTGGGAGATTGTGTATCAAATTTCTTTAAATCACGATCCCATTCGGTTCTGTAAAAGACAACGATCTTACAATCCAGAGCTAATTCAAATTTATAAACATCATTAAAGCTGACAGGTCGGTCTTCAGATATACCGGCACTTGCCTGGATTTGTTTACCTAAGTCCTCAGTCTGGGAATCATTTAATTCAGGGTTCAAAAGATGAGCTAAATTGATTGCAAAACACAGGTGATTGTTATTCCCGAGAACATATAAAAAACGTCTTTTTTTACGTATTATTTCATTGTTGAGGATTTTTTTCAAAAGTCTCTTACCACTACCGCTAGGAGGCCTAACAATTTGAGCCGTTAACGTTAATGACGAGTCAGTAAAAACACTCCAGTTTGACTGTACAGCTCTTAGTAAGAGGCTTTCAAATTCAGATAAATTGATATCATCATAACTGTCATGAACTCTGATAACTGAAGAGACATTATGTTGTAGATCTCTGCCCTGTAGTTCTAATTGCACTAAATCGCCATGCTGAATCTGCGCCAGAAGCCTACTTATAATCTCACGTGCGGATGTTAATACAGCCTGGTAATATCGTCCATAGTCAGGAACATTTTCAGGCATCGGGAAATTTAAAATCTGTCTAATTTCAAGGTTATTGAATTTACTACGTGAAACAATATCAAAGGGAGGTCCCTGAGTCTCAGAAATAGGATTCTCTTCACCACCCCCCTGCTGGATGCTTGGCACAGTTGGAAAAGTACCTAGAGTAGCTGATGCTGGTGATGTTGGGGATGCTGGTGATGTTGGGGGTGCTGGTGATGCTGGTGATGTTGGGGATGCTGGTGATGCAATTGAAGCAGGTACAGCAGCAGGTACAGCAGCAGGTGCTGGAACAGTAGGTACAGCAAAATGTACTGTAGAACAATTTGTTTGAACCGAACAGGGATTTTCACAGGGTCTCTGATTTAACAGGTTTATCTCATCTAATAATTCAGATGGTATAGGCGGTTGATTAGACTGTAATTGAGCTAAAGCATTATCGATAGCGTCAAAAACATCAAATGCATTGTGATTTTGAGGGGGATCAGTACTGTTATCAGATGTATTATCAACATGTGAAGAGCTTAAAGAGTTCACAGAATCAATAACAGGATTGGATTGACTAGTGTTCTCTCTATTTTCACCCCCTAACAAGGCTAAATCTCTAAAATAATCATTATTAGACATTTTAATGTTGTTAAATCAAAACACAGTCCAAAACAAAACAAAAAACAAAAACAAAACAAAAAGTTTAGGTCACTTTTTCAGACATAAGTGATTTAATAAGTTTAATAACTCTAACAAGAGTGTAAATATTTTACGAAGAACTTGGGTGTATTCGCGTCTGGACCTCCTCTCATTTCTCCGCCTCCTTCTGCGTATTGGTCTGCATGCTCCAGTGACACTTTTGCCTCCTGAAAGATAGATTTTTAAAAAATAATAAAACAAAACATAGTTAACATTCTCACCTATCTTTAATACTTATGTGGGGTAAATGGATTAGGGTTTTGTCACCTCTGTCAACTGTGAGATGTTTTCCTATTGAGGTAGCACCACGGAGAATCTGTCTTTGGCTGTCTGTGAGTTTACAGCCTTTAGAAGCTGAACCGAGGCGAGTTCTTTTCGGAGAGGAGAAAGCTCTCTGATCGTGAAGATAGCGGTCTAAGTCAGATATGTCTGAAATGGTTTTTTAAAAAGTGTGTTATTTTTAAGTCGTTTTGTTTTTTTTTTTTGTCTGAAAAAATATATATAACAAAAAAAAAAGCCATACCAACATCTGACTCCTAAATCAATTCAACATCTGAAAGAAAAAAAAAAACGTTATATGACCTCATTATTCATCAAAAAAGACGTGGTGAAAAAAGAGAAAAAAAAAACTTACCGTCATCTGTGTCTGAAATAGAGCCAATGAACGTGTCATCTAAAAGTAAAAAACAATTTAGAAAAGTAGTTTTTAAAATGATCTAAAACCTAAAAACAGAATTTGATGTACCTGAATAATCCATGTCTTTATCAAAAATCCTAGTGACAGTTACAATTAGAGGAACAAACTAACAGCATATTTACACTGAGGCTCTTTATAGGTTTGTGTGTTTGACAGTTAGATTTTATCATACTTCTTTCTAAGGCGGGCCTGTGATCTATAATAACCTATATATTTTTTAAAGTTATGAAGCTGAAACTAAGCATACAAATAAAAAGTGGAAATAAAACGTAACTTACCTCAAAAAAAAGGTGTCAACATTTAGTAGATTCAGTTGTTTTTTTCATAAACAAGACAGGCTCTGATGTGCTCACTGTTCTGTCCAAACCAATTATGAAATTGATCGATCGGAAAAAAGAGGTGTGGGGTTACTTATCTTACAAAAACAGATGCGTACAACAAGCTAAAGAGGTTCGGTGACCGTTATTTTTCTGTATCTTACCTAAAGCAAACAGAGGTGTTACCGTCAAAAGAGAGGCCCTGAATAGGGGCATAGGTGGGGCCCCACTGAAGTCTAAAGTATTGGTTTTCTTTTTTCAATACCGTAATACACTGTAATACAGAGAGGTGGATAACATCTCAAAGCGGCTCAACATAGGAGGGAGGAGGGAGGAGGGAGGGGTAGGTTTTTAGTGGAACTAGAAAAACAGAAAACTTTTTTAAAAAACAGATGATTTCACTAATTTACTTTTATTTTACTTTTTAAAAATTTAATTTTTAGTTTACTTTTTAAATTTTAATTTACAATTTTATTTTTTAATTTTCAATTTTATTTTTAATTTTCAATTTTATTTTTTAATTTTCAATTTTATTTTTAATTTTAAATTTTATTTGCTTTCATTTTTTTAGTTTTCATTTACTTTTTAGTTTTTGTCATTTACTTTTATTTTTTCTTGCTTATATATTTTCATTTGCTTTTCTTCTTTTTATTTATTTTATTTGCTTTTATTTTCAATTATATTTTTTAATTTACAATTTCATTTTTAATTTTTCTTTTTCCTCAGAAGAATTAAACACTAAACCCTAACTGAGGAGGAGGAGGAGCAGGAGGAGGAGCAGGAGAGAGAGAGAGGCGGGGGCAGAGAGGAAGGGAGGAGGGGCGAAAGTTCAGGCTTGCCGACCTTTCTGTCTGACTTATTTTATGATCACTTTCGTGGTGGCACACAGAGGCCTCAGTAGGCTCACTAACGGTGTCCTGGTGCTGTCTTCTTTGCGAAAACCGGGTAAAACGAATCTTGATTTCATTAATTTTTTTAGACGGAATTAAACATATACAAATAAAATTAAGTAAAGATTTCCAATGTGGTCCACAGCAAAATGTTTCAGTCATAGCTGAATGAAAAATGAAAAGAAAAAAAACAAACTATACATGCTGTAATGTCTCACACAAATGAAATGACAAGTCCTGTGCCTTTTTATTTATTTATGTTTTACAAAATAAAAAGAAAATACCCAATTAAAATAAATATATAAATATATATATATATATATATATAAATATATATATATATTTATGTATACTTTCACCCACCTCCCCTATAGTGACACATAAGCACCAACCCTGACATTCATTTCCATATACCCATATTTATGTATACTTTCACCCACCTCCCCTATAGTGACACATAAGCACCAACCCTGACATTCATTTCCATATACCCCTTACATAATATTATCAATTTTTATAATCTACATTCAATTAAAAATATGACGTCATCTATATGAAAATTGCTTATCTTATCTATGCTATAGATCTTTATCTATTACTGATAAGATCTTGACATGCATTTGACAGAAGGTGGTACCTTATACCTCCTACCATCCAAGAATACACAAAACACAACACACATGGGGGGATATGTGTCCTGGGGTCATGCAGCCGACTTGCAGCGCTACCTTTGGCAGGAGGAGAAAACAACACATCATGGGGAAGTTAGGTTAAAAAAAAGTCATCTGGTACAGTGCTCAAAAAGAGCACTGTACCAGGGTCCAAAAAAAACCACCTTAGCAAAGCATTTGCACATGTAAAGCTAGGACAGCGGCGGTAGGTGAGGTCAGGTCAGGAGGGAATGCAGACGGAGACGAGAGGTGGGGGCATTGTGGAGCCAGATGCCAGGTTCCAGCCAAAACAGTTCGCTGATAGTGGTGGAATTTCATCAGCGGCCGTGGTACACCAGACCCAGCTTCACAAACCACAACGTGGAGTGGGGGGAAGAGCAGCCGCACACAGAGCCCTGGAGAGAGATATGGTTGCCAACCCAAGGCCGGCAGGGGAGCCGAATTCCTGATAACAAATGTTGTTTTGGAACAGGCTGCTTGTTTTTCCAACAGCCTTCAGTCTTACTGGGAAACCATTCAAAAATCCAATATTCCAAATTCGTTGATTGCCGTCCTCACTGTGCAGAACCGAACTATATCTCCTGATCTAACCCCTCTCGCCTGCGAGCCCGCTAATCTTGCGGCTCAGGTCCACCAGGCTTTGAGTCTGAGTTTGTACGGCTCTGCTCAGCCCTTCCACCTGGGTCGGCAGCCTCTGCAGATGTCGAACTGCCGTCCAGATTTTCTTAATTTGCCAGTAAAGCAGGTATCCACCGAGCCCAAACAGAGAAGATAGCGCTACCAAAAAGCCGAATATATATGCGTCTTCCACGTCTTCCACTCCAAGGGCTGAGAAGCACACCGGTCTCCACGAGCTCCAAGAGTCGATGACGTATCCAACCGGGTCTGTTCCACTCGGACACGCAGGCTCCCCTGTCCCGGATCTCATAGTGGAAAAAAATTCGATCAATGGTGGAGAATGCCCAGTTTGCCAGATCCATGTTCCAATCTTGTTCTTATTCGGACAGTGTGTAAAAGACGCTCTCACAGCAAGCAGCACTCATGGCCTTTTCTGTGCTATTTTGTTACCCATCTGCTTCAGCTAATTGCAGAGTTCTGGAGAATTGTCACCAAAGACCTGCTGGAATCCTTTTTGGGTGGACGTGATGCCTTCATGCTCAGTCTTCTACAACTTTACAAAACAGCTGCTGCATCAGGCAGGAGGTTGGCCCTGAGCAGCATTTTGGATTGCCTTCAAAAGGAGGTATGTACTGTGTCAGGTAAACAGGTTTTTTGTGAAGGAAGACACCTGAAACACTATAATTAAAAAAGTAAAACATTTAATGTATTAAAGAATCAGAAAATATACACATATACACATGGCCATGCGGGAACCTAGAGTAAGAGTGTGCACTCTCTCTCTCTCTGAGCCCGTGTTCCTGTCTAACCAAAACATTTTTATACATGTTGTTATCTAAGCATAAACCATCTCTGGGCGCTATGAGTTGACCTTCGTCATTCAGTCTTGTTCTGGCTGGTTTTTCATGACCAGGTTCCTCTCAGTCATAGGCACATCTTCTTCCTGATGTTCTAATTTAATCAGTACAGAGAAATCTTGTCCAGATTAATGACAGAACATGGTGACATGGGTGATGTTTTATTTGTACGTTCGGTGGCCGGACCTTGAGATAAGGTGCACTGAAAGAGAGTTAGTCTAGAACTTTCTGATCTGTTGATCTCTGTCTAATGTATTATTTAATTGCTTATTATTTGGTTGATCCACTGTTAATTATTTAATTTACTGAAGTTTACCTTTAAACATTTGTCCTTTATTCACTGAGTTAAAAATAATCCCTAACAACTGTATAAAAAACATTTTCTACAAATATGTGCTAAGATTATTGTTCCTGTTTTTGTATTACATTCATGTACCTTTACCTGTTTTGGCAGGACGTAAACCAAAACCAAAGAACAGCTGCCCTTCTTGGTCTCCTGTGCTACTTTTCAGACGATTCCTCCAACATAATCAGGAAGTGTAATGTAAGACCCTATATTTACATATTCTGTACTACTTTTCCATACGCACATGGTTAAAACTCGGGGACATGCAAATTGACTTAAATAACTTATAGCTATTGTGTAACACGTGATCAATAGAAAAAAAATGTAGCCCACTAGTCAGTCATGCTATCATACTCTTTTCTAATGTCGTAATGAAATCGTGATCTATTTAATAGCTAATGTGATTAAAAGTTAGCATCAGCAAGCATTTACATCAAGAAGAGTCTAAATATCCTTGCTGAGGAATCTTGTCTGACTTTGAATTCTGGATCATTATGGTGGTCTCCCAAGTAGTTTTGCCATCACCCCACTCTACAACACAGTATTAGTTTCATGTCCCTGAGTTTTTTCAGTCAAGTTTAATACACGTTTTATTATATTTGCAGGAATCATTTTATTTATTAGTGGTTGATACATAGCCTTTCAGTTCCATTATTTACAACACTCACTGACTGACACACTCACTCACTTGAAAGACATATATAGCCTTTATTTATTAATATGTCAGTGATGTTTTTAACTTGGAGAAGTAAAGATGTATATGTCTTTATGTCTTTAGGCTCATGGTGAAACCCTCGACGTGATAATGAGCGGGATGGAAGTCGGACTGCTGATCGGACATGAAAGCCCTCTGCAGGATGCATTCCCTTTAGAGGTCTTCAATGTGGCTGTGGTAGCAGAGGAAAAGATCATCCTAGATGACATCAGAGATGTGCCCACTGGCTTTGCTGTGTTACTGGGCACCATCTACTGCCTTAACCTTGAGTACCCACAAAATATGAGGTACTCCTTTGAGCTCCTGCAGAAGGTCATCATGAACATTAAACCAGACCAATGCTCTGCAAGAGTCCAAGGACTAAGAAATAAACTGCTTAGATATCGTGTGTAAAAATTTAACTTGTGTTTAAATAACACCAATGTTTTTTTGATTGTTTACAATGTTGAGCATTTTTGTTCTTTGTTCATAAAGTTTTATGAACCTGCCTACAACTCTACCTCACCTTCTCCGTGTCTGCAACCTTCTTCCTCCACTCAGTCACTCTGTCTCTCCTCCCCACGACCCCATCTTCTCTTGCTACAACCCCACTTTCTCCATCCCCCTCCCATGTGGTTTGCTATCTGGTTGTGAAAGCATGGTGTTAAAATTTATAAAGATGTTTTTATTAATAAAATTTGGATATTTTGGATAAATGCAAGCATTCAGTGTGTTCTGTCATGTATCATGTAAGTTGAAACAAATTTGAAATTTAAATTCTTTTAACTTGAAATGGAATGTTGAATTTCATATAAGTTATTTGAACTCAAAACAGAGAGTTACAATCATGCAGAAATGTGTGTTTGTTCAACTAGCTAAAGAAAGTTATTATATTGATGATGTTTGATATTTTATTGTTTTGACTTAGAATATTAAGTTGAAACAACAAGTGATAAACAGTTTTTTTGCACCGATAATGTGTAATGATTTTTTGATTTAACTCAAAGTATCAAGTTGAGACAGCAAGTGATAAAAAGTTAAATTAACTTTGACAACTTAAAGAACTACGTTAAGACAACAACAACAATGTAGTACAATCAACTTTTTGAACTTTAATTTCTGAGTTGAAACAACGATAAACTGCTAGTTCAGTTAACATGCAATTTTAAGGCAGCAGGTGGACTTTCATTTGCAAGTTTAACTGACTTGAAATGTCTTACAGTGTGTGAGTTTGTTCAGCCACTGGTCTACTGCTTAAAAGATTGTGAAAAAAAAAAATGCAACCCCCTGGAGATGTTAAGATCTTGTTTCTATGATTACAGCTTTGTGTTCACACAAAGGGCTGCAAATTCCTCTTTTTCTCTACTCTCTGACTCACTGTGGTCCCTAACCAACAGGACAAACAGAAAACATCTTTTGGGAATCGTCCTCAGGGAATTCAACAGTGCCGACGCTTTCACAGATGTTCATCTTCAAACACACAATGCATTCTTACTTTAAAGAGCTAGGCCAGCAAGGATGCACCAAAACAAAACAACTTTTGATTTCCTAAAGTTAGAGGAAGTTATTAGATGACAGTTAAAGCTGATTTTTTTTTTTTTTTTTAAATAACAGAAGCTCCTAGAGGGAGGACTGTCTCCTCCTCAAGCCGTGCACTAGATGGCACCTCTGCACAACTAGAAGCCTCTGTGTGTCATTTGCAGCAGATAAAAGGAGTGAAAGCAGAAAAGGAGTTGATTTTATGACACAGAGACGGGAGAAGAGTAAAGGAAGAATCTGGCCCAACAGGTAAACCAAGCACTCAATACAGCTGTGAACACATCTGTCACATTTAAGCTGCAGGGGTTTATTTCTTGGAAATCATCTTGAGGGTTTTCCTCACTTCTTCCTTTTTCTACTTTCAGCAGACTGACTTCTAGGATTAGGTGTGCAATTCTCACCTTCAGCACAGTCCAGAAGTCAGTCTTGACACATCTAAGGAGCTTTTTGCTGTGCTGTCATTTCTTTTCATACATGTTTTTGTTTTTATGAGCAGAAAAACAGACGTAGATGTGAAATCTTGTGAAAGCAATCTGTGTGCACACAGCATGCGAGCATGCCAGCAGGGAGGATGTGGTTTTCATATAGAGATGGAGGCACAAAGGAGTGTGAGGTTTGAAACAAGTAAATGCTGCGTGTTGTTCTTCAGTGATGCACAGATTTGCCAGATTTAAGTGGCTTCCAGTGAGGAACTGTGACATGTTAAACACACGTTAAGCACGTTTTATCCGAGTGTTTTTGGTTAAATGTAAAGCAAAAGATTCACTGCATTTGCACGCATTTATAAGATTGGTAAGAAATAATGAGGCAAGAGAACCTTTAAATCGGTTTAATTTAACTCATTCACAAGGACATAAATGGTTTCTAGCTTAAATTCAATCTAAGATTACTTTTACTTAAACATAAACTTGACTTCTTTTCTCAAACCTCTCCGTAGACACTCACACTCTTGCATTACTTTTCATGCTGTGAAAGAAAAAGTCGTTTTATATCAACACATGTGCAGCACTATGTGTGCTATAAAAAGATAGGATGATATAAAGAGTGTAGTCTGCAGCACTATTACTTCAAATAACTATAAAAAAAAAATCACAGGTTAGGTTACTTTTAGATTACTGCTGGCTCTTAATTTTCTGGATATTTAACCAAAATCCGTTAATACAAACCAGTTAATAATAATGTCTTAACAGGCACTGTAAGAAAAGCTGAAGATGTTTCAGAGTTTAAAAGTTTACATTAAGTGCTCCCAGGACCATATAATGTGTACTATGACCTGAACTACTGCTATCTCAGAACATGAGCTCCTTGCACGCAAAGGTCTTCTTGTCAGCACAACATCAAACTTTCTGGGAACAAGTAAACAAACCAGACACCACTGACAGCAATGCTGTGAGGAATCGGACCCTAATAGATTTTTTAAGAGTGACTTGAGGGGTGCACCATGAAACAGGTTCAGCCTGTCCAGGCTTTCTCTGCCTCGGCTGGCTTGACAAAACCTAAAAATGTATTAGCTTTCTTTATTAAAATAGGCTTTCTGCTTCAGAGTTATAGTGCCGCCCCTGTCAGAGGAACAGGTCATAGAAAGAAAGAAAAAAAAACAACTTTACAAAAAAATGTAACACAGGTCCTGCAAATAAGGCAAAAAAAAAAAGCAATGGCTCCAGAAAACTGTTAATCTTAGTAATAAATTTGTCAATACATTTTTCTTAGAACTTATTTCTAATGTGACAGTCGCGCCTTAGAGCTGTTAAACTTTAATCTAATCCGACTGAGGCACAGTGCTTATTGATTACCTTGCTGACACAGAAAACTCAGGCCCTCATTCTTGCTAACCCCTTACCTTTGGTTCATTCTGCACCACTCTGACCTGCAGAACAGCAAACACAGTAACACAAAATGCAAACAGACTATATCAGCTGTCACAGACTGCCATGAACATGAATACCCAGTTCAAATGAAGTCAAATTCAAGTTCAAAAAAAAAAAAAACTGCGGTTTCAACCGACTTCCCTATAAATCTAAGAGCAGTCACAGTGACCAATTGCACTATTTTCTTGATATTTTAAAATTGACTTAACCTCCCATATGGTAGCTCAGTGTAGCAGTACAGTACAGTATAGAATCAGAATAGTCGCTCAGACAGTTTCAGATCTCTCTGCAGATTGTTGCAGGAGAATGGGACAGCATATTTAGTGGCTGAGAGAGCTGATCTTACTGATTTTGGTTTTTGCACAAGTACAGGCATGGTAAGAAGAAAGTACACGCTCTCTCAAGCTTTTACATATCAGGACATAATAGGACATCATCTAGTCCTTACCAGGTCTTAAAATGAAGTCAACACAACTACAGATGAACAACACATGACTTGACATTACACCGTGCAATTATTTATTTATTTACCAAAAACTAAAAGTAAGCCTACAGCACAGAAAAACTTTAGCAGTGATTACTTGAAGTAACTGTTTTCTGTGTGACTTGATCAGTCTTTTATCAGCATTGTTGTGGAGGAATGTTGAGGTTTTTGATATTTGTTTATGCACAGCTCTGTTACCCTAAGACCACACAGTTTCATTCATGCTGAGGTCTGAACTTTGATTGGATCATTGCAACAGCTGGATTCTTTTCTTTTTCGGCTATTCTGTTCTAGATTGGCTGCTGTGCTTGGAATCATTGTCCTGTTGCATCACCTAATTTGGGCCAAGCTTTACCTGGCAGACAGAGGGCTTCACATTTGACTCTAGAATAATCTGGTATAAAGAGGACTTCACGGTCGACTCAGCAACTCCGAGGTGCCCAGGTCCTGTGGCTGTAAAACAAACCCAAATCAGCCCTCCACCACTCTCCTTGAAGGTATGGGGTATTTGTGCTATGCTGTTTGTTTTTTTCCAAATGTGGCGCTGCACGTTATGGTCAGACATCTCCACTTTGAACTTGTCTGTCCAGAGGACATTGTTCCAGAAGCCTTGTGATTTGTTCAGATGCAACTTTGCCAACCTGATCTGTGCTGAAGTGTTCTTTTTAGAGAAAAGAGGCTTTCTCCCAGTGTGAAAGCACACCTGAATCCTGCAGACCAGCAAACTGCCAAACATTCTGCTTATATGGAGGTGGTCACACTTCATCACTTAATCAAATGCATTTGATTAGCAGCACTTGGCTGCTTCTTATCCTCTTAATTCCTATGGAAAAAGAATGTTCTTAGTTTTTCACGCACTGCTTGCACGTTTTGGCTTGATGTGATATGCTTGGTGTTGTTCATCTGAGTTGTACTTACCTAATTTTAAGATGTAGTAAGGACCAGATTAATTTTTTTTATTAAGTCCTGAAACATACATGCATTTAGAAATTTTGACTATATCTACACAGATCAGAAGAAAAAACCCAGTCTTCTAAAGGATCATGTGTTTTTAAAATGTGTAACTTATACTCAATAGGTAAGACAGAGTGGGATCTCCGTGCCACTTAGGTATAATATTTCAGAGGTTTTTTTTGTATTGTTTAATGCACCGCTTCTGTTCTCAGGATGAAACTCAGACCAGCAAGAAATAAAGATGCTGTTGATAACTGCTCTGTTAACTGCCTGCTTAATTCTTGTCATGCTCAGATTACTTTGATGTGTAATCACAAACAGCAGCTTTTGTTTTTACTGTGCATTATGGATGTGGAAACGACAAAATTTTGATACTTTGTGTTGTTAAAATCATTGCAACTAGTTTTTTTTTTCATAACTTGGCTCATTTCCTAGCAGTTTATTCTGACTCTGCTCTCTCCCTCTGCCTTTGTGTCCATGGTTGGTTTTTCTCACAACTCTGAACCTTAGGTATCTCTCCTGATCTGAAGGCACCATGAACCACACAGTGGATATTCTGTCTGATCCAGATTTGTGGCACAACATAACTGCAAACACCACCTCCAGTTATACACCTATTATGCCATCAGTAATGGAAAAAATCACAGACATCGTTTTGACAATCGTCTTATTCATCACCATGGTTTCACTCGGCTGCACCATGGAGATGTCCAAAATAAAGGTGACTTCAGCAACAAATTCAGTTGCATATGTGTGCAATGTGCAAAGAGACAATCTTTGTGCTCATATGAAAATCTCTTCTTCTGTTTCTAGCATCATATAATGAAACCTAAGGGTGTGGTTATTGCAGTTTTGTCCCAGTATGGAATCATGCCTCTTACAGCTTTTTGCTTAACTAAGGTTGGTATTGATGCAAAGTTAAATGAGATTATAAATACTCCAGTAAGAAGACTGCATGCAGTATAAATTATGTACCATTTATTTGACTCAATGCATATACAGTTACAAATTAAAAACAAGTTCTGATTTGCGTATTTACCACAAATATCGGTGTTGCTGGTTTTGTTTAATTTATTTTTAATTGCCAATTACGCTGTTAATAGTGCAAAAATTGTTACCTTAATGAAATAAACCTAAAAATTGTCGCTAATTGCCATTGTCTGTTTTATATTATTGTAAATTCAAATGTCAGCAGTATATAAAAAGTGTCATCATTCAGTTGCTGACTGAAAAATTATTGCTAGATTAACCAGCAGCAGAGGGAGATGCCTCAGGTTTTCTTTCACGTGGCTTTGCTTTATTTTTATTTTCACAGGCGTTTGTATCATTATTAGACATTATTGATTTTGCAGTGCCCCGCATAAGGTTATTATGACTTTTGTGTTACAGGTGTTCCAGCTCGGAGAAACAGTATCTGTGGTAGTTCTGATCTGTGGCTGCTGTCCCGGAGGAACTCTCTCCAACATCTTCACTCTGGCTCTGCAGGGGGACATGAACCTCAGGTACAAACAGGAAGCTATTAAATAAGCTCCAAAAAATGTAAATGCTTTTTATGAACAAATACACACAGACTTAAATCCTAAGAGATTTTTGGTCTGTTTTTTTTTTTTTTTTTTTGCAGAATTCAAAATCCGTTAGTGCTGAAAGAAAGAACTGCATTCTTAAATTGTTTGATGGCAACGGTTCACTTCTTCTGAGATGACTGAATTCAAAGTGTTGAATTTTCACTGCAACAACTTTAAATAACACACAGGTTAAAGATCCAAAACTGAAACCATCTGTGTGGATTTATATGACTTCTGAGAAAATATATTTAATGCTCTGGCCCTTTGAGACAGAGTTTAACAGCCTCATCTCATGTGCTAGCATTTATTTTTATGCTACCGATAGCCATATAGCATTGACACACATTATTAGAGTTGAATGACTTGCAAGGTCATTACCAGTATGGTCATTAAAGTCTTTACTTTCACTCATCTGACCTTTCACCTCATCCCTTATCTCTTCCTTATGAAGCAACAGATGATTACATTAGGCTGACATGTTTTTCAAGACATTCCAGCTTTATCTGATGTCTGATCAGTGAGGACAGCCTGAGGCGCTTATGAAGGCAATAAAACAAAATAAAGTACTACAGGATTGTTTCAGCTGCTACAAATTTGTTATGCCTGGAGCCTATCATAGCTGCCATAGGGTGAGAGGAAGGGTAGACCCTGGACAGGTTGCCAGTCTGTCGCAGGCCCCACAGATAAAAAGGAAAAAAAATGGAAATCAAATCAACATGGGAATGTTAACAATAGAGTAAAAGAATGCACCATGTACTTTAACAGCTAGAGTTACATAATGAGGTAGTGTAGCAGCTGTAAACCTCGTAACAACTTTTTGGCAGGCATGTCACTGAGTGCCAAACCTGCGGTTAACACAGGCAGAGGTTTCTGCAGGACACGGCTGGAATTTCCTCAATTTTTAGATGGGGTTGCAAAAGTAATGCATGGTCTACTCAGAGTTTCCTAAACGGTGAGCTGCACACAGGAGAAAAGGTGGAAGAAACTGGATCAAGGTTTTGATTACATGTATATAAGTGGAATGTCCACTTTGTGCTCTGATTAACAGTTCTGAAGTCTCACTGGTGGCCTCTGTGCTTGATTTACATCTGATATGATTAAAGTCTTTTCACTGGCCTCTTGCTTCTGGTGTCAAGCCTAACACTTGACTGGAGCTGTAACATCTTTCATACTGTATTCCTGGTAAGACCAGGATTTTTTATCATGCAGTTTTCTCTTTATGACTCTGAAATGAACCCTGGGTAATGTAAATATGGCTATACCAATAAACTTATTATTATAATGTAATATAACCTCAGAATATTGATAGAGACTACACACTGAAAATAGCGTATGTATGTAGGAGCCTAAATGTACCTACCTCTGTCACAGTCATTAGTGTTCACATATTCAGTCAAAATGTCTCACAATATCTATTAAATCTTGGATGCAGGAACATCCCTTGTATGCTTTGTGAACCTCATGCTGACGGGGAGATTTTGATCATTTTGGTGCTACAATAAGGGTCGAGGGGATATATATATATATATGAGGAATCTGCAAATCATGCAAGTCCCTGAGAACCAGGGACTTGCATTTAATTCAGTCAGGACAGCTGACATATGGAGCTCATACTAAACCAAAACCAAAACCAAATTTGCCAAGCTGAGAGTTTTTTGGCCCAGTTGTGGATTACAGCATCACCTTTGTTTTTTCCTTCAGTATCGTGATGACTTCCTGCTCAACATTGCTGGCTCTGGGTATGATGCCTCTCCTGCTCTACCTCTACTGCCAGGGTTTGTCCAACATACAGAGCACTGTGCCTTATGTTGAAATTATTGTATCGCTGGTCTTGATCCTTGTGCCGTGTGGAATCGGCATCCTCATCAACACTTACAGGCCGCAGTACTCGAAGATCATCACAAAGGTTTGTGCATACTCACAAGAGCCTGAAGGTTGGACACCTCACAAGAACTGATTAGCAGTGTTGATTATCCCGTTGGTACAAGGATGGCAAGTTAAAGTTAGTTAAAAGTTGAGCCCCTGAAATACAAGGACTTGTTGATTTTTCCTTGCATTTACACCACAATAAAACTGAATAACTTTGGGCCAAAATGCATAAAAAAGGCTGTGATGTGAGGAGTTTTATTACAGCATTTAACCAACACTTGATATTCATCTGACATGATGTCAGGGTTACTGATAATAGCTTTTAAACAATATTATACATCTGTTAATCAGATGCTTATCAAATTAATCAAAGGTATTTTTTTTGCCATCAATAAACTATTAGCTTTTGTGTATCATGCTTTTGAAAGCCTGTGAAAATGAGGGACCTTGTATAAAAATAGCTATAATTTCTAAACATTTATGGTGGTGATGTGTTCTCTGTCCTGTCGTTCACAGGTAGGCCTCTCTTTGATGATGGTTTTTACTCTGGTGATCGCCATCGTAACCGCCACAGTAAACAAAAGCGTTATCCTGACTGTGGTGTCGCCTATACTCTTGGCCATCGCTGCCCTCATGCCTTTGATTGGCTACTCCTTTGGATATGTCATCTCTGCGATCTTCAGACTCAACCAGGCGTAAGCTGTTTGATTTATTTCAGCCACTGATGGATGCTGTGACATGTCAAAGCAGTCACATCAGGGATTAAAGAATTATGAGCCTTTCTGTATATAGTCATGACTTATGAACAAGTGTGTGTGCCGTCAGGGAGCGGAGGACCGTTTCTATGGAAACAGGCTGTCAGAATGTCCCGCTGTGCACCACCATATTGAAGATAGCCTTCTCCCAGGAAGTGATGGGCCCTCTGTTTCTGTTCCCAATGGTCTACGGGTCTTTTCAGCTGTTGGAGGCGGTGACGCTCATCGTGCTGTTTAGGTGCTACCAAAGATTCACGAGAAAGGAGAAAGGTAAGAATGACAGCAGGATTCAGCAGCTACCTGTTAACAAAGGCCTCTTATGACTATTAGCAGCATAACATTGTATTTTCACGAAGTACATTTAAGGACAGCACTCAAATCGTTACCTGATGAAATAGCAACAATTCTAATGATTGATTATTTCAGTGATCCTCAGAACTATTAGGTACGGGGTAATTTATTTGGTACATTTTCATTATTATCCATTTATATGCTTTCATAATTTGTCAAAACTTGTCTTGTCAAAATGTCTGTTATATAAAAATGATCAAGAGTCAAAACACTAATGAGGAACAGTGACATGAACAAAACAAGTTTGTGGCTAGGAGGTGCTGCTTCCTGTTCTTAGATTGCATTTCTGCATACACACACACACACACACACACACACAAAAGGCCAAATCACGTCCCAAAATCCTATCAAAGTATAACTATATGATCATATTTTGTTTAGGCAGATGAATGACCAAACCTTAGAATTTAACGTTTAACCACATGTTTAGCAACTAATGTGCAAGAGCTTGGTTTGTGATTGTAATGCACCTGTCCGTCTGACCCACAGAGACTTACCAGCCGGGGGTCACTGGAGAGGAGCTGAAAGAGACTCCTAAGGGGACTGTATGACATCAGCTACCACCTATATTTTTCTATTACTGTGAACTCTTACACCAGCTGACTAAAACAGAAAAAAATGTACAACTTTAGGGCATTTTTCTGATTATTTTAGTATATTATAATCTGAAACTTGTAAATGTTTCTGTAACTGTAGTTATAAAGCACTAATAAAGACAAAATCCAGCTTTAATAAATAAAAAGAAATCGAGTCTATTTTCTTTCTACATCATACATAATGTCAGATACCCAAACAACCTCAACTGGCTCCGTTCGATGTGGAGGAAGGATGCTTCAGTCGGTGACTCCTACTGGGGATTTCAACGCTCATGTGGGCAATGTCAGTGACACCTGGAGGGGCGCGACTGATCCGAACCTGAGTGGTGTTCTATTATTGGACTTCTGTGCAAATCACAGTTTGTCCAAAACAAACATCATGTTCGAACATAAGGATGAAAATGTAGTACATGTAGTACCAGGACAAACTAGGTTAATGTTTGTCCATTGTGGAGGTGTGGAACGAGGTGTGTGGAGCTGTGGCTGCAAGTTGGTTGGTGCTTGTTGCGGTGGTAATCTTCAAGCCAGATGTTGGACACTGGAGGTGAAGTGAGTTATCAAGCTGAAGAAAGAGTCCTATTGGGCTTGGTTAGCTTGTGGGATTTCTTCTGATAGGCTGATGGATATTGGCAGGCCAAGCGGAATGTGGCTCGGGTGGTGGCTGAAGCAGAAACTCGGGTGTGGTAGAAGTTCGGTGAGGCGATGAGAAAAGAGTTTCGGACTGCCCCAGAGCAATACTGGCAAATTGTCAGGCGACTCAAGATACTCACACGTGTATAGTGTGGGCGGGGTACTGCTGACTTCAACTGAAGATACATTCGGGTGGTGGAAGGAATATTTCAGAGGACTTCCTTAATCCTACTGACACATCTTCAGTAGAGGAGTTCTTCTGAATTGGCTGAACTGGGGTGGTGGTTCCCATCTTCACAAAGGGCGACTGGAGGGTGTGTGCTTCAACTATCGAATGATTACACTCCTCAGCCTCCCCTGGGCAGTCTATGCCAGGGTGCTTTAAAGGAGAGTTCGTCCGTTAATCGAACGACAGATTTAAGAGGAACAATGCGATTTTTCATCCTGACTAGAGAATGTTGGACCAGCTCTTTATCCTACGTGGAAGTTCATCCATCCAGTCTACATGTTTTGTAGACTTGGAGAGGGCATTCAGCCGCGTCCCTCAAAGTATAGTGTGGGGGGTGCTGCTGGAGTATGGGGTGTCTGGCCTATTGTTACTACTGGATACTTTTGGATATGTCACATGTGCATCATTCTCACCTTTGAATGACAATTAGCAGCAGAAAATGTCCTTGATCAGACGGTCTAAGAAGGTGACTACTACAGTAGGGCTCAGCAATCATGAATTATTGAGGAAAATTAATAATAATTAAGAAAAATTAAGAAGCATGTCCATTGTAAACCTGGTGTGGGTTTGTACTATTTTTCACATTCAGAAACAGACTACCACAGCAACCAAACACTCAAAACCACACCTCAGTGCCCAGGACTACCTGAACTCTGAACCTGCTGCAACAGATTATTCAGCCATTAGCCATTGTGCTTGCTGACCTGTTCACCAGAGCTCATCCATTTTCCTCTGAGTATTATGCTATAATATGCTGATTACCACCATATTGTGTTACTATATTGTTGTGGTTTTTCTAACTCAGTTAAACAAATCTTTGATATAATTGTTTCATTTAGATCGCATACATACTAGGGTTTAATCCCGGGATCCGGGATTCCCGGGAAATGCGATCAGAACCATTTCCCGTTTCCCGGGAAACGTTAGACGGGAAACCGGGAAAAAAGTCGCGCGCGTCGATTTGACTTTCAGAAAGAAAAGAAAGCTTCAGAAAGTTAAATTTAAGGAAATATTGAGAGAAGGGTTCGTTTAATGCGAAAAGCATTACTCTTCATTTCAGGCACGTTCAGCCTCCGTTTGAGGCTTCAGCCTTCATCTCAAGCGTTTTAATAGAGGTATTACACAGTTGTACTTTTTTCCTCTTTAATTTGTTGAAATCGTAGGCAATGTGTTTACCCTAAGGTATTTTGTATTATATAATTTTATATTATATATTGTTATATTGCATTATATAGCCTATAAAATATGCCTGCCCTGAACAATAAAGAAATATCTGTTTAACTTCGAGTGTTTCTTTTCCTCGTTTGCAGCCGCTTACTAACAATCATGAATTAGGATGCGGGCCTAATGTGTGAAGAAATTATCATGAAATAGATTGCTTTAACATATTTCGCTTTTAAAATGGAGTTGAGTAAAATGTATATTTTTTAGGCTATATGGATTGGCCAGTTTTTCAATAGACGATTCACAGCGAACCTACTTTAACCCTCAGACACGGTGTTATAAATTTGCTGTTGCCAGAATGGCAATGACCAAGTCGTGGTGCATTACTCAAGGCCCTGTGTTATGCCATATTATAGTGTAGTATGGTAGTTAACTTTTCAATGACTATTACAGCGTTCCACTGGTGGAGATATAGTGCAACAGATGTCGCCACGACAGCGTGGCTGAGCCTTTATCAATGCTTTATCAATGAGATGAACCGTATTGTTTTGCACCAGCAGTTGTGGAATATCTTGGTATAATTTAATGTACAATGGAGGAATATTCGAATTATATTTGTTAAGGGAGTGTTGAGGAACGATACAACACCGCATAGCTCGAGCACTCAAATGCCGAGATGTAGGTTTTATTGCGTTAATCAAGCCGACGTTACCCCCTACTGGGCATAACAGGACATAGCTGGAAAGCTACCTCTACAATATCACAATAGGTTAAGGCCGACACAGGCTACAGAAGGCCTAATTAAAATAAAAAAATAAATAAACTTTTTCCCGGGATTCCCGGGAAATGGCTCGTCATTTCCCGGGATTTGATTCATGTCATTTTCGGGAAAAATATTAAACCCTAATACATACCATGAATATATAATATGTAGAAGTTTGTCCTTGTGTATATATTAAGTTTCTTTAATGCGAAGATTACTAAAGGCCTCCTAGAAAAACGACTACAGTAATATTAATATTAATTTCCAAAGTCATAATCACTAAAATACTGAAGACTTCAGCAATCCTGACATATGTTGCAGCTCAGAAAGCACACAGAGACTGTTAGGGGAAGTTTTGATATTTGAAACATGTCAAATAACCTGCTAATTACACACACTATTTATGGGTTTAGGCTTATCTTCTATAATACTAGCCGGAGCTCTCAGCTAGATGCTAAAGTTCAGCGAACACAACAGTACTGAGCAAACATCTTCCTGCTGTCAGCTGGAAACAACACCAAGCTACAGCACACTAAAAATGAACTCTGCACAGGACTAAGTATTAAACTGCCTTTCAGACTGACTTCTCACTAACTGAAAGCCGCTCCAAAAAACGGAGTTGTGGTCCATTTTAGCCCCTGATTTCAGCTAAAGCACTTAAAAAAATGACTCATTTCAATGAGGTTTGACCTGAAGAACACAACCTTTCAATGTCTTAACCAACCTCCCCCCAAAATTCCAACTACGTACAACAAAGGTTTTTTTTTTTTTTCAAAGTTGACCCTATATATATGAACGACGTTATAACATGAGAGGACCTGAAGGAGTCTACTGTGTGACATCAATCACCTCCCATATATTTTAATGTGAATTCTCAGACGGCGAGCACAAAAAGCCAGCAGCTGATTGAACAAAGGATGTGCTACTGTAGGGCAGACATTTCTTGATTATGATATTTTAATCTCATACCTGTAAATGCATTTGTAACTTTGGTTATAAAGCACTGATCGAGACAAAATCTAGTTTTAATTAAAACTCTTTTATTGGTTGAGTCTACTGTCTTTCTACACAGTACAAACTCCCATAATAGTTTTCACTGAAAATAAAATCTTCATGCACAAAAATGTATTTTTCCAATCTCTCATCCACAACATCAATAAGTATCATTGGAATTACTTTAAAATAAAAGTCGTTAATCTGTACACAAACCCTAAATAAAAACAATGTAAGCAAAACCACTGTAAAAGTAAATGCTGACTTTATTCTTGAGAGTTTTTAGTCTTTTATAATAAGAAAGTCACTACAAGAAAATGTGGGGTACATGAATTGAATTTACTGTACAGCTATTTAACTGATGGACCAGTGTGCTTAATTATACACAACTGTTCTGATAGAGAGGCTGCCAGTGCTATTTACACTGGTGTTTTAAGCACAAACTGGTAAATTATAGTTGAGAGATTCATTTAACTGACCTAGATGCTGGTTCACCAGGTGTTATGATATGAGTCCAGACCTTGTTGACTGATGAGAGAGAGTGCATAAACAGCATCACTGTGCACAGAAATTCTGTTTAAGATGACTGGATGACTCTCGGGGTGGCTGATTTGCTCATCTTGGAGGGGCACTTGGCAGGCTGCTTGGATTTGGAGGTTGGGGAGGAGGTACCACAGGTGGTTGAGCAGGAATGGTTGTGGGGGACCAAGACGCAGAGTGACCACAGGAACGGGACCATGTACAAGAGGAGCGAGCGACTTCTCTACCTGAGGGGGAAAAAAAGGAATGATTAAAACAGCTTCATACCAATCAAACAAACAAACAAACTGAAAAACTATTTTGATGGTTCCAGCTTCAATATAAGGATCAAGAAGCCAAGCTGATATTTACATTATACATGCATTATCCTCGAGGTCTCGCAGTATCTTCTCATGATCTGATCAAAGAACAGACGGCTTTGCTGTATCTATGCTACTGTTTTAAGGGGGTGAAAGAAACCAAGCTGTGAGTGCTCTACTGAGAAGAGTGTTCATGCACAGCAATCAAAAACCAGTACAATATTAACTTCACCATGTGTTTGTAAACTGCAGAATTCAGTAACACAGGTGTAACATTTGTTCAGGTGTACTCAATGGTTCATCTAATGTTAATAGTTCTTCTAGTGTGTACCTACTTGGTGATGTTATAACTCAGCTCACAAACATATTTGCCTTTTGACACACAAGCAGCTTTTCTTCGTTCAAGTGAATTCAGTTCTTTGAAAGCAGCACTGATTCGTTACACTTGGGTGAATTAATTGTGATAGTACAGCTTTTTTTTATGATTAACATGTAATGTGAAAAAATGGAAGCCATCAATTCAGCATTTTACGTGTTAAAAAAAAGGGGCAAATAATTGCACTACATTAAGCTCTAATGTCAGAATTTGTTAATAAAAAAAATATCTTTTAAAGCAGTTACACAGGGGGATTTTGGAAATTTGTCTGTCACCTGAATTTGTTTTATTTTATTTTTTCATTATTATTTGCCTCGATGTGTTCACAAAATTAAATCTACCTTCAAGGCTGCTCATCATTTAATTTTAGTAAAGTAATGCAGGACTTGTGTGCTCCGGCTCATCTTTATTCCATTTCTGCAGCAGTGATAAACCCAGAGGGAGCAGTTAATAACATTTTAAACTTTCAAGCAGCCTCTTCATGACTCACAGCAGACTGCAGTCTGTGCAGCATGTCATCTGTAGATCCCTTTGAGTAATTTACAATAAAAGATCTTTTTGGAAAAGCCAATCATTGGTCCACCTGCAACAGTCCCTCTTGCCTGTATGTTTGTTCAGCCACTGGTCTTCTGTTTTAGTAGATTTTGAAAAAAATGTCGGAGTTGTACATCCTCAAGGACACGTTGCATTCTTACTTGAATGAATTAGATGAGCAAAAACCCACATAAACAAATCGACAGCTTTTGATTTCCTAAAGTTAATGGAAGTTATTGGGTAATAAGATTTTTTTTTTATTACAGAAGCTCCTGGAGGAGAATTGCCTCCTCTGAAGGTGCTGAAGTCAGCCGTGCACTAGATGGCACCTCTGCACATTCACAAGCCTCCATGTGTCACTTGTAACAGATAAAAGGAGCGACAGCCCAAAAGGAGTTGATTTTATGACACAGAGACGAGAGAAGAGTAAAGGAAGAATCTGGCCAAACAGGTAAACCACCCACTGAATACAGCTGTTATCGTGTTTGTCCAGCTTAAACTGCAGGGGTTTATTTCTTGGAAATCATAGTTTTTCATTCATGTTCTTGTTTATATGAGCAAAAAACAGACGTGAAATTTTGGGAAAGCAATTTATGTGCACATGTTAGCATAACAGTAGAGAGGATTTGGTTGATATATAGAGATTGAGGCATAAAGGGGTGTCCCTTTTTTCAGAATAACCTCAGCTTTCAATATCTAGCAGTTATTTTATATTATTGTGAGTTAAGACAATGTAACAACAGTTTAAATTATGTTTTATCCAAATGTTTCTGGTGTAATGTCAAGAAGAAGATTCACTGCATTTGCACGTCATTTAAAAGATCAGAAATAGTGAGTGGCAAGCGAACCTTTAAATCACTTTGATTAAAGTCCTTCAGAAGGGACAAATCGTTTCTAACTTAAATTAACTCAGCGTTGCTTCTAAAATTCTTTTAACTGTAACATAAACGTTTTCATACAGCCACCCTCAAGCCCGAGAACTTGAAGCCGTTTCAACCTTCAACACTGTAATGGTCAGCACATTTAATGGTCACATTAAAGCTGACTGCTATCGACTGCTAACTCGAAACACCGATCTTGTTTTAGGAAAAGAACTGCTTGTCAGCAAAAAAATAATCTTTCTTGGAACAAGTAACTAAGGTAGAAATCATTAACAGAGTTGCATTGACATTAAACACCTTTTTAAAGCGTGACTTAAGGGGTGCATCATGTAGCAGGTTCAGCCTATCTTCTTCATCTTAGCTGGCTCGACAAACTTATTGACCCCAGTTATCAACTTTGATCACTAAAGTCTGTCTATGAAGGTTCTCAGCCATCCGGGTCATTGTAGAGCTTAAAAAAATGACAAATGGACTTCTTAAAGTTTTTGGGGACATTTCACCTCTCATCCAAGGTATTTAAACCCTAGTGGGGTGTGAAAAAAGGCCAGGGTCATTACCATCAGGGGTTTCGGGTGAAACCACTATGAGACCTTGCCCACCCCTTATCAAGTCAAGTCAAGTCAAGTTTATTTATAAAGCACATTTAAAACGACGTTGACCAAAGTGCTGTACAAGAACTATAACCCCAAGGACTATACTAAATAAAAAAATAAATAAATAAATAAAAAATAAAATAAAATATATATATAATAATACATAAATAAATAAAAATAAATAAAATAAAGACATTAAAAGACAATAAATAACATAAAACAACTAAAAACATTTAAAACAAATACCATAAAATACCATGAAGCAATCGTCTAAAAGGAGGTAGTACTGCAGTCAAATGCCAAGGAAAAAAAATGTGTTTTTAATAAAGATTTAAATGTGTGTATCGTCTGAGCTGTGCGGATATGGAGAGGTAGATCATTCCATAGCTTTGGTGCTGCTGCTGCAAAAGCTCGATCACCTCTCTGTTTTAGTCTGGTTTTAGGCCTCTGTAAGAGCAGCTGGTTCGATGACCTCAAAGCTCTTACAGGGGTGTGACTGTGAAGCAGCTCAGACAGATACAAAGGTGCCAGTCCATTTAAGGCTTTAAAAGTAAGCAATAAAATCTTAAAATTGATTCTTAAATGGACAGGGAGCCAGTGAAGGGATGACAGGACCGGGGTAATGTGTTCATGCTTTTTTATACCAGTTAAAAGACGAGCTGCCGCATTCTGGACTACCTGCAGGCGGCGCACAGATGATTGATCTATGCCAAAATACAGGGAATTACAGTAGTCCAGGCGGGAAGTAATAAAAGCATGAATAACTTTTTCCAGGTCCTGTTGCGGGAGATAAGGTTTTACCTTGGCAATGACTCTAAGTTGGTAAAAACTGATTTTAGTAACAGCACTTATTTGCTTCTCCATTTTAAAATTGCTATCTAAAATGACACCAAGATTTTTTACAGCATCACGACAGTGAGGAGCCAAATGACTTGGAGTGCCAGAGGAGTTGCTTGAGGGGTCAAATTTGCCAAAGCATATGACCTCGGTTTTGCTTTCATTAAGATTTAGGAAATTGTTTCTCATCCAGGACTTAATGTCACTGAGACAGTTCAGCAGGGGTTCCCATGGATCTCTGCAAGTGATCTACTGAGGTCACCTGAAGTAAGGCGTGAGTGGGGCTTTGGGGGCCTGGAAAGTGATCTCAAGACTGCTTGGTAGGTGAATGGCAGCTGGTGTCATAAGCCACCACCTCAGGTGAACTTGTGCACCTTGGACAAAGGGCGAACATTTGAGGATGCCAGTGTTCACATTTTGGACTGGGAAGACCGATTATTTGAAAGAGGAGTAAAAGAAGCCATCTATGTCCACTGTGAACAACCATTATTAACCTTATAAAGCCAACCGTGTCTTCGGGACACAGCGTACTTCAAAAGCCCCGCTGTTCGCAGACTTCCGGCAACAATTACCATAATAACCATATAACCAATTTCTCACTTCGGGCAAGGTCTCACAGTGGTTTCACCTGAAACCCATCATGGTAATGACCCATGCTTTTTTTTTCACATCTTTGCTCATGCAATAATGCACATGAATGATAGTGGGCCAATGACCATTTCCAAAAGGGACAACCACACTGCAGTTTAAATACTTGGGACTCTCCACCTTTTGGGTTTTAGAACTGAAGAAGCCTCTTGAATGGGGGATGAAACATCTTCAACAACCTTGGCCTTTTTTCAAGCTCTTGAGACTTTCACTAAAGTAAGGCTTAACAAACTGCATATAAAAAAATGTGTTCCCACAGTTCCGAATCTGTATCACAAGAATGGCTCAATTAAAGCTGTTAATTACTGCTCTGCCAACTGCCTGCTTAAATGTTTATTCTCTTACTCTGCTCTGTCTTCCTTCATGTCCGTGTGTGGTTTGTCATTCGCCGCTCAGAACCTCAAGTGTTTCTCCTGATTCGAAGGCACCATGAACAACACAACAGACCTTATAACTCATCCAGATTTGTGGCTCAACATGACGGCTGTAAACACCACCTCAGTTTACTATCCTGTTTTGTCATCAGCAATGAACAAAGCCATTTCAATAATAGTTATAATTGTCATCTTCATCACCATGATTTCACTTGGATGCACCATGAAGGTGTCTCAGATCAAGGTGACTTCAGCAGTGAATTCAACCATATATGTGTTCCATACTGGTGCATCTCAAAGCATAAGAGTATTGTAACAAAGCTTGAAAAAAATAATTAAAAATGTCTAAGTTTATATATTTTATATTCATTCCACATAAGCAGACGTCCTTATCCCCAGCAACACTTCCCAAAACCTCCAAAGGGAGACATGCTAACCAAAAAGCCAGCATCAGATTATTTGAATATTTTCTGAGAACAGTCAAAAAAGGGATTTACAAGGCAGAATATCCAACTTCTGAAAAACGTATTAATGTATACTATCAGTTGGGATTCCTTTACAATACATTTGTGCATCATTGTGGCATGGCATGGAGGCAATCAGCTTGTGGCACAACTAAGGTGTTATTGAAGCCCAGGATAATTTGATGGTCTTCAGAATATCTGTATATTTGGGTTGGATATTGCGCTTCTTCCTCTTGAAAACACTAATTTTTTCTGTGGGGTTCAGGTCAAGCAATTGGATGACCAAGTAAAGTAGACTGATAAAATGATCACCACACAAATTGGTATTAGTTTGTGGCGCTTTGTGTAGGCACTAAATCCTGCCGAAAAATGAACTCTGTATCTCCATAAAGCTTGTCAGTAGATGGAAATTCTCCTGGTAGTCGGCTGAACTGACTTTGGATTTGATAAAGCACCAGTACAAGCAGAGGTAGATGACGTAGCATCCCAAGTTATCAGAAACTGTAGAAACTTCACACTGGACTTCAAACATCGCAAGAATCCAAGACTTTCAATTTAAAATGAAATGTAAAGTTCACTTTGCACCACTGAGCAGCAGTCTAGTTCTTTTTCTTCTAAGCCTACCTAAGACTCTTCTGACGTTGTCCGTGAACTACTGTCAAGTCAGCAGTCTTCCCCATAATTTGAGAGAATTCTGATTTTCATGAGCTAATGAACATTATCTGTAGGAATGAATATAGAATACATGAAAGTTAGCCTTTTTGCATTAAACTACACAGTATTCTAATTTTGAGGTGTGCTAGTATGTGTTTATAAACAGAGAGATAATCTTTATGATCATTTTAAGATTTGCATACCTTCTTCTCTTTCCAGTATCACCTAATGAAACCAAAGGGGGTGGCTATTGCAGTTGTGGCCCAGTATGGCATCATGCCTCTTACAGCCTTTTGCTTAGCTAAGGTTGGTGTTTACACAAACTTATAGAATATAAACATGCAGTATAAATAATGAAATTTTCATTTATCTTTATATATGTAAAGTCACAAATAAGGACATTAAGCGATCATTTGTGTGTCCCACAAAATTAGGAGAGGAACATCTAATAAAAATGTAAAAATTTCATTAAATGAATAAAAAAAGAGAAATGAAAGAAATGATTCCATACAGTACATTTAGAGTACATTATCTAGTATTTATATGTTTAATGCATTTTCTTTCAAATGCTTTAATTGTGTTGCTGTACTTTATTTCCACATTTTATGTTTCCATAGCTGACAACAGACCAGCACTTGTCTCCCTGTTAGATATTATCGGTATTTGCATCATCTGTAAGAGGTTTTTATGATTCTGTGTTACAGGTGTTCCAGTTCGGTGATATAACAGCTGTGGTTGTTCTGATCTGTGGCTGTTGTCCTGGAGGAGCTCTCTCCAACACCCTGACTCTGGCTCTGCAGGGAGACATGAACCTCAGGTACACACAGGAAGTCATATTATTGTAATATATATAAATAAATAAGCTCCAAAAGGAATGTAATTTGAGGTGATTAATGCTCAGACAGAAAACTCCACAATGTTCTTTATCTCTGGGACAGCCAGTCAACACGTGCACAACCTGTTTGTGTTTATGAAGAGTCTCACACTATATCTGCCTGTGCAATTTTCATCAGTAACACAAAGAGAGTCACAATCCTGGCAGTCTGATTTTGGCATTTCTTGGTCAGCAGGATGCAGAAACATCCCCAGTACACTATCTGTGAGCACCATGCTGACAGGGAAATTCTGAGCATTTTGGAGCTACAAGAAAGCTCTAAAATGCTCCAAAATATGAGGAATCTGCAAATCCTAAAGTCTCTGAAAACAGAAATTATGTTAGTTTCTGGTCCAGTTGTGGATTCCAGCCACTCTTGTCTTTTCTTTCAGCATTGTGATGACCTCCTGTTCTACGTTGCTGGCTCTGGGTATGATGCCTCTCCTGCTCTTCCTCTACTGTCAGGGCTTCCCCAACATGCATAACACTGTGCCTTATGTTGAAATTACTGTATCGTTGGTCATGATGCTTGTGCCATGTGGCATCGGCATCCTCATCAACGCCTACAGGCCGCAGTACTCGAAGATGATCACAAAGGTTTGTGCATACTCACAACAGCCTGATTAGCAGTGTTGATTCACCCATTGGTACAGGGGTGGCAAATAAACAATTTACTGACATTTTTAATCTTTGTTTAGCAAAAATACAAAAAAACCCTGCAGATTTCAACCACTTAAACGCTAGAATTTGATGTTTTTTTTCTTGATAAACTAAGTAACTTTGGACATTTTAGACTAGACTGTGTCTCCGAGCTTCAGTAATTTCTGTATAAGACATGGATTCATACATAATCTGAGTTGAAAGACATATTTACAGCAGCAGGATCTGATTGTCAAGCTCCTCGAATGGTCCAATTTAGTTTGAGTGTTTAAATAACACGCTGATATATGTGTTTCTAACTGCTTCACCTGGTATGTTAACTTTTCTGATCAATCCAAGATACTTGATTATTACCCGATCAGCCAAGAAAATAAAAACTGATGCAATATATACATGTTGCGACATTAATCAAAGGTTTCTTGCAATCAGTGAAATATCTGCCATGTTTTTCTGTATGATCTCAAGAATTTTAAACTCCCATACAAAAATTTTCTCTGACTTTCAGAGTTAAAAGTGAATTTTCCCAGTCAGGAATCCATTTTTCACATGAACACACAATACATACTATATTATACTATATACACTTTATTAGGGACACCTAATTTGTTTTGACATGGATTCAACAAGATGCTGGAAAGATACCTCAGATTTTGGTCCACACTGACATGATAGCATCACAATGTCACTGATTTTTTGGCTGCGCATCCATGATGGGAATTAACCATTCCACCACATCTCAAAAGTGGTGAAATGCTGGAAGCAGCAATCAGAAAATGGGTACACTGTGGTCATAAAAGCATGGACATGGTCAGCAACTATACTCGAGTGGGCTCTTGCATTTAAAGGTGCTCAGTTGGTGACAAAGTGTGCCAGGTCCATCTGGTCTGAGTACCAACAACCAACTGGAACTTCAGCAGGTTGTCTTGACCATGTCTACATGCCTAAATGCACTGAATTGCTACCGTGTATAGATACAAATACAGTACCAGTCAAAAGTCTGGACACATTCACCTATGAATGGGTAAATGTGTCCAAACCTTTGAATGGTACTGTATTTGTATGAATGACCAGTTGAACAGGTGTACCTAACAAAGTGGCTGCTAAGTATATACTGTATGGGAACTGGAGGAACATGGGGATCCAGGCTGAAATAAACTACAGTGTAAGCATGTCACTGTTTTTGGACACTAATAAGGCTCTATGTCACAGAGAAATCAGACTTTACTGTACTGTACTTGTTCATTTATCCATTTATTCTTCTTTTCATGGAATTTGATGACAATAAGTAAAATATAAAACTATCAACACACTAACTCGTTAAACATATTATAGAACCATAATAGAAGCCAAATGGTGATTTGTTTCCTGTCTTGATGTTCTCAGGTAGGCATCACTATAATGGTGATTTTTGGTGTGGTGACCTTAACTTTAACTAGCATTGGATTAGGAGGCATCATCGTGGCTCTGCTGTCTCCTCCACTTTTGGCCACCGCTGCTCTCATGCCTTTGATAGGCTACTCCTTTGGATATATCATCTCTGCAATCTTCAGACTCAGCCAGGTGTAAGTTAGATTTAATTCAGCTACTAATGCACATTGTGAGGGGTTGTATGAGCCTTTTTGTATATATAACAGAGTTGTGAATGAGTCTATCTGCCCTTAGGGAGCGGAGGACCATTTCTATGGAAACAGGCTGTCAGAATATCCAGCTGTGCACCACCATATTGAAGATAGCCTTCCCCCAGGAAGTGATAGGCCCTCTGTTTCTGTTCCCAACAGTCTACGTATTGCTTCAGCTGTTGGAAGCAGTGGTAATCTTCACACTGTTTAGGTGCTACAAAAGGCTTACAAGAGAGGATACAGGTAAGAGCGACAGCAGATTTCAGAGTTTGCATAGTAACCAAGGTGTTTTATGGGTATTAACACCATAATATTGTATTTTAACAAAGGAAGTAACAGTTCCAAGGTTTTCTAAGGTTGACTTAATAACAGCAGAGTTCCAAACCTCCTTCCAAAATGTGCGCTGGAAACTTCATGGCATGGTTTCCATAGGCACACAGCTGCTGTAGGTAAAATGTGTAGGTAGTCCTGTATGTTTGTCCATATACTACATGTTGTATCCTTATTTCATTGTTATTAATTCATAAGTTACATTTCATGGTTTTCATTTTATTAGTTAAAAGAAAAATCAAGTTAGAACATGATTGAATTTACATGTTATTGCACTTCAGTCCACAAGGTGGCGTTTGTGTTACATGTGCGGGCCAGAATGACTTTTTGTGAGAAGAAGAAGAAAAACAATAACAGTAGAGAGTTATGTATTGTATGGCCGTGTTTTGTTCAGTAAAGCCCATAAAGAGACATGCCGACGTCCGGCCTTGTTTGTTAGTAGCTGCAGTTGAGTTCCCACACTACATATCTAGGTTAGAGCATCTCAGACTGGATGGTTTGTGTTACTGAAGTTACTCGACTTTGAATACTAAAAGGATTTTAGATTGAAAATCCAAAAATCCTTTAAAGACAAAATGAATGGAATACTGATGTACTTAATTGTGCTCTTTTCATTTGTTAATTTTTTTTTTAATCTTATTAAGTCATATCTTTTACTGATCTGTTTTATTTAAGCTATTTTATTATATATTATTATATATATTATTATTATATATATATTTCATGTTTTGGTTATTGTAGCATAGGTATTTCCTGAGTTTTGGGATAAATTATATCTTAAGATAACTTTGGAACACAGATTAAACCCTCTTAGTTGCAGCCCAACTGAAAACGAAGTTAGCACGGAACAGCAGCCACTGTAGTGAGGGTGCATAATGGATCTATTTGCATGACTTTATTGATGGAGATGGCTAAAATACCAACAACACTGCAACAAATATAGAAGAGCGCAAAGACATACTTGTCCATGTACATACAACCTAAGGTACTTATGTTGTACCCTGTTATTTTGTAGGTTATGGAGACCAGTCTCAAACCTTTAATGGCAATTTTGTACCTTTGTGCAGTAGTAGAAAAAGTGACCTTTTAAAAAACTTCCAAATTTCCAAGTTTTGGACTTGTCCAAGAGCTTTAGTAAATGCATCTATGTTGTGAATTTGAACATCCTACGTGAGTTCATTCTCGAGTTATCGCATTCACAAGATTTTCAGAAAACTTGACCTCTGACCTCTGGTCACCCAGATTCAAACTCATCTGAGATTTTTAGCAGAGACATCTATGGTGTGAATTTGAACATCCTAGGTCACATCACTCTTGAGTTATAGCCAACATTAAGTTTTTGTAGAACAGCTTGACTTTTTCATATCAAAACAACATAACTAAAAACCCAACAGCTCCATTTCAGACCAGGGTTATAATAGTTTTGGATTTTACATTATAGTTTAGTTTTAGTTAGTTTTTACTTTTTTTTCTCTAATTCAGTTAGTTTTAATTAGTTTTCAGAGTGGTTTTGCTCGTTTTTATTAGTTTTTATTTTTGGTTTTATGCTTAGTTTTAGTTAGTTTCAGTATTAGTTTTAGTATTTTCATACTTAATCAGGTTACCTTTAAAGATACCCTTTAAAGAAATATATTCAGCAACCAACTGTTCACAGACAGCAGAACTACATGCTAAATGTGTGCAATATTAAGGACACACATGAACATCAACAGGGAGAAACAAAGAACAATATGAACTCCAAAACTCGATAAATTCTACAATAAACTCCCAATAAAGTTCAGCCTCAGTGCAGCAGATTAATAACAGCTACATGTGGAGTTTGACAAAAACAAACTCCTTGAAGGAGTCAAAGCTCAAATCCAGCTGCATCCTGATGTTCTCTCCACCTGATGCTGCTTCTGTTTTGGAGCTAGCTTGGTTAGATGCTCGCTGATTAGACTTGCAGGGTCTTTGCGGCCTATGTAGCCTACGGAAGTGTCCGACCTCATGTCCGCATTTATGCATGTATGGCTGGATTGCGTGTGTTAATTAGGTTGTGGTTGTGTGGTGGGGGTTTTTTGGTCCTCGCTCTTTGTGCTCAGTTTTTAGGGTGCAAACATATTTGTCCCTGTTTTTTCACTTTCTTCATTCCTTCACGTCCATTCCCATAGTTTCAGCAGCTCCCTCCAGGAATTTGCTGACATTTGTGAGTCCTTATATTGATGCTTTGATTATTAGTCCTGATTGTTATTATTTGACTGATAAAGTAGCCGGAAACGCACAAGGACTAAACACAATGTTGTGGCTGCGTTGACCCGACGAGTAGTCACGTTTCTCTGGAGGTGCAGGCCAGGTTGCCTTGTAGGATGAGAGCGGTTTCCGTAGCTGCCTTGTGTGCGCTTCTCAGGTCTACTTTGATGTTGGTGTTTTTTTTCCTGACTAAGAAGTGTTCCGTACATCATCCACAACAAGACACTCGCTGCTATCTGTGCTATCATAGTAAAAAAAAAAAAAAAAACACCACATGGGACTCTCTGAGGAGCAGCGCGGTGTGCGCACGCACGCACATGCGCACCCATTTGCCCGACGGCGTTCCGATCCCTGCAAACCTCAGTGAACTTAAGCAATGAAGTGTTGCAAAGAAGAGTGGACCAAAATTCCTCCACAACAATGTGAGAGACTGATAGAGTGATACAGAAAAACATTACTGCAACTTATTGCTGGTAAAGGTGGGTTTATAAGTTATGGAGTGTACTTAGTTTAATACACACTGTTTCAGTTTTGGCTTAACTTATGTTAAATAAGTAATGACAATATGCTATGTGTTGCTGTTCAGCCAAAGTTGCATTTATATAATTTTAGAAACTGGTAAGAACCAGATTTTTCATTTATGTCCAGATACATAAAACCTTAGAACTGAAAACGGGCACAGTGATCCCTCACCTATCGTGTGGGTTTTGGCCCAAGGACCCCTGCAATAGGTGAAAACATGGATAGATGGAACATGGACACAGGTTTGGAAAAGGCAACACGCAACAAGCTGTATTACCAAACTTCCACATTCAACGATATAAAATAAAACGATTCAGTAAGGACTGAATTTCTTTCTGTATCAATTAAAACAATTAGTAACTCAAAACACAATATGGCTTACAATAAAACAAAAAGATTTTGAAAATGGGCCCAAAATAATAAATGAAAATAAATCGGTCAAAAGTCAAGTCAGTGCCAATTTGTCTATCAAAGGTCAGTTGTCCATCTACCCAGGTAGTATGATTTTAGTTTTTTTTCTTATATGAATGTTGTGATGGGCCTTCTTCCAGATGAACAGCACAACAACCCACTGAGTCACACCCTCCACACGTGTAAGCCTGCGGTCTGCTCCAAGTTTCGCTGATCCTTGCTCGCCATCTTTAGAATCCACTCAAGGGAAAAAAAAAACAACCTGCATAGAGGAGTAGTTGATAGGTTCTCTTTTAAAGAAAGTCCAATATATCTCTTCTTTCTATGTTCTTAAACTATCAAATCATGAACTGTACAGTATCATTTTTATCTTTTCTCCATCATAAATCAATGAACATAAATTCAGTGACAAAAAGTCTTACAGCCAACACACAATAGTGCGTATGAATTTTATCATTTTACTTTCACAGCATAGTGCACTTAATGTGATGAAATTAATAAACTCAAATCACAGAGCACATTAAATGAGTTTACATTGTGTAAATGACTCAACTGCACATGCTGCATGTATAGCAACTCAAAAGCATGGCCTCCTTAACTGTATTACATGTCCTATGAGAGTAGCTAGGCTTACATAGCAAATTTCAACAGAACAACAATCTAAAATATTCAACCTCAACTTAACACAATAAAATAAATCTGACTCTGATTGGTTTTGGTTTCTTTCCTACTATCACAGAAGCCTTACGACACAACAAAAAAATATATACTTAAAGAACAAAGTAACAAGTAGCCTAGGTGGTGTAAACTAGCATGCTAGGCTGTGTGATGCTCTGCATCTGGGGTGGGGGTCATAGTGACACACAGTGTTGCCAACTTAGCTCCCCCCCAAAAAAAGTAACTAGTGAGAAATTTAGCGACTTCTTCCAGTGACTTTTGCAACTTTTGGAGACTTTAGCCTGGAAAGCCAAAATCCTCCACCAACGCCCTGTTCTGTGTACATAAAACACTCCCTTCGTACGTGCAGACTTCACTTCTGCACCGAGCCCCCCCCCCACACGCACCTTGCTACAAACAAAGCTTCAACTTTTCCAAAGACACTTGTCACAAATGGAGCCCTGCATCACACTATTCCCAGCTCTGTGGCATGTCATGGGTGTGCAAACGAATCGGCATACAGCAGTTAGCGCTGGTGAGTTCAATGACCAAGATTTTGCCGCTAGTGAAAAGGACATGTTGCTGTTTGACCCTGATGACCCTTCACCTCACCTGCCGCTGGAGCTGACTGAGCTTGTTTAGTGGACTAAGAAATTTGTCATTGGGAACATTCTTATTAATAACAGCTGACAGCCTTCAGCAAGCTGCCTAATTTAAACATCATACCAGACTAAGTTAACAGTTTATCAGCATATTTTAACTTCTGTAACTCTACTGTAGATTTTTTGCTGTGTAAAACAACCAGTGGTCAATGGGAGCAGCTACAAAGTTCGCTTTTCTTCACATTATAGCTTGAAATCGGGTGGTTTGATAAAGGGCTCCTGCCAGCTTTTCCCTAGTAAAGGTTTTACTGGTGATTACAGGGACAAGTGCTGCTCTTTTGGACACTAGAAAAACATTTTCTTTCGCTCCACCTGAGCCCACTGTCTCCATTACCACCTCTTTGCTCTTCGCCGTGTGTTTGTAGACAGATCCACATTAATCATTTTTGGTGCTGCTACTGTATTGTCAGTCATTTTGTTGGGAATACTGGGGTGTGCACGGGCTTAATGTTGTACTCTTTTTTTCTTCACACACATGCTCCTAAATCCGTTTCTATTTTAGTCACAAATGTGGGTGAAACACTTGCCCTTACACGGTGAAAAATGAGTGCCACAGAGTTTAAATGAAACATCGAAGCAAAAAAAATTTGCGTCAAAGATCTTTTTTTTATAATCGAGTTATTTGAACTACTCCATGAATCATTGCAACCCTTCTTCTCACCAAGCTTCTTGTTGAAGGTCTTGTAGTCCATTCCAGCCTTGTGCAGGTCTATAGTCTTGTCCCTAACATCCTTTGAGGGCCATTTGGTCTTGCTTATGGACAGGTGTACTTTATACACATAACGAGTTCAGATCAGGAGACTTTATGCACATAACGAGTTCAGATCAGGAGTACTTGTAATTGACTGATTGAACTCTATGTGCCACATGGACACACAGCCAATCTGTGGGAGCCAGAATTCTGGATGAATTATAAAGGAACAAATACTTATTTCATTCAATGATATGCAAATCAATTTGTAACTTTTATATGTGTTTTTTCTGGATTTTTGGCTGACATTCTGTCTCTCTCCATTAAAGTGAAACTACTGTAATGTTATATAATACAGAATGTTCATTTCTTTGTGAGCAAACTTACAAACTCAGCAGGGGATCAAATAATTATTTCCCCCACTGTATACTACAGTGCGTCTTTCCTCTCTGTTTGTATTAAGCTACTGGCTCTGTGCACCTGAGGAAGATCAACTGAGTGTGTTTTATTTGCATCTACCTATTATTTGCAACACTGAACTACAGCACTGCTTACCTCTAATTAGCCTTGATAAGACTGGTGTCCAAGTCATTGAAGACAGGTGGGATAGAATCTCATCCTGACCGGGGAAGATGTTTAGGAGATGTTGTCATCAGTTCTGCTTGAAGACTCGCACATTGTCAGTCAGGTGTTTGTTGCGGACCGGCACGATCCATTCTGCAGCCAGAATTAAAAAAAATTAACAAAATGAAGCAAGAAGGAGAAGAATGAAGAATTCTAACGATTTCAATTAGGCGTTTTTTCAGTCACCCTCAAACAATGCGTTTTCAGAAACCGTTCAACCTGATCTACGTTCTCATGGGGTCCATTGTCAATTCTGAGTGCATCCCAACATTGACGGATTTTGAGCGCGCACCCCTAACAAATGCAATATGCTTCTTGCCGATCCCTTCAGGAGGCTTGGGCCTAATTAAGAAAAATTAAGAAGCAGCTCCATCATAAACCTGGTGCGGATTTGTGCTGTTTTCCACAAGAAATTACCAGAGCAACAAAACACTCAGGCCTACCTGAACTCTGAACCTGCTGTGACAGATTATTTAGCCATTAGCTAGTGTGCTTGCTGACCTGTTTAACTATTGTATGCCATCACAGTTCACCAGAGTTCACCATCCCATGTTCCTCTGTACATTCAGCCGTAGGCCAAGACACAATTATTCCACTCCACACAGCATGAAGTATTAAACCGCCTTTCAGATTAATTACTCCCTAACTGAATGCTGCTGAGCCACTTTATAACCCCTGATTATACCTCTGGTAAAAATGAGCCCTAAATGCTCCATAGCTACTAAATGTCAGCTAAAACACTTATTAATAAACGGTTCATTTTGATGAAGTTTGACATGAAGAACACAACCTTTCAAGTTGTTGCAAGGTTGACACAAAACTGTAGTAAAGCCAGTGTAAGAATGATGTATCATCGGTGTAGTAATGTAATTATCTCACAGGAGGAAACAAAAAGCAGGCAGAAAAGGTGCTAATGAAATGGGTTCAGTCGTTACCTTTAAGCCAGTCTGAAGCTGCCTGACTGGACACTGTCCATCTGTCATGCATGTGCATATCTTACTCAGTCTCATTTTAAATTAGCAAGTTACTCCGTAATAAGAATAATTTGTGGGGTTTTGATATTCCTACTGCAATAAACAACCTTAAATCATTATGCTAAGAACATCAGTCACAAGGGCCTGTTTTGTCTGTGTTATGATGGAAATTTGAGGTGAAGCAGCAGCAGGGGCAGCAATCCATTGGTCCAAGCTGTCTCCATTATAGAATAAAATATCTATATCCTGGTAGGTGTTCAAAAATGTTTTTAACAGTGATCAAATATCGCAAAGGCCCAAGACAACTGGACAAAGAATAGAATAGAATAGAATAGAATAGAATGCCTTTATTGTCATTATACAGGATGTACAATGAGATTGGAGGGCCACTCCTGTTCAGTGCCATGTAACAGAAAATCAAACTCTCTAAAATGAAAATAAAATATTATAAAATATTATAATCTAGTATAATCAATATGATCAAGAGATATACAGAAAATAAACAATGTGTAAAATATACAAAAAATAGAATGTATAAAAATATATACATACATACCTACATTGGTGCATCTGTACATTGTAAGAAAGTAAATGCATGTATACATATAATAATGAAGATGATGAATATCGCACTTGGTGAATGAATATTGCACTAGTGAATGAATACTGGATATTACACAATATAGGAATGTTAGATATTGTTCAGTATGAATAATATAATATTGCACAGAGATGTGGGTGTTGCACAGTTACAGTGGGTGAGTGTGTGAGTTCAGGGTGGTGATTGCTCTGGCGAAGAAACTGTTCCTGAGTCTGTTTGTTCTGGCTTTGATGCACCTGTAGCGCCTGCCAGAGGGCAGCAGGTCAAACAGGTCAAAGCCAGGGTGTGAGCTGTCCTTGATGATGTTACTGGCTCTGCTGATGCAGCGGGAGGTGTAGATGTCCATCAGGGAGGGGAGAGGGCAGCCAACTATTCTTTGTGCTGTCTTGACTACCCTCTGAAGCCTGACCCTGTCTGCCTCAGTGCAGCTGCCGTACCATACTGTGATACAGTACGTCAGCAGGCTCTCAATGGATGAGCGGTAGAAGGTCAGCAGCAGGTTTGAGTCCAAGTTGTTCTTCCTGAGGACCCTCAGGAAGTGAAGTCGCTGCTGAGCCTTCTTGATAACAGCTGTGATGTTATCTGACCAAGAGAGATCAGCAGAGATGAGGACACCGAGAAACCTGAAGGTGTGGACCCTCTCCACACGCTCGCCGTTGATGTAGAGGGGAGCTGGGTCAGTCCTGTGCTTCCTGAAGTCGATGATGATCTCTTTGGTTTTCATGGTGTTCAGTACCAGGTTGTTCTCTGAACACCAGGCTGTCAACTTCAGGACCTCATCTCTGTAAGCTGCCTCATCTCCCTTTGAGATGAGTCCGACCACTGTGGTGTCGTCAGCAAATTTGACGATGAGGTTGTTATTGTGGGCCGGACTGCAGTCATGGGTGTAGAGGCAGTACAGGAGGGGGCTCAGCACACAGCCCTGTGGGGAGCCAGTGCTCAGTGTGCGGGTGGAGGAGAGATGGGGGCCAAGTCTCACAGTCTGGGGCCGGTTGGTTAAGAAGTCCTTGATCCAGGAACATGTGAGAGGGGGGAGGACCAGGGTGTGCAGTTTGGTGGTGAGAATGTCCGGGATGATTGTGTTGAACGCTGAGCTGTAATCCACAAAGAGCATGCGAGCGTAGCTCTGCTGCTGCTCCAAGTGGCTCAACACAGAGTGGAGAGCTACAGCGATGGCGTCCTCTGTGGATCTGTTTGCACGATATGCAAACTGATGGGTGTTGAAAGTGGGGGGCAGATGGTCTTTGATGTGCTGGAGAACCAGCCTCTCAAAGCACTTCATGATTACCGGTGTGAGGGCCACAGGGCGGTAATCATTTAGGCTGGTGACAGATGACCTTTTGGGCACGGGGATGATTGTGGCTGTTTTTAGGCAGGGGGGGATGACTGCTTGGGCCAGGGAGAGGTTGAAAATCCTGGTGAGAATCAGGGTGAGCTGGTGGGCACACGCTCTGATCACCTTGCCAGGTACTCCGTCTGTCCGGCAGCCTTCCTGGGGTTCACTGCCAGGAGCACGCGCCGTACCTCATGCTCCTGGACAGTGAGTGGGGTGCAGCCTGGTGGGGGGGGCAGGACTGGAGCAGATGGGTGGTCCTGAGGCATCTCAAAGCGAGCAAAGAAACAGTTAAGTTCCTCTGCTAGTGACACACTCAGGTCTCCTGCAGTCACATCACAGCCTCTGAAGTTTGTGATGTTCTGAATGCCCTGCCACACCTCCCGTGTATTATTGCTGGACAGATGGGACTCTATTTTCCTCCTGTAGTCCGTTTTGGCTTTTTTAATTTCTCTTTTCAGGTCAGCTCGAGCAGCTGACCTGAAAGGGACCTGAACATAGATCACAGTAGCTCATGTAATTCCTAGATTTATGCAGTGCTAAATATCAACAGGTGAACATGAAATGGCTACACAGTGCTTACAAAAGTAGATTAATGTAAAGCCTTCTGTTGTTAAATTAACGTACACTGAGCTGTGCAACCACTTACCTCTATCCTCAACAAGACTGGTATCTGAATAGAAGTGTAGACTAGTAGTACAGCAAAGTGGTTGATAAGGTTTCACTCTTTTCAGTACACACGTTGCAAATTACAGTCTAATAAAATTCACACTCAAATACATAAACAACTGGGCCTCACCTTGGTGAATATAGGCCAAATATTTTCATCACACGCTTCATTCCAGTTGCTGCAGATCATCCCCTCTCTCTGCTGTGTTTCCCATCTGTCTAACTGCTGCTGTTTGATAAAGCAGGCATGCCACAAAAAAAAAGACAAAGGATAAATACATAATGATAAAAAGAAATAAGAAAGATAAAATAACAACAGTAAAAGATAAGATAAGATAAGATAAAACTTTAATAATCCCATGACGGGGAAATTTGTGCATTACAGCAGCTCAATACAGAGAAAAAATGAAAAGGATGAGTAAGAACAAATAACTAAACTAAAAACTACGAAAGACAACTACGTAAATTTCAAACTCTGCAAACCAAGGCATACCATTCATCTGTTAACAAACAGGACGACACGATAAGCAATGGAAACCAAGGGAAGTGGGTGAAGAACCTATCAGACAGGGTCCTCACCAAACCAGAAGAAAATGTGCTAGCCAAAGGACTCAACTTTGCCATAGCCCCACAACAGCTTCCTATAGTAGACCTCATCACAGCAACAGAAACCGCTATAAGAAACAACAAACTTTCTCATCCTGTAGCAGAACAGATCAGGATGAAAGTTTCAGCCACTCTCTCCAGTGCAAGACTTCCTCCATCCAACCTCACCATTCAGGAGAAGAAGGCCATCACAGCCCTAAGCAAGGATCAAAACATCACCATACTGCCAGCCGACAAGGGGAGGTGCACGGTTGTGCTGAATTCATCGGATTACCACAACAAAATTACTACACTCCTCAGTGACAACAATACTTATGAGGTCTTGAGACGTGATCCCACAAGCAACTACAAGAAAAAAGTTGTTTGCTGCCTGCAACAACTTGAAAAGGAAAAAGCCATTGACCGCCCCACTTACTACCGCCTGTACCCTGGAGAAGCCACTCCATGCATTTATGGACTCCCAAAGATCCACAAAGAAGGAGTCCCACTTCGACCCATTATCAGCAGTATAAACTCGGTCACCTACAACATTTCCAAACACCTCGCCACCATCTTATCACCGCTTGTTGGCATCACTCCCCACCACATTGAAAACTCTACAGATTTTACTAACAAGGTCCAGAATCTTGTACTGGATCCAGATGAAACCATGGTGTCCTTTGATGTGGTTTCACTTTTCACTTGCATACCTACAACTGAGGCAGTGGAGACCGTCAGAAGACGACTACAGGAAGACGATTCCTTACTGAACAGAACCAGCTTCACCCCAGATCAGATTTGTGCACTTTTAGATCTCTGCCTTACCACAACATATTTTAAATACAATGATGGATTCTACAGACAGAAGCATGGATGTGCCATGGGCTCCCCAGTGTCTCCCATTGTAGCCAACCTTTACATGGAGGAAGTGGAAAGTAAAGCTCTTGGTTCTTTCAAAGGGATGGCACCTAGCCACTGGTACAGATATGTAGATGACACCTGGGTCAAAATCAAAACCCAAGAAGTAGAAGCCTTCACTCGTCACATTAACTCAGTGGATAAATACATACGTTTTACCAGGGAGGACACCAGAGATAACAAGTTACCATTCCTGGACTGTGCGGTGCTTATCGAGGAAGATGGAAGCCTCAACATTGAAGTTTACCGGAAGCCCACACACACAGACCAGTATCTCCTCTTTGACTCCCACCACCCTCTGGAACACAAACTTGGGGTGATCAGGACCCTACAACACCGTGCGGAAAGTGTTCCCTCTAAGGCAGAAGGGAAGCATAAGGAACACACACACATTAAGAAAGCCCTCAAAACATGCGGTTACCCCAACTGGGCCTTCATCAAATCAGCTAAGATGCGCAGGAATGATGGCCAAACACAAACTACAGAGAATGGGAAGGACAAGAGGAACAACATTGTCATCCCATATGTGTCAGGCTTGTCAGAGAAACTCAGAAGAATTTTCTCCAAGCATGACATCTCAGTATACTTCAAACCAAGTCACACCCTAAGACAAAAACTGGTTCATCCCAAGGACAAACCTGCCAAACACAAGATCAGCGATGTAGTGTATGCTGTTCAGTGCAGTGAAGAGTGCTCGGACCTCTACATTGGTGAAACCAAACAGCCTCTTCACAAACGAATGGCACAACATAGAAGAGCCACCTCGACAGGACAAGATTCAGCAGTACATCTGCATCTGAAGGAAAAAGGGCACTCTTTTGAGGATGCCAATGTTCACATTTTGGACAGGGAAAACAGATGGTTTGAAAGAGGAGTGAAAGAAGCCATCTATGTCCACTGTGAACAACCATCATTGAACAGAGGAGGTGGATTACGTCACCAACTTTCCCCCGCTTACAGTGCTGTCCTGAGCTCCCTTCCCAGACGTCTCAACCCCCATTCACACCTTTGTTCCAGTGACCTCAATAGGCCACAGGAAACAATGGAGCGGAGTCCTAAGTTGGTTTCAACTGAAACCACTGATTAAATATGACCCACGCCCCCTTCACACCTGGGCACATGTGTTCAGCACATGATCAATAGAGGGTCATAACCACCTCCAGGGGACTACGCCCACAGGGGTTTAAATACCTGGGTCTCTCCACCATTTGGTTGAGAACTGAAGAAGCCTTTCGGATGAGAGGTGAAACGTCTTCAAGAAACAAAAAGAAGTCCAGTCGCCTTTTTCAAGCTCCAGAGACTACTATGACCTGGATAACTGAGAATCTACACAGACATAAACTAAAAACTAAAATTCAATAGAATAAAATAAAATAGCAAAAAACTATACACATATACATAAGCACTATATACATAAATATATATATCAGTGTCAATACCCACATTTACATATACACACATATACACACACGTCAAAACACTATATAAAGATATCAAAATATTATATACATTTGTAGCCGGTAAGGTACACAGCATACACGGTATGCATTATATGGGTGAGTGTAATAAATAAAATGTATCTGACTGTATGGATAAAGTGGAGGTAATGTGTCCAAGTGACTCAAGACATTATGATGTGTTATACAGTCTAACTACTGTTGGGATGAATGACCTGCGAAAGCGCTCCTTCCTGCAGCGAGGATGTTTCAGTCTCTGACTGAAGGAGCTGCTCAGTTCACCCACGGTCTCATGCAGAGGGTGATGGGGGTTGTTCATGATGGATGTCAGCTTTGCTAACATCCTCCTCTCACCCACCACCATCACAGACTCTAGAGGACATCCCAACACAGAGCTAGACCTCCGCACCAGTTTGTCGATCCTGCTCCTGTCCCTTTCGGTGCATCCACCCCCCCAGCAGGCCACTGCGTAGAAAAGGGCAGATGCTACCACTGTGTCATAAAAGGTCTTTAACAGAGTCCTGCAGACACCAAAGGACCTCAGTCTCCTCAGCAGGTGTAGTCGACTCTGGCCCTTCTTATACAGGACGTCTGTGTTTGTACTCCAGTCCAGCTTGTTATTGAGATGAACACCCAGGTACTTGTAGGAGACCACTGTCTCAATGTCCTTTCCCTGGATGTTCACCAGTGCTGTAGGGGGTGGCTTCCTCCTGAAGTCTATGATCATCTCCTTCGTCTTGCTGGCGTTGATTTGGAGTGCGTTGTTCTCACACCAGCCAACAAAGTCACTGATGACCCCCCTGTATTCCTGGTCGTTCCCATCTGATACGCATCCGATGATGGCCGTATCATCTGAGAACTTCTGTAGGTGGCAATGGTCTGAATTGTACCTGAAATCTGAGGTGTACAGACTGAACAGAAAGGGTGAGAGGACAGTGCCCTGTGGCGCCCCCGTGCTGCAGACTACTACATCAGACACACAGTCATGGCACCTCACATACTGTGGTCTGTTGGTGAGGTAGTTGATGATCCATGCCGTCAGCTGCCTGTCCACTCCGGCTCCCTCCATCTTCCCTCTCAACAGTGCAGGCTGGATGGTGTTGAAAGCACTGGAGAAGTCAAAGAACATGACCCTCACAGTGTTCCCTGCCTGCTCTAGGTGAGAGAGGGATCTGTGCAGCAGGTAGATGACGGCATCGTCCACCCCGATGCCGGGCTGGTAGGCGAACTGCAGGGGTCCAGCGCTGAGCTCACCAGTGGGCGGAGGTGGTGCAGGATGAGCCTCTCCATGGTCTTCATCAGGTGAGAAGTCAAGGCCACAGGTCTGTAGTGGTTGGACTCCCTGGGATGTGCGATCTTTGGCACTGGAACTATGCAGGAAGTCTTCCACAGTTCAGGAACCCTCTCCAGATTCAGGCTCAGGTTGAAGATGTGCAGGACCACCTGACAGAGCTGATCTGCACAGTCCCTGAGCAGTCTGGAGCTGATTCCATCTGGACCCGCTGCCTTCCTGATCTTCATCTTCCTGAGCTGACTTCTCACCTGATCAGATGTGAGGTGGATGTGAGGCTGGGTTTGGGTGGTTGATGGGGCTGGCTCCGCTGTGGGTGAGGGTGAGGAGAGCGCAGGCAATGATGGCATTGCACCAGGAGAGAGGGGGGTCAGCATAGGGAAGGGGGCAGATGGGAGCTGAGGGGTGGGGGAGGTGGTCAACGACCCAGAGTCAAATCTATTGAAAAACAGATTCAAGTTGTTAGCCCACCCCCGGTCAGCAGACACTGTGGCTCCTCCATTGTCCTCAAAGTGGCCAGAGATTTTTTTCATGTTTCTCCAGACTTCTCGGACTTTGTTATGTTGGAGCTGTTCCTCCATCTTCCTCCTGAAGCTCTCTTTGCCTCTCCGGATCTTGTATTTTACATCCTTTTGCACTCTCCTCAGTTCCTCCTTGTCTCCAGATCTGAAGGCCCTCTTCTTCTCGTTCAGCAGGGCCTTCAGCTCTGGGGTCACCCACGGTTTATTGTTGGAGAAGCACCGTACCTTCTTGGTTGGCACAGTGTTCTCCACACAGAAGTTCATGTAGTCTGTGATGCAGTGGGTGAGGGCGTCGATGTCCTCACCGTGAGGCCAGCAGAGTTCCTGCCAGTCTGTACATTCAAAACAGTCTCTCAGGGCCTCACTGCAGTCCTCAGACCACAGTCTTATTGTCTTCTTATTGTTTAAATAAATCTTTAATTATCACCATCTTTTAAAACAGCTGTCCCAGACAGTGTTAACAGGAGCAGATCCACCGTGTCCAAGAGTTAAACATGAGATTTGGTACATGGGGGAAACCTAATATCAAGTGCTGCATCGGTGCACCATGGGGAAAAAAATTTACAGACTGTGATCAGCTGACCTGTGCTGCTGTTGTTCTGAGGTTTCCTGCTCTTTGCAGATTTAACTGAATTCAACAAGATAAATGCAGACAGATCTGCTTAAATACCAGTCATCTTAAATTTAAACTGCCTGCCAACATTGGCCATTTAACACCACAGCCTGCCCTGCACCAATCCAACACAGTGCATCACTGTAGAAGTCACCACAATACTTCAAAATAACTTGTTAAGCCTGCATTAAAATGCAAAATATTTTTATGCAACCTTTGTATAAAACAACTATTATACATCAATTTGTTTTCCAAGTCTTTCAAAATATGAAAAAAACTTTTGCAACACAACATGTACAGATCTGATTAAAAAAAAAAAAAACGCTAGCATGATTGAGAACATCACCTAAGCTTTACCCATCCAACCTTTTTTTTTTTTTTTTTTTTTTTTTTTTACATATATCCAATTCGTCAAACATCACTGCGCAGTCCTTACCTTTGAAAATAATCTCTCATCTTTCTGTCCTGCTCTCTCTTTCTTACATCTTTCTCGGTCTCAAAGAAAATGCAGCCTCCGTACCTTTAGCTCGCAGACACACTGTGGTCCAAACTGCACAGTTTAATACATTTCAAATCTCCTGCCAATTACACACACTCTGTTTATGCTTCTAAAATGCTAGCCGGAGCTCTCAGCTAGACGCTGAAGTCCAGCAAACACAACAGTGCAGAGCTAATATCTCCCTACTGTCAGCTGGAAGCTAGGCCAAGCTACAGCACACTAAAAATGAACTCTGCACAGGACTAAGGATTAAACTGCCTTTCAGATTAATTACTTCCTAACGCCAAAAAACTGAGTCCTGGTCCACTTTAGCCCCTGATTATACCCTCAGGTAAAAAGTGAGTCTCAAACGCTACACAACTAGAAGATGTTAGCTGAGGTTCATTTCGATAAAATTTGCCGTGAAGAACACAACTTTTCGATGTCTTAGCCAACTTACCCCAAAATTACAGCTAAACATTTCCTTAGCTAACATTTGTTAAAGTTAAGCCTAGCTTTACATCAGCGATGTTATAACATGCTGCCTCAAGTTCTCGCTGCTGTTAAACTTACCTTAAATACATAGTCATTGTAACATCCACATTAAACTACAGCGTCTGAGTAGCAAAGTAAACCCTCAGAATGAAACGGAGCAAAAAGAAAAGGCGCTAACCTTTTTCAGGCGCATCTCTCTCTCTCTCAGTCTCATTTTAAATTAGCAAGTTACTCTGTAATAAGCAGAGCACTCACCAGGTGCATGAAAACCATATGTTTAGACATCTGGTTTCTGTAGAAATTAAAGGATGAGTTTTTTTGAATGGTCAAAAGCTACAAAGGTACAAAAATCAATAAAAATATGGGATTTCTACACGTGTTACATCTGTGCAATTAAATAAATACAATAAAAACATAGCAGACATATGTATGACGAGTGACTCCAGAGGAACATTATTACATTGCATGTGGGAATGCAAAATATTTTGGGAGGAGGTAAAGAACATAAGTGAAAAGATCATTTTTAAACAAATTAGACTAGACCCAAAATAATTTCTGATGGCTGTATACCCAGAGAAGCACATCTATAGCAAAACTGAATGTACATTTATAGACCTCAGTGTTGACTGCAAAAAAGTGCATAGCCTTGACCTGAAAATACATCAACAGACCCAGTACCACCCAGTGGTTAAATCAGATGGTACCTAGTTGCCACTTGAACAAATAACATATATCCATTAATCCAAGCAACAATAGCTTAAGAAGATTTGGAGACCTTTAGTTTTATAAGTGATGTGGACCTAACTGTCATGTCCTGGGTCCTTATGACCCAGTGTGTTTTTGTTTATGCTTTGCTTTGTATTGCATTTATCTTTTCTGGGTTTCTTTTGTTGTGGGGTTTGGTTATGTTTTGATTACTAGTTCCTTGTGTTCCCCGGTGTTCAGTGTCTAGTCTGCGTCTTTGTTCCCTCATCTGGCTTCCTGTTTTATTTTGATAGTCTTCCTATCCCTGTGTGTTGTGTTCTGTTTTGCTTCCCCCTTGTCATTAGTATCATTTGGTTCACCTGTGTTCCCAGCTACTTCCAGTCCCCTCATCAGCCCTCATGTGTATTTAAGTCCTGTGTTTCCTGTGCTTGTTGTTGTGTCCTTGTTTCATCAGTATTTGACTCCTGGTTCCACTTTGCGCTTCCCACCCTGGATTATGAAGATGACAAGATGGCGCCGGTGAGGTCAGCAGCCGTCGTACCTGCTCCTACGCTTTGTTTGTATATATTAGGTTTAGCTTTAATTCTCGACTTTATAATTCCGCCTGCTCTGTGTCATATCACGTATGACAGACAGACTCTTTTTAATATCAGAATACAGCACTCTGGCTGTATTCTGACACCTTTTTCTCCCGACCCGGCTTGGCCCCAGGAGATCCTGCGTTTCCAGTGGGCTAGCTCAAACAAAGGAGGGCGCGGAGCACCCAGGTCACGGACAAGGCCCCGAGGGAAAAGAGCCGGCGTAAGAGAGAGGCTGAGGCATAGAGCGCACCAAACACCACTGCCGAGCATCCTGTTGGCTAATGTCCAGTCACTGGATAACAAGCTGGACGAACTCAGGGCCAGGATACAGTTTCAGAGGGACATAAGGGACTGCAACATTATCTGTCTCACGGAGACATGGCTGACCCCCCTCATACCGGACCACGCCGTACAGCCGTCGGAGTTCTTCAGTGTTCATCGCACGGACAGAACGAGTGAGTCTGGAAAATCAAGAGGAGGAGGTGTGTGCCTAATGATTAATAACAACTGGTGTGACAGTAGGAATGTTGTCCCTCTGAAACAATCATGTTCACCTAACCTGGAGCTCCTAACCCTGAAATGCCGCCCCCACTACCTGCCCCGCGAGTTCACTTCGGTCATCTTCAGCGCCGTCTACATTCCACCTCAGGCGGACACAAACACTGCACTATCCGAGCTACATGAGGCTATTTCCACCTATCAGGCTAACCAGCGTGATGCGGCTCTCATCGTAGCCGGGGACTTTAACAGTGCAAACTTGAAAAACGTAATACCGGAGTTTATTCAACACATAGACTGCCCCACCAGAGGAGAGAGGACCCTAGACCACTGCTACTCTCCATTCAAAGAGGGCTACAAAGCAAAGCCTCTTCCGCCTTTTGGGAAGTCTGACCACACCTCTGTCCTTCTCATGCCGAAATACAAACAACGGCTCAGGCAGGAACCCCCTGCTGTGAGAGCAGTGACACGTTGGTCTGATCAAACAGAGGCCGCTCTGCAGGGTGCGTTGGATTCAACCGACTGGGACATGTTTCGCAGCAGCGCGGGCGGAGACATCGAGGAGTTTACGGAAACTGTTGTGGGATTTATTGGGAAAGTTGTTGATGACACTTCACTTAGGAGGACCATCAGGACTTTTCCCAACCAGAAGCCGTGGGTGGATAAATCTGTCCGCGACGCCCTGAGGTCCCGCACCGTTGCCTACAACTCCGGCCTCGCCTCTGGGAACATGGAGGACTACAAGGTTGCATCATACAACGTCCGCAGAGCGGTGAAAGAGGCAAAACATCGCTACGGCCGCAGACTGGAACAGCAACTACAACAGTCTGACTCCAGGGGACTGTGGCAGGGACTACGCACCATCACGGACTACAAAGCACCACACACACCCCCGGTGAGTGCCGACGCTTCTCTGGCTGATGAACTCAACATCTTCTTTGCGCGCTTTGAGTCGGGAAGCCGACAGCCCGCTGCGCTCCCGGCCGGAGGGGCGGAGACACTCACTGTGACGGAGCGCGACGTGAGGAGGGCGTTTAGACGTGTAAACACCAGGAAAGCGGCTGGACCAGACGGTATTAGTGGATGTGTCCTTAAGACCTGCGCTGACCAGCTGGCACCTGTGTTTACACTGATATTCAACCTCTCACTGAAACTGTGTGTGATTCCCACCTGCTTTAAAAAGTCCATTATAGTCCCTGTCCCAAAGAAACCACACCCCAGCAGCCCCAATGACTTCAGGCCCATAGCACTCACCTCTGTGGTGATGAAGTGTTTTGAGAGACTCATCAAGACATTCATCACCTCCTCACTGCCCACCACCCTCGACCCACTACAGTTTGCATACCGGCCAGACAGATCCACAGATGACGCCATATCCTTCCTCCTCCACAAGACCCTTTCACACATAGACACTGGTAAGGGGAACTATGTGAGAGTGCTGTTTGTAGATTACAGCTCAGCATTCAACACCATAGTTCCCTCCAGGCTGGTCTCTAAGCTGCTGGACCTGGGCCTGGGCCCATCCCTGTGCAGGTGGGTTCACAGCTTCCTGACAAGCAGACCACAGGTGGTACGAGTGGGTCACCTCACCTCATCCTCCCTCACCCTCAACACTGGATCCCCCCAAGGCTGTGTGCTCAGCCCTCTGCTGTACTCACTGTACACCCATGACTGCGAGGCCACGTCAGAGTCCAACGTCATCATCAAGTTTGCTGACGACACTGCTGTTGTGGGACTAATCTCTCACAATGAGGAGACAGCCTACAGGAGAGAGGTCTCCCGCCTGGAGAACTGGTGCCAGGAGAACCACCTCCTGCTCAACGTCAGCAAAACGAAGGAACTGATCGTGGACTTCAGCAGGAAGCAGCAGAGGGACTACCATCCACTTGTCATCAGTGGTGCTGAGGTGGAAAGAGTGGACACTTTCAAATACCTGGGAGTGACCATCTCACAGGACCTGTCCTGGACTCATCAAATAAACATCACTGTGAAGAAGGCCAGACAGCGTCTCTACCTCCTCAGGCGGCTGAGAGACTTCAAGCTCCCACTCAAGGTGCTCAGGAACTTTTACACCTGCACCATCGAGAGCATCATGCGTGGGAGCATCACCACCTGGATGGGAAACTGCACCAAGCAGGACTTCATGGCCCTAAAAAGGGTGGTTCGTTCAGCTGAACGGACCATCAGAACCACCCTCCCCAACCTGCAGGACATTTACACCAAGCAGTGCAGGCTGAGGGCCATGAAGATCCTAAAACAGCCCAGCCACCCCGGACACTCTCTCTTCTCCCTGCTCCCATCAGGCCGGCGTTACCGCTGCCTGAGGGCTAAGACTGAAAGGTTGAAGAAGAGTTTTTACCCACAAGTCATCCGTCTGCTCAACTCTGAGCCCTAACTGGACCATTATTGCACAATGTAAATATTATAATTTATAATCTATAATTTATAATCTATAATTCCACGTAAAAGTGTGCATAGTGTATAGTATATAGAGTATAGTGTATAGTGTGAATTACTTTTTTTATTTTTATTCTTCTTCTTATTTATATGTGTGTGTATATATGGTTGCAGGTACAAAATACATTTCACTGTGCATTGTACTGTGTATAACTGTGCATGTGACAAATAAACACTATCTTAATCTTAATCTTAATCTTATGTTTTTGCCTTGTTTTGTCTGCCCTCTGTGAATATAGCGTTAACTTAAATTGAGCTTTCTGCCTTGTGTATCCTGCGTTGGGGTCCTCTTCCTTGCCTACCACAGCGTTACATGACACTGACATATGAAATGGTGGATTTAACCACAGGTTTAGCGATTTTTGTGTTTGTAATGCATCTGCCTGTCTGACCCACAGAGATTTACCGGCCTGCGGTCACTGGAGAGGACCTGAAGGAGTCTACTGTGTGACATCAATCACCTCCCATATATTTTAATGTGAATTCTCAGACGGCGAGCACAAAAAGCCTGCAGCTGATTGAACAAAGGATGTGCTACTGTAGGGCAGACATTTCTTGATTATGATATTTTAATCTGATACCTTTAAATGCATTTGTAACTTTGGTTATAAAGCACTCGAGACAAAATCTAGTTTTAATTGAAACTCTTTTATTGGTTGAATCTACTGTCTTTCTACACAGTACAAACTCCCATAATAGTTTTCACTGAAAATAAAATCTTCATGCACAAAAATGTATTTTTCCAATCTCTCATCCACAACATCAATAAGTATCATTGGAATTACTTTAAAATAAAAGTCTTTAATCTGTACACAAACCCTAAATAAAAACAATGTAAGCAAAACCACTGTAAAAGTAAATGCTGACTTTATTCTTGAGAGTTTTTAGTCTTTTATAATAAGAAAGTCACTACAAGAAAATGTGGGGTACATGAATTGAATTTACTGTACAGCTATTTAACTGATGGACCAGTGTGCTTAATTATACACAACTGTTCTGGATAGAGAGGCTGCCAGTGCTATTTACACTGGTGTTTTAAGCACAAACTGGTAAATTATAGTTGAGAGATTCATTTAACTGACCTAGATGCTGGTTCACCAGGTGTTATGATATGAGTCCAGACCTTGTTGACTGATGAGAGAGAGTACATAAACAGCATCACTGTGCACAGAAATTCTGTTTAAGATGACTGGATGACTCTCGGGGTGGCTGATTTGCTCATCTTGGAGGGGCACTTGGCAGGCTGCTTGGATTTGGAGGTTGGGGAGGAGGTACCACAGGTGGCTGAGCAGGAATGGTTGTGGGGGACCAAGACGCAGAGTGACCACAGGAACGGGACCATGAACAAGAGGAGCGAGCGACTTCTCTACCTGAGGGGGAAAAAAAGGAATGATTAAAACAGCTTCATACCAATGAAACAAACAAACAAACTGAAAAACTATTTTGATGGTTCCAGCTTCAATATAAGGATCAAGAAGCCAAGCTGATATTTACATTATACATGCATTATCCTCGAGGTCTCGCAGTATCTTCTCATGATCTGATCAAAGAACAGACGGCTTTGCTGTATCTATGCTACTGTTTTAAGGGGGTGAAAAAAACCAAGCTGTGAGTGCTCTACTGAGAAGAGTGTTCAATTCAATTCAATTTTATTTATATAGCGCCAAATCACAACAAACTGTCGCCTCAAGGCGCTTTGTATTGTGGGTAAAGACCCTACAATAATACAGAGAAAACCCAACAGTCAAAACGACCCCCTATGAGCAGCACTTGGCGACAGTGGAAAGGAAAAACTCCCTTTTAACAGGAAGAAACCTCCAGCAGAACCAGGCTCAGGGAGGGGCAGTCATCTGCCGCGACCGGTTGGGCTGAGGGGAGAGAAAGACATGCTGTGGAAGAGAGCCAGAGATTAATATCAATTAATGATTAAATGCAGAGTGGAGTATAAACAAAGTAAATAAGGTGAATGAGAAACAGTGCATTATGTGAACCCCCCAGCAGACTAGGCCTATAGCAGCATAACTAAGGGATGGTTCAGGGTCACCTGATCCAGCCCTAACTATAAGCTTTATCATAAAGGAAAGTTTTAAGCCTAATCTTAAAAACAGAGAGGGTGTCTGTCTCCCGAATCCAAGCTGGAAGCTGGTTCCACAGAAAAGGCGCCTGAAAGCTGAAGGCTCTGCCTCCCATTCTACTCTTAAGTATCCTAGAAACCACAAGTAAGCCAGCAGTCTGAGAGCGAAGTGTTCTGTTGGGGTGATATGGGACTATGAGGTCTTTGAGATAAGATGGTGCCTGATTATTCAAGACCTTGTATGTGAGGAGAAGAATTTTAAATTCTATTCTAGATTTAACAGGGAGCCAATGAAGAGAAGCCAATATGGGAGAAATATGCTCTCTCTTTCTAGTCCCTGTCAGTACTCTAGCTGCAGCATTTTGGATCAGCTGAAGGCTTTTCAGGAAGCTTTTAGGACAGCCTGATAATAATGAATTACAATAATCCAGCCTAGAAGTAATAAATGCATGAATGAGCTTTTCAGCATCACTCTGAGAAAGGATGTTTCTAATTTTAGAAATATTGCGCAAATGCAAAAAAGCGGTCCTACATATTTGTTTAATATGTGCATTGAAGGACATATCCTGGTCAAAAATGACTCCAAGATTTCTCACAGTGTTACTGGAGGCCAAAGTAATGCCATCCAGAGTAAGTATCTGGTTAGACACCATGTTTCTAAGATTTGTGGGGCCGAGAACAAGAATTTCAGTTTTATCTGAATTTAGAAGCAGGAAATTAGAGGTCATCCAGGCCTTAATATCTTTAAGACATTCCTGCAGTTTAACTAATTGATGTGTGTCATCTGGCTTCATTGATAGGTAAAGTTGAGTATCATCTGCATAACAATGAAAATTGATGCAGTGCTTTCTAATAATACTGCCTAAGGGAAGCATGTATAATGTAAATAAAACTGGTCCTAGCACAGAACCCTGTGGAACTCCATAATTAACCTTAGTGTGTGAAGAAGACTCCCCATTTACATGAACAAATTGGAGTCTATGAGATAAATATGATTCAAACCACTGCAGTGCAGTACCTTTAATACCTATAGCAAGCTCTAATCTCTGTAATAAAATGTTATGGTCAACAGTATCAAAAGCTGCACTGAGGTCCAACAGGACAAGAACAGAGATGAGTCCACTGTCAGAGGCTGTAAGAAGATCATTTGTAACCTTCACTAATGCTGTTTCTGTACTGTGATGAATTCTGAAACCTGACTGAAACTCTTCAAATAAACCGTTCCTCTGCAGATGATCAGTTAGCTGTTTTACAACTACTCTTTCAAGAATCTTTGAGAGAAAAGGAAGGTTGGAGATTGGCCTATAATTAGCTAAGACAGCTGGGTCAAGTGATGGCTTTTTAAGCAGAGGTTTAATTACAGCCACCTTGAAGGTCTGTGGTACATAGCCAACTAATAAAGACTGATTGATCATTTTTAAGATTGAAGCATCAATAATTGGAAAGACTTCTTTGAACAGTCTAGTAGGAATGGGATCTAACAAACATGTTGCTGGTTTGGAGGAAGTAACTATTGAAGTTAACTCTGAAAGATCAACTGGAGCAAAAGAGTCTAAACAAATACCAGCAGTGCTGAAAGCAGCTGAACATGAAGAATAATCTTTGAGATGGTTATGAATAATTTTTTTCTCTAATGTCTAAAATTTTATTTGTAAAGAAATCCATGAAGTCACTACTAGTTAAAGTGAAAGGAATACTCGGCTCTACAGAGCTCTGACTCTTTGTCAGCCTGGCTACAGTGCTGAAAAGAAACCTGGGGTTGTTCTTATTTTCTTCAATTAATGATGAATAGTAAGATGTCCTAGCTTTACGGAGGGCTTTTTTATAAAGCAACAAACTCTTTTTCCAGGCTAAATGAGCATCTTCTAATTTAGTGAGACGCCATTCCCTCTCCAGCTTTCGGGTTATCTGCTTTAAGCTGTGCGTTTGTGAATTATACCACGGAGTCAGGCACTTCTGATTTGAAGCTTTCCTTTTCAGAGGAGCCACAGTATCCAAAGTTATACGCAGTGAGGATGTAAAACTATTGACGAGATAATCAACCTCACTGGGAGCAGAGTTTAGGTAGCTGCTCTGCACTGTGTTGGCACATGGCACTGAAGAGCATAACAATGAAGGAATTAGATCCTTAAACTTAGTTACAGCACTTTCAGAAAGACTTCTACTGTAATAAAACTTATTCCCCACTGCTGTGTAATCCATTAAAGTAAATGTAAATGTTACTAAGAAATGATCAGACAGGAGGGGGCTTTCAGGGAATACTGTTAGGTCTTCAGTTTCTATGCCATATGTTAGGACAAGATCCAGAGTATGATTAAAGTGGTGGGTGGGCTCCTTTACTTTTTGAGAGAAGCCAATTGAATCTAACAATAGATTAAATGCAGTGTTGAGGCTGTCATTCTCAGCATCTACATGGATGTTAAAATCACCCACTATAATTATTTTATCTGAACTGAGCACTAAATCAGATAAAAAGTCTAAGAAATCAGACAGAAACTCTGAGTAGGGACCAGGTGGACGATAGATAATAACAAATAAAACAGGTTTTTGATTTTCCCAATTAGGATGGACAAGACTAAGAGTCAGGCTTTCAAAAGAATGAAAACTTTGTCTGGGTCTTTGATTACTTAATAAGCTGGAATTGAAGATTGCAGCTAATCCTCCTCCTCGACCTGTGCTTCGAGCATTCTGACAGTTACTGTGACTCGGGGGTGTTGATTCATTTAAACTAACATATTCATCCTGCTGTAACCAGGTTTCTGTAAGGCAGAATAAATCAATACGTTGATCAATTATTAAATCATTTACTAATAGGGACTTGGAAGAGAGAGACCTAATGTTTAACAATCCACATTTAATTGTTTTATTTTTTGGTGCAGTTGATGAAGCTGTATTATTTATTGTATTTGAATTTTTATGCTTAAATAGCTTTTTGCTGATTTTAGCTTTGGTTTTTGGTGGTCTGGGAGCAGGCACCGACTCTATGGGGATGGGGTTTTGGGGGGATGGCAGGAGGAGAGAAGCTGCAGAGAGGCGTGTAAGACTGCAACTCTGCTTCCTGGTCTCAACCCTGGGTAGTCAGTTTTTAGGAGGGTTAATAAATTTGGCCAGATTTCTAGAAATGAGAGCTGCTCCATCCAAAGTGGGATGGATGCCGTCTCTCCTAACAAGACCAGGTTTTCCCCAGAAACTTTGCCAATTACCTATGAAGCCCACGTCATTTTTTGGACACCACTCAGACAGCCAGCGATTCAAGGAGAACATGCGGCTAAACATGTCGCTCCTGGTCTGATTGGGGAGGGGCCCAGAGAAAACTACAGAGTCCGACATCGTTTTTGCAAAGTTACACACCGAGTCAATATTAATTTTAGTGACCTCCGATTGGCGTAACCGGGTGTCATTACTGCCGACGTGAATAACGATCTTACCAAATCTACGATTAGCCTTAGCCAGCAGTTTCAAATTTCCATGAATGTCGCCTGCTCTGGCCCCTGGAAGACATTTGACTATGGTCGCCGGTGTCTCTAGCTTCACGTTTCTCAAAACAGAGTCGCCAATAACCAGAGTTTGTTCCTCGGCGGGTGTGTCGCCGAGTGGAGAAAACGGTTAGAGACGTGAACAGGTTGGTGGTGTACCCGGGGCTTCTGCTTAGGACTACGCTTCCTCCTCACCGTCACCCAGCTGGCCTGTTTTCCCTGCTGCTCGGGATCTGCTGGGGGGGAGCTAACGGCGGCTAAGCTACCATGGTCCGCACCCGCTACAGGGGCCTGGCTAGATGTAGGATTTTCCAGGGTGCGGAGCCGAGTCTCCAGTTCAGAAAGCCTGGCCTCCAGAGCTACAAACAGACTACATTTATTACAAGTACCGTTACTGCTAAAGGAGGCCGAGGAGTAACTAAACATGTGACACCCAGAGCAGGAAAGTGCAGGAGAGACAGGAGAAGAAGCCATGCTGGTAGTGAGTCGGCTAAGGGCTAAGCTACTAGTTGAGCTAAGCTAGCGAATTTCTAAAAACAAATAAAGTGAGTAATGTGAATACAGGTGATTCAGCAAAGAGTATGCTATTTAAAGTAGGTGAAGATTACACTAAAATATGTTATTATCCAGATAAATCGAGTTATACAGATATAACAGCTAACAGACAGCAAAACACTGTGCTCCGAAACAGGAACAGGAAGTGATACAATACCGCAGTGAGAGCCAACACCAAGTGTTGTTCATGCACAGCAATCAAAAACCAGTACAATATTAACTTCACCATGTGTTTGTAAACTGCAGAATTCAGTAACACAGGTGTAACATTTGTTCAGGTGTACTCAATGGTTCATCTAATGTTAATAGTTCTTCTAGTGTGTACCTACTTGGTGATGTTATAACTCAGCTCACAAACATATTTGCCTTTTGACACACAAGCAGCTTTTCGTTACACTTGGGTGAATTAATTGTGATAGTACAGCTTTTTTTTATGATTAACATGTAATGTGAAAAAATGGAAGCCATCAATTCAGCATTTTACGTGTTAAAAAAAAGGGGCAAATAATTGCACTACATTAAGCTCTAATGTCAGAATTTGTTAATAAAAAAAAATCTTTTAAAGCAGTTACACAGGGGGATTTTGGAAATTTGTCTGTCACCTGAATTTGTTTTATTTTATTTTTCATTATTATTTGCCTCGATGTGTTCACAAAATTAAATCTACCTTCAAGGCTGCTCATCATTTAATTTTAGTAAAGTAATGCAGGACTTGTGTGCTCCGGCTCATCTTTATTCCATTTCTGCAGCAGTGATAAACCCAGAGGGAGCAGTTAATAACATTTTAAACTTTCAAGCAGCCTCTTCATGACTCACAGCAGACTGCAGTCTGTGCAGCATGTCATCTGTAGATCCCTTTGAGTAATTTACAATAAAAGATCTTTTTGGAAAAGCCAGACACTGGTCCACCTGCAACAGTCCCTCTTGCCTGAAACATCTTGTCAGTCACATGACATTTAGAGAAGAAAACTGTTTTCCAGAATTAATCAATAATTCTGCTAGTTTCATCATTTCTAATCTAAAAATGGAGCCTTACACAGACCTCTTTTTTCCTGTGTGTTTGTTCAGCCACTGGTCTTCTGTTTTAGTAGATTTTGAAAAAATGTCAGAGTTGTACATCCTCAAAGACACATTGCATTCTTACTTGAATGAATTAGATCAGCAAAAACCCACATAACAAAAGGACAGCTTTTGATTTCCTAAAGTTAAAGGAAGTTATTGGATAATAAGATTTTTTTTTTTTTTAATTACATAAGCTCCCAGAGGAGGAGCCCAAAAGGAGTTGATTTTATGACACAGAGACGAGAGAAGAGTAAAGGAAGAATCTGGTCAAACAGGTAAACCACGCATTGAATACAGCTGTTATCACATCTGTCAAGTTTAATCTGCATACATAGTTTTTTCATATGAAAATAGACATGAAATCTTGGGAAAGCAATTTATGTGCACTTGTGAGCATAACAGTAGAGAGGATTTGGTTGTCATACAGAGATTGAGGCATAAAGGAGTTTGAGGTTTGAAAGTTAACTGTGACATGTTAAATGTTAATGCTTCTTGGACGGGGGTGAAATGTCTTCAACAACCTTTAGAAGTCCAGTGGCCTTTTTTCAAGCTCTTCAATTCAATTCAATTTTATTTATATAGCGCCAAATCACAACAAACAGTCACCTCAAGGTGCTTTGTATTGTGGGTAAAGACCCTACAATAATACAGAGAAAACACAACAGTCAAAACGACCCCCTATGAGCAGCACTTGGCGACAGTGGAAAGGAAAAACTCCCTTTTAACAGGAAGAAACCTCCAGCAGAACCAGGCTCAGGGGGGGCAGTCATCTGCGGCGACCAGTTGGGCTGAGGGGAGAGAAAGACATGCTGTGGAAGAGAGCCAGAGATTAATATCAATTAATGATTAAATGCAAAGCAGAGTATAAACAAAGTAAATAAGGTGAATGAGAAGAAACAGTGCATTATGGGAACCCCCCAGCAGACTAGGCCTATAGCAGCATAACTAAGGGATGGTTCAGGGTCAACTGATCCAGCCCTAACTATAAGCTTTATCATAAAGGAAAGTTTTAAGCCTAATCTTAAAAATAGAGAGGGTGTCTGTCTCCCGAATCCAAGCTGGAAGCTGGTTCCACACAAGAGGGGCCTGAAAGCTGAAGGCTCTGCCTCCCATTCTACTCTTAAGTATCCTAGGAACCACAAGTAAGCCAGCAGTCTGAGAGCGAAGTGCTCTGTTGGGGTGATACGGTACTATGAGGTCTTTGAGATAAGATGGTGCCTGATTATTCAAGACCTTGAATGTGAGGAAAGAATTTTAAATTCTATTCTAGATTTAACAGGGAGCCAATGAAGAGAAGCCAATATGGGAGAAATCTGCTCTCTCTTTCTAGTCCCTGTCAGTACTCTAGCTGCAGCATTTTGGATCAGCTGAAGGCTTTTCAGGGAGCTTTTAGGACAGCCTGATAATAATGAATTACAGTAGTAAATGCATAAATGCATGAATTAGCTTTTCGGCATCACTCTGAGAAAGGATGTTTCTAATTTTAGAAATATTGCGCAAATGCAAAAAAGCGGTCCTACATATTTGTTTAATATGTGCATTGAAGGACATATCCTGGTCAAAAATGACTCCAAGATTTCTCACAGTGTTACTGGAGGCCAAAGTAATGCCATCCAGAGTAAGTATCTGGTTAGACACCATGTTTCTAAGATTTGTGGGGCCGAGTACAAGAATTTCAGTTTTATCTATATTTAGAAGCAGACTAAGACTACAGCTCAACAAACTGCATATAAAAAAATGTGTTCCCACAGTTTCGAATCTGTATCACAAGAATGGCTCAATTAAAGCTGTTAATTACTGCTCTGCCAACTGCCTGCTTAACTGTTTATTCTCTTACTCTGCTCTGTCTTCTTTCATGTCTGTGTGTGGTTTGTCACTCGCCGCTCAGAACCTCAAGTGTTTCTCCTGATTCGAAGGCACCATGAACAACACAACAGACCTTATAACTCATCCAGATTTGTGGCTCAACATGACAGCTGTAAACACCACCTCAGTTTACTATCCTGTTGTGGCCTCAGCAATAGACAAAACCATTGTAATAACAGCTATAATCGTCATCTTCATCACCATGGTTTCACTTGGATGCACCATGGAGGTGTCCAAGATCAAGGTGACTTCAGTAGTGAATTCAACCATATATGTGTTCCATACTGGTGCATCCCAAAGCATAAGAGTATTGTAACAAAGCTTGAAAAAAATAATTGAAGGGTTTTAAATCTTTATATATATATTATTTTCATGACAAATAAGCAGACATCCTTATCTACAGCAACACTGTCCAGTTCCCAGGAGCATTCCCAGACTAGATGACATATATAATCTCTCCAGCGGGTTCTGAGTCTACTCTCAGGTTTGCAGTTGGGTGTGGCTGAGGCTGAAGTTGTCACAGACTATGGAAACTTCACACTGAACTTCGATGCTGTGCATCTGCGCTCTTCCTCCTGACTCCAAGACTTTGAATTTCAAATTAAATGTAAAGTTCACTTTGCACCACTGAGCAGCAGTCTGGTTCTTTTTCTTCTTAGCCCACCTAAGACTCTTCTGATGTTGTCCCCGGTTCAGGAGTGGTTTGATATTAGGAATATAAAAGTTGTAGCACCTTTCCTGAAGAGATCTGTGTATGGTGGCTCTTGATGCTCTGACATCTGCCTTAGAGTTCTTGACCCAACTTGTGCCCTTTTTCTATGATACTTTTCCCTTCTGGTTAACTTTCCACTAATATGCAGAAATTTTCAACAATGACCTGTGACTTACCTTCCCTGTGGAGGGTGTTGATGATCAGGTTCTGAACTACTGTCAAGTCAGCAGTCTTCCCCATTATTGTGGTTGCATGTAGTAAACTAGACCGAGAGATATATGGTATTTAGACGGAATAATTTGAGTAAGTGACTCAAACGAAAATTCTGATTTTCATGAGCTAATGAACATGATCTGTTGGAATGAATATAGAATATAATGAAAGTTTACCTTTTTTCATTAAACTACACAGTATTCTAATTTTGAGGTGTGCTAGTATGTGTTTATAAACAGAGAGATAATCTTTATGATCATTTTAAGATTTGCATACCTTCTTCTCTTTCCAGTATCACCTAATGAAACCGAAGGGGGTGGCCATTGCAGTTGTGGCCCAGTATGGCATCATGCCTCTTACAGCCTTTTGCTTAGCTAAGGTTGGTATTTATGTTTAAGTTATAAGTATAAACATGCAGTATAAACAATGAACTCTTTATTTGTCTATACATTTAAAGTCACAAATAAGGACATTAAGCGATCATTTGTGTGTCCCACAAAATTAGGAGAGGAACATCTAATAAAAATGTAAAAATTTTATTAACTGAATAAAAGAAAGAGAAATTAATAAAATGATTCCATACAGTACATTTCAAGGACGTTATGTAGTATTTATCTGTTTAATTCATTTTCTTTCAAATGCTTTTATTATACCTCACAAAAACTCTCATTTGTGTGATACTTTATTTCCACATTTTGTGTTTCCATAGCTGACAACAGACCAGTACTTATATCACTGTTAGATATTGTTATCAGTATTTGCATCATCTGTAAGAGGTTTTTATGATTCTGTGTTACAGGTGTTCCAGTTCGGTGATATAACAGCTGTGGTTGTTCTGATCTGTGGCTGTTGTCCTGGAGGAGCTCTCTCCAACACCCTGACTCTGGCTCTGCAGGGAGACATGAACCTCAGGTACACACAGGAAGTCATATTATTGTAATATATATAAATAAATAAGCTCCAAAAGGAATGTAATTTGAGGTGATTAATGCTCAGACAGAAAATTCCACAATGTTCTTTATCTCTGGGACAGCCAGTCAACACGTGCACAACCTGTTTGTGTTTATGAAGAGTCTCACACTATATCTGCCTGTGCAATTTTCATCAGTAACACAAAGAGAGTCACAATCCTGGCAGTCTGATTTTGGCATTTCTTGGTCAGCAGGATGCAGAAACATCCCCAGTACACTATCTGTGAGCACCATGCTGACAGGGAAATTCTGAGCATTTTGGAGCTACAAGAAAGCTCTAAAATGCTCCAAAATATGAGGAATCTGCAAATCCTAAAGTCTCTGAAAAACAGAAATTATGTTAGTTTCTGGTCCAGTTGTGGATTCCAGCCACTCTTGTCTTTTCTTTCAGCATTGTGATGACCTCCTGTTCTACGTTGCTGTTCTACGTTGCTGGCTCTGGGTATGATGCCTCTCCTGCTCTTCCTCTACTGTCAGGGCTTCCCCAATGTGCATAACACTGTGCCTTATGTTGAAATTACTGTATCACTGGTCATGATGCTTGTGCCATGTAGCATCGGCATCCTCATCAACGCCTACAGGCCGCAGTACTCGAAGATGATCACAAAGGTTTGTGCCTTCTCACAAGACACTGATTTTCTTAAATTGACACCTTGATAAACTGCATAACTTTGGACTTTTTAGGCTGGACTATAAGTCTGTCTCTGAGCTTCAATAATTAACTTTTCAGGCATGGTTTAAGGCATAATGTAAGTTAAAAAAACAAACATATTTACAGCAGCAGGATCTGATGATCATGCTTCTTGAATGGTCCAATTTATACACTGACATATACTATATTGCTGGCGTATTCACTCACCCATCCAAATCATTGAATTCAGGTGTTCCAATAACTTCCGTGGCCATAGGTATATAAAATCAAGCACCTATGCATGCAGACTGGTTCAGCTGAGGCACATACTCCGCAGAGGTCACCAACTTTCTGCAGAGTCAATCGTTACAGACCTCCAAGCTTCATGTGACCTTCAGATTAGCTCAAGAACAGTGCCTAGAGAACTTCACGGAATGGGTTTCCATGGCAGAGCAGCTGCATCCAAGCCTTACATAACAAAGTGCAATACAAAGCATTGGATGCAGTGGTGTAAAGCACGCCGCCACTGGACTCTGGAGCAGCGGAGACGTGTTCTCTGGAGTGACAAATCACGCTTCTCTTTCTGGCAATCCAATGGACGAGTCTGGGTTTGGCGGTTGCCAGGAGAACGGTACTTGTCTGACTGCACTGTGCCAAGTGTAAAGATTGGTGGAGGGGGGATTGTGGTGCTGGGTTGTTTTTCAGGAGTTGTGCTTGGCCCTGTAGTTCCAGTGAAAGAAACTCTTAATGGTTCAGCAGACCGAGACTGAATGAAGATCTTCTAAATTAGTGAGACACCATTTCCTCTCCAGCTTACGGGTCATCTGCTTTAAGCTGCGCATTTGTGTGTTATACCAGGGAGCAGAGGTGGCAAAATACAGACATTCTATACTTAAGTAGAAGTACAAGTACTTGTGTTAAAAAATACTTTAGTAAAAGTTGAAGTGCTGGTTCAACTTCTTTACTTAAGTAAAAGTAAAAAAGTACAGGCTCTGAAATGTACTCAAAGTGAGAAAGTAAAAGTAGCTCTTTGGAGGACGTTTCTACCAGCTATTTTTGTGTAACCTTATTATATATTATTGTAATAATATAAAGTAATACATGAGAATACAAACATCATTCCAATCTAAATTTTTATCCTAATGAATGTACTCAGCTTGAATCTGTTATGTAGAACACAAGCTGTGAAAGGGAATTTAAAAACAGCTCTATTTTCTGTGTCCTACATTCTGACTGTGCCGCCACACCTAAACACAAAAATGAGGATACTCAGGGGTTAAAGTGGGATTCAGAAGGTGGAGGACCCCTAAGATCAGTTGTAGTGGCTCTGCATGGGGAGAAGAATCACAACTTTCTATTGTGAGCTCCAGTAAATTATCTTGGTGTGCAGGCTGTGATCAGCTGCTGCTGCTCTGAGGTTTACTGCTCAGTGTGGATGAACTGAATTCAAAAAGATGTAACCCAGTGTTTCACGAGCTGTCTTGGCTGATTTCCATCCCCTACACTGACAGCACAAAGGTTATATAAATGTTGAATTCAGTGAATGAATCTAAGTATCAGCAGCTTTGATTCAAACTCATCTCTGCTACACTTCATGTAACCTGTAACTCGGACCATGAACACAGCCTCTGTGCACCAGTCCAACAGAGAGCTTTACTGTGAATTAGTATAGCAAGCTGACCTGTTTATCACTCACTTAACTGCAGAGTATTTTCATACAATCTTTGAATTACACAAAGTTAGCATACCTCAGTTTGTTTTGAAGTCTTTACTTTTAAATCTAACCTCTCTTCTTCCTCTCCTGTCCTCTTTCTTACATCTTTCTCCATCTCTGAGTGATGTTATCGCTCATTCTTTTCTCTCCCTGGAAACACAGCAGCTGGACGTTTAGCTAGCAGACACACTGTGTGACATACTGCAGACACTTTTTGTGTGTTTGCTGCTATTTGTTGAGCATTTAGAAACATTGCATTTAAAATTACCTGCCACACTTTATTTTCACTCATCTTCAGTAGTGCTAGCTAAGATGCTGGAAGTACCGCGAGCACAACTTAGGGACATCTGCACTCAGTCCGGCCCACTGTAACCCCAGATTATAGCGCTATAAATGACACATAAATTATATGGTTTTGCATCTTTAATCTCTTTGTATGTGTTAAGTCCTGGTGATTGAGGACACGCCAGTAGGATTGTCTCCTATGTGTTATTGTCCCGCCATTCAGACTCAGATTGTTTGATGTTTGAAGGCACAGTGACCGGAAATAAAAACTTCACAGACCTGTTAAACCTAAAGTAACGAGCCTGTTTTGAAAATGTAAGAAGTAGAAAGTACAGATATTTGTGTAAAAATGTAGGGAGTAAAAGTAAAAAGTAATCAGAAAAATAAATACTCAAGTAAAGTACAGATACCTGAAAAATCTACTTAAGTACTTCACACCTCTGCCAGGGAGTCAGGCACTTCTGATTTGAGGCTTTCTTTTTCAGATGGGCCACAGTATCCAGATTTGTATGCAGTGAGGATGTAAAACTATTGACGAGAAGATCTATCTCTGAGGGAGCAAAGTTTAGGTAGCTGCTCTGCATTGTGTTGGCACATGGCATTGAAGAGCATAATAATGGAGGAATTATATCCTTAAACCTAGTTACAGCACTTTCAGAAAGACTTCTACTGTAATAAAACTTATTCCCCACTGCTGTGTAATCCATTAAAGTAAATGTAAATGTTATCAGACAGGAGGGGGCTTTCAGGAGATATTAAGTTTTTATGCCATATATTAGAACAAGATCCAGAGCGTGAGTAAAGCGGTGGCTGGGCACATTTACATTTTGAGAGAAGCCAAAAACTAAAATTATTTTATCTGAAGTGAGCACTAAATCAGATAAAAAGTCTGAGAAATCAGACAGAAACTCTGAGAAATCAGACAGAAACTCTGAGTAACGGCCAGGTGGACAATAGACAAAAACAAATAAAACAGGTTTTTGAATTTTCCAATTAGGGTGGACAAGGCTAAGAGTCAGACTTTAAAATAAACTCTGTCTAGGTCTACGGTCAATTAATAAGCTCGAGTGGAAGATTGCTGCTACTTCTCCTCCTCGACCTGTGCTTCAAGCATTCTGACAGTTAGCGTGACTCGGAGGTGTTGATTCATTTAAACTAACACATTCATCCTGCTGTAACCAGGTTTCTGTAAAGCAGAATAAATCATTTACTAACAGGGACTTAGAAGAGAGAGACCTAATGTTTAATAATCCACATTTAACTGTTTTACTCTTTGGTGCAGTTGATGAAGCTATATTGCTTTTTGTTTTGTTTTTTAATATTAGTTTTTGGTTTGTTTTTTGGTGGTCTGGGAGCAGTCACGGTTTTTTTGGGGGGGGGGGGGGGGGGGGGGGGGGGGGGGGGGGGGGGGGGTAATAAATTTGACCAGATTTCTAGAAATCCAAAGTGGGATGGATGCTGTCTCTCCTAACAAGACCAGGTTTTCCCCAGAAACTTTCCCAATTATCTATAAAGCCCACATCATTTTTTAGGACACCACTCACACAGTCTGCAATTCAAGAACATGTGGCTAAACATGTCACTCCTGGTCAGATTGGGGAGGGGTCAAGAGAAAACTATAGAGTTGCTGTTTTTGCAAAGTTACACACCGATTCAGTATTAAGTTTAGTGACCTCTGATTGGCGTAACTGGGTGCCATTACTGCTGAAGTGAAGTATTATTTTGCCAAATTTATGTTTAGCCTTAGCCAGCAGTTTTAAATTTTCTTCTGTGTCACCTGCTCTGGGCCCTGGAAGACATTCGACTATGGTTGCTGGTGTCGCTAGCTTCACGTTTCTCAAAACAAAGTCTCATATAACCAGTTTGTTCCACAGCGGGTGTGTCGCCAAGTGGGGGAAAACAGTAAGAAACGTGAATGGGTTGGTGGTGTACTGGGGGCTTCTGTTTAGGACTATACTTCCTCCTCACAGTCACCCAGCCTGACTCTATGAACTGAATGTGGCAGCAGAGATTGAGATTCATTGACCCAGGCAACATTTTTCCAATCTTTTAGAATCCAATTTTGCTGAGCCCATGGCATTTTCACCCAGAGAACTGCTGCTCACTGGATATTTTCACTTTTTCAGACCATTCTTTGTCAACGAATGGTCTGAAAAAGTTGTATGTGAAAATCCCTTTAAATCAGCAATTTCTGAAATACTCAGACCAGCCCGTCTGGTCTGAGACCAACCCGTCTGGTCTGAGTGCCAACAACCGTGCCATATTCAGAGCCACTTAAATCACCTTTCTTCCCAATTCTGATGCTCAGTTTGAAATTCAGCAGGTTGCCTTGACCATGTCTACATGCCTAAATGCATTGAGTTGCTGCCATGGGGCTGGCTGATTAAATATTGGTATGAATGTCCAGTTGAACAGGTGTACCTAACAAAGTGGCTGCTAAGTATATACTGTATGAGAACTGGATGAACATGGGGATCCAGGCTGAAATAAACTACAGTGTAAGTGTGTTGTTGCTTTTGGACAAGGCTCTATGTCACAGAGAAATCAGACTTTACTGTACTGTACTTGTTCATTTATCCGTTTATTCTTCTTTTCATGGAATTTGATGACAATAAGTAAAATATAAAACTTTCAACACACTAACTCGTTAAACATCTTAGAGAACCATAATAGAAGCCAAACAGTGATTTGTTTCCTGTCTTCTTGTTCTCAGGTAGGCGTCACTATAATGGTGATTTTTACTGTGGTTACCTTCATCTTAACCGGCATTTCAGCAGGAGGCATTTCTCCTGATGACAAAAGAAAAAAAAATCTGGATTTAAGTAAGTGGTATTACTGCAAAGTGGAAACATTTAGGAACCAAAGCAACTCAGCAACTCAGGAGCTTGTAACTGGGGCAATACAATCTAAGACACTTCTGTTATAGCCTGCGAATGACCAGGAGGACAGTATCCACAATCCTGTGAGCATTCAGATGGCAGGCAGGTTTGTTTCGGGGGTTTATAAAATATATGACATTGTTTTTCCAAGAGAAGTCTCTCCATATATGTGAGTTTGTTGTGGTATTATGCATGTCAATTATAGTTTCCCATTCCCCGCGTGTAATTACAGTATCCAATTCTCTCTCCTGTTTTTCCTTAATATAAAATGTTGATTGGCCTCATAATTTAACTATGCTCCAGTATAGTTCGCCAATTATTTTCCTAAGCAGTTTTGATTTGTAGGCCATGACAGAGAACTTTTTATATCTTTAACATAATAGCGATGGAGCTGAAGATATCTATAAAAATCTTGTCAAGCTAAACCATATAATTCGCACATGGCTTTAAAATCGGTAAGCTAGGAGACAAAGCGTGGTGATCCCTTGCCTTTCCCACTGAATAAAACTTCTGTCCATTTGAGCTGGGTCAAAGTCGGGATCATGTGCTGGCCACCTTAGTACACAAATTTTATTTTGAAGGTTAAATCGTTTGACTATCTCTAGCCAAGTATTTATTGTGAGTCTGACCCACTGATTCTGGATTTCATGATGTTGGGCAACCACTGGCCCTCAAAGCAAACTCTGTAATGGTTTGTTTGACAGGGACAGCTCTATAGCTTTCTATTTTGCTGTGTAGTCATTGTTACACCAGAACATGGCTGGTCTTATCTGTGCTGCTATGTAATAGTCTTTGAGACATAGCAAGCCCATTCCCCCAGTAGATCTGCATAATTGTAAAGTTTTAAATCTCATTCTATGGTCTTTGGCATTCCAAATAAAGCAAGAAATGGCCTTATCCCATTCTCTAAACTAGCAATCAGGAATTTGAATTGGCAATGACTGAAACAGGTAGAGCAATCTGGACAAAATATTTGTTTTTAAGTAAGGGACAGAGGGGTCCATCTATCTAGATCTTCTTTTGTGCGTTTGTTGGTAAGCAGATAGCTTTCTGCATAGAGTTCAGAAACATCCTTTATTAGTCTTACCCCTAACTTTTTAATGGAGTTAAAATGCCAGTTGAACTTCTATTTTATTTTGAAGTATATCCAAATATCCAAACATCCGAAGACATGTATTCTGAGCCCCTTATTGTTATACACTGTAAATCTGGATCTTGTCTAATAGTTTGAATAAACTGAAAAGCCCTGGGCTGGCTGGACAGCCTTGGTGGCACCCAAGGAGGCATCTTAATCAGATCACCTCACCTGGCTCCTTTCGATTGGAGGAGTAGCCACTATACTCTGAACCCCTCTCTAATAACTGCACTCTTCACCGTATTTATAAGGGAGAGGCCAGCCACGCGTCTGAGAAAGTTCATTTCCACCTTTCCACATTTCAATCTCATTCTTTCAGTCACTACCCAAAGCTTGTGACCATAGGTGAGGGTAGGGACATAGCTCAACCGGTAAATCGACAGCTTCGCCAATCTGTCTGGACCTGAAGCGGGCACTCCACCCTCTTTCGCCTGAGGACCATGGCCCCGTGTACACAAGAACATTTTCAGTTGAAAATGGTAACTTTTTGATGTGTTTCGGCCCCCCATTTACATGAGAACGATGTGAAAACAATACTTTTTGAAAATGGGCTCCAGAGTGGTGTTTTCTAAACGCTCCGGTCTTCGTTTCCCTGTAAAGGGTGAAAATGCTGCTTTTTGAAAACGGGGGTACTGGCACATGTGCACTATGGTTGTGACTCCTATATCCACACCGCCAACTTGTGACCTCCAGCTTTCACCGTCGTTGTGAATGTTGAAGTCTCCCAGTTGGACGATGGAGGTCCCAGATGGAGCACCCTCGAGCATCTCAACAAATGACTCCAAGGAGGCTGGGTACTCTGAACTTTCATTTGGTGAATAAGCACAGCCTGGCCCAAAGGCACAGGGAAACAGCTCTCTCGTCCACTGGTAAAAACTCCAAGGTACAAGCAACAAGCCCGAGAGGATACAAGGATACCCACCCCAGGTGGCTGCCTTACACCGAGGGCAACTACAGACTGGAACAGTGAGCCCCCTCTCCAGGAGAGGCCATGCGTTGAAGCCATGCACTGAAGTAGCCGGTATCTTTCAACCGCACACACTAGCTCAGGCTCCTTCCATGCCAGAGAGGTAACATTCCATGTCCCAATTGCCAGCCTTGATAGCCGCGGATTGGTCCACCAGGGCCTCTGCCTTTAATAATAATAATAATAATAATAATAATAATAATAATAACTTTTATTTGTAAGCGCCTTTCATGACACCCAAGGACACTTTACAGGGTTAAAACAAAAAATCACATAAAGCACAAACAGAAACTAAAATGACCAAAGGAACTAAAGCGAGTATGCAATCTTGAACAGGTAAGTTATGAGTTGTGATTTGAAAACTTGAAGAGAGTCAATATTGCAAAGGTCTGGTGGGAGAGAGTTCCACAGCTGGGGAGCAGAGCGGTAGAAAGCTCTGTTCCCCGTGGTACTGAGGCAGGCAGAGGACATAGTAAGGCGGATAGAGGAGGAAGACCGGAGGGCGCAGGAGGTGGAGGTGATCTGAAGAAGTTCAGCTAGACACCGGCTATCGGTTATGGCACCTTCTGTGGATAGAATCACCATCTTAACACTTAATATTGCATTTATATAAAGTTTTAGAAAACTCTCTATTATTATGAATGAAAACTTATAACAAGGTTAATAAGAATGTTCTTATGATGCATGATATAGGTATAGGTATAATCCTTTTATCATAATCGTTGAAATTACACATGCTGTGTGGACAAAAGTACTGGACCACTTACAGAAGCTGTTGGAAACCCATGCCACGAGGCTCCCAGTACACAGTTTCCAAGCTGATGTTAATGCCAGAGCAGGTTTGGAACTCTGCAGTTATTGAGTCAGTAGAGTGTTGGCAATTTTTACACATTAGGCATCTCAACACACCTCCACTTTGCAACAATACAACTTGAGAGTCGATCGTGGGAGGGGAGAAATTTCATAAACTTGTTGCAATGGTTACACCTCTGCATTTAATAATTAGTTATTATTCATTTCTGGCTCTCTTCCACAGCATGTGTTTCATCCTGTCTCCCTCCCCTCATCCCTCAACCGGTTGCAGCAGATGGCTGCTTCTCCCTGAGCCTTTTTACACCAGTGGTTTCTTCCTGTTAAAAGGGAGTTTTTTTTCTTCCCACTGTTGCCAATAAGTGTCCGTTTTGATTATTGAATTTTCTCAAGCACCCTGAAGTGACTGTTGTGATTTAGCACTACAAATACAAATAACACTGAATTGAACTGAACTGAATTGAATGGTGTAGTACCACACTTGATGATACATTTTTTCACAAGGGTTTGTAAAGACTGCATGGCTAGGTGCTTGGTTTCATGCACCTATTGCAATGGGACTGAAAACACCTGAATTGAGAATGCGTCACAGCACAGAGACGACTCTTTTACGAGTTTATAACGATCTGCTTTTAACTGTGGACTCTGGTAGTCCTGCAGTTTTAGTACTTCTAGATCTGTCAGCTGCCTTTGACACTGTGGACCACGAGATCCTTCTATCCCGCCTAGAACATGAAATTGGCATTAAAGGCACGGTTCTGACTTGGTTCAGATCTTATCTTACTGATAGAAGTTTCTCTGTCCATCTAGGAGACTGTTTTTCTACCACAGCAAAGCTTTCTTGTGGAGTGCCTCAGGGGTCCATTCTGGGCCCAATTCTTTTCTCATTGTATATGTTGCCTCTAGGGTCGATTTTTAGGAAACATAATATTTGTTTCCACTGTTTTGCTGACGACATCCAGGTGTATATGCCCATCAAACTGAACAGCAGAGATCCATGGGAACCCCTGCTGAACTGTCTAAGTGACATCAAGTCCTGGATGAGAAACAATTTCCTAAATCTTAATGAAAGCAAAACCGAGGTCCTATGCTTTGGTAAATTTGACCCCTCAAGCTACTCCTCTGGCACTCCGAGTCATTTGGCTCCTCACTGTCATGATGCTGTGAAAAATCTGGGTGTCATTTTAGATAGTAGTTTTAAAATGGAGAAGCAAGTAAGTGCTGTTACCAAAATCAGTTTTTACCAACTCAGAGTTATTGCCAAGGTAAAACCTTATCTCCCACAGCAGGACCTGGAAAAGTTATTCATGCTTTTATTACTTCCCGCCTGGACTACTGTAATTCTCTGTACTTTGGCATAGATCAATCATCTGTGCGCCGCCTGCAGGTAGTCCAGAATGTGGCAGCTCGTCTTTTAACCGGTTTAAAAAAGCATGAACACATTACCCCCAGTCCTGTCATCCCTTCACTGGCTCCCTGTCCGTTTTAGAATCGATTTTAAGATTTTATTGCTTACTTTTAAAGCCTTAAACGGACTGGCACCTTTGTATCTGTCTGAGCTGCTTCACTGTCACACCCCTGTAAGAGCTCTGAGGTCATCGAACCAGCTGCTCTTACAGAGGCCTAAAACTAGACTAAAACAGAGAGGTGATCGAGCTTTTGCAGCAGCAGCACCAAAGCTATGGAATGATCTACCTCTCCATATCCGCACAGCTCAGACGATACACACATTTAAATCTCTATTAAAAACACATTTCTTTTCCTTGGCATTTGGCTGCAGTGCTACCTCCTTTTAGATGATTGTTTTATGGTATTTTATGGTACTTGTTTTAAACGTTTTAATTTTTAATTTTCTTATGTTATTTATTGTTCTTAATGTTTTTATTTATTTATTTTTATTTTATTATTTTATTTATTTATTTATATATTTTTATTTTTATTTAGTATAGTCCTTGGGGTTACAGATCTTGTACAGCACTTTGGTCAACGTCGTTGTTTTAAATGTGCTTTATAAATAAACTTGACTTGACTTGACTTGAATTCAAAGATTAAGATGTGTGGCCCGATACTTTTGTCCATATGATGCATTTCCTATGTTTGCTGTTTATAACAAATGGCGATAGATATTAGACCCTTATGTCTGAAAAGTACATTTATGCGCAGGGTAGTTACAAATAGACCCACAGGAACAGTGTATCACAAAGTCTTAAGAGGAACATTTGGCCTAAAAAAGCATGTTAGGGTGGTTGAGCCTCAATTTCAGGTTAAAACACCCTCTGAAAAAAATGTTTTATCACAAAGATTTGGCTCCATAAATTTATGGAAATATGTCAAATGTTGGATCGTTAAAGCTTTAATGTTGCCACCAATTTATGACCTTGTCCTGGTAAAACACTGAAACAAAGACTTTTCTTTTGACCTTAAAAAAGCATTTTGTTCCATTAAATCCATGAAGGCAGTCATGGCCAAATGTTTTGAGAAACATTTTGAGAAAGAACACAAGTACTGGTTTTCACAAAGTTTGCTGCTTCAGTTTTTATGATGGCAATTTGCATATACTCCAGAATTTTATGAAGAGTGATCAGATGAATTGCAAATTGCAAAGTCCATCATTGAATTGCAAAGTTGCTCTTTGTCATGAAAATGGACGAAATCCAAAAAAACAAAAAATTTCCACTTCATTTCAGCGCTGCCACAAAAGTACCTGCTGGGCAGAATTGCCCAAGGGTCTGTAGTTGCCTAGGTGTATGCATGCACAGGCCCCTGGGCATTTGCCCAGTAAGTATTAACACAGGTGAGTGTTGACAGGGACAAGGCTAGAGATCATTCTGACATGAGTTCAAATAGCAGATTGGATGCTTTAAATGGAGGGTGGTTCTTGAAATCACTGTTCTTCCTCATTTTGCCACAAGAAATGCTTCACGGGCATGGCTGTTGCTGCTAATAGAATTGCACCTAAATCAACAATATAAAGGATCATCAAGAACTTCAATGAGGGGTTCAATTATTGTGAAAAAAGGGAAAGAACAGGAAAAGGAAGGCCCAACACTGCAAATATTGACTCTTTGCATAAACTTAATCTAATTATCAGTAAAACCCTTTGAAACTTGTGCAATGCTTGTCGTCATACTTCAGTACACCAGAGAAACATTTGACAAAAAGATCTAAAAACACGGAAGCAGCAAACTTTGTGGAAACCTTGTAATTTTTTTTTACTTTTGGTCACAAGTGGTGCAAAAGGGAGAAAATTACGAACAATAAAAGCTGTGAAACCTCACAGCTGCGTTGCCTCGTGTTGGGTTGTTCTTGATTAAAAGATTACTCAACTTTTAAATAGTTTTGTTTTCACCCATTTTAATGCACAGTTTTAAAATTTGGTGACACTCATATTAGCCATCTGGGGATTTCAGAAGCTACAAGAAGGTTTTACAAGGTTTATTAGGACCGGCAGTGCATTTCCTGCTTGCATGTTAAAAATCGTCTAGACTCAAAACACCAGTGAGGAACAGCATGAACTAAATAATAACCAGACCATAGGATTTCATATTTAACCACAGGTTTCAAAATTTTTGTGCCAGATCTTGGTGTTTGTAATGTATCTACCTGTCTGACCCATAGAGACTTACCAGCATGTGGTCACTGGAGAAGACCCAACAGAGACTACTGTGTGACAATCACCTCCCCTAATATTTTTCTATTAATGTGAATTATCAGGCTCTAGATGGGAGTCCAAAAAAAAAAAAAAAAAAAAAAAAAAAAAGCCTACAGCTGACTAAAAGACAAAAATGAAAAAGGATGTCCTACTGTAAGGCAGACATTTGATTATTTTAGTATACTGAAAAATGTAGATGCATTTGTAACTTTAGTTATAAAGCACTAATACAGAAAAAAAAAATCCAGTTTTAATTAAAATTCTTTTATTGGTTGTCTATTGTCTTTCTACACCATACAAACACCCATCATAGTTTTCACTGAAAATAAAATCCTCATGTACAAAAATGTATTTCTCCAAACTCGTCCACAGTATCAACAAGTATCATTGGATAACATTTAATCAAAAGTCTGCAACCTGTACACAAACCCTAAATAAAAACAATTACAATGCTAAAAGAAACTGAACTCTGTAAGCAAAACCACTGTAAAAGTAAATGTTGACTTTATCCTTGAGTTTTTTTAATAAGAAAGTCACTGCAAGAAAATGTGGGGTACATGAAATAAATTTACTATGCAGCTTTTTAACTGATGGACCAGTGTGCTTAATTATACACAACTGTTTTGATAGAGGGGCTGCCAGTGGTATTTATACCGGTGTTTTAAGCACAAACAGGTAAAAAAACAAAAACAAAACTTGAACAAAAGCACATGCAAGCATCAGAAGTTATACAGCAGCAGCTGCAGGGATCAAAAAACGTGAGCAACAAGGACAAAATGTTTTTTCTCCTCAAATTCTGCCAATAACGAGCAAAGGTATCACAAAAAGATTAAGTAGTGACTTATTAATAGCATCATAGAGTTGCTGAAAAACAGAATCCCTGTTCAGAGTTTTTTTTATAGTTGAGAGATTCATTTAACTGATGCGGACGCTGGTTCACTCGGGTATTTATTCTGTTTAAGATGACTCTGGATGTTCATAACGCGTCTGTGTAAATGTGAGAAAATGAGGGGATAGTCACGTGAAAAGTCCAGACAAGAGAAAGCAAACTTTACTCCCAGAAAACTCTTTCAAAGAGAGTTCACAGGAGCTCCAGTGTGACAAATCCTCCGAGCTGATTCTACTGATGACAGAAGACGCTTCTTCTGTTGACTCCTGATAAATTACACCCAGCGTTTAGCGCTGACTGTCGGTAGAAGGAGAACGAGAGCGGGAGCGTGATCGCGAGCGGGAACGGGAGGCAGAGGCTCTCTGAGCAGGCGCAGGGGAGGGTGGGGTGGCCGACTTGCTCATCTTGGAGGAGCGCTTGGCGGGCTCCTTGGATTTGGAGGTTGGGGAGGAGGTACCGCCGGCAGGTGAGCCACTACGGGAGCGGGAGCGGTTGTGGGCTTTGGCAGGGCTGCGGGAGCGTCTGGGGGAGCGAGATGCAGAGCGACCACGGGAGCGGGACCGCGAACGAGAAGAGCTCTCAGACCGCGAGCGACTTCTTGACCTAAGGAAAAAAAACAAACAAAAAAAAGAATAAGAAGAGAAAGAAAAGGAACGATTAAAACAGCTTCATTCCAATATTCAAAAGAGAGCTGACTTGATTAGATATAAGAAATTACGAACAGTTTTGCTGATTTTTTTTATTTTATAAAAAAAAATGGGCAAAAAGCGAGTGCATCAACCAAAAACCAGCTGACATCATTCATATGTTATTTGAAGTGAACAACTTTCCACAAACATACCTCTTCTTGGCAGCTTCAATGAGCTTGATTTTCCTGCCATTGATTTCCTTTCCAGACAGTTTGTCAAGTGCATTTTTCAGGTCACTGTGAGAGGCAAACTCAACCACCCTGAAAACAACAAGACACATTATTAGTCCTTTTGTTATAAACTGACAGTAATTTTTTCCTAACAGATTATTTGCCAGCTAGTGGTCTCACCCTTCGTTGAGCTTGGGCCGTTGTGCGTCTGCAAAAGTCACTTCTCCAGCTTGCCTCATGAAATCTTTCAGGTCCTACACATGCAAACTTTGGTCAGAAGCGGCTCAGAACACAAGCACAGGCTGAGACATAAACAGGACTGAAGAGAGATGGTTAGATTCTCTGAGAGGACTACACAGACTACTGCAGATAAGGAGAATGAGTCCAAAAACCTCAGTCTGTTCAACTTGCCGGTCTTTGAACAAAAAAAAAAAAAAAAAAAAAAAAGGTTTCACATTTGTTAATTTAGCTATGAGTAAGTTGTGACAGGCTGAGTACTTGCAACAGCTTTGAGGTCTTTGGACGCACTGCTCGTTAAAACTACAGAGAGATGAACACCATCTGCAAGAACTGCAGAGGCGCAGCCTGGGCAGCATCTGGCACTCAGAGCCCCATTTTCCTTGGGAAGGAGGGCACAGGGCTCCGCGCCGGGACAACCCCTGCCTCGGCACCCCACCTCAGTAAAGAGAGTGAACAGGGTGGAAGAGAGGAAACTACTACCTGAGAGCGAAACCCTTTGGGGTGGGCCGCAGGCTCTCCGAGCCCACCATAACCAGGAAAACAGAAGATTATATCCACGGGCACCTGGCAGGAATTCACACTCTCTCGCTCACGACGTGCGGGGACACCAGAGGGGGGAAGGGAGAGGGGGATATCGATCGAAGCCCCTCAAATTAATGAACCATCGATCAATACGCCACCACCATCACCATCGACTCTCGCTCTCTCCTCTGCTTTCTCTCTGCCAACTCTCTGTTTCCTCTCTCTCGCTCTCAACCACACATCAGGCGTTGCGAGCGAGCGAAGGGGGCCGCCAGCGCCTCTAGTGTGGAGCGAGCGCTCACATGACCAGCAGGCATCAACTAGGAGTAGGACAGACTGGCTGACACCACAGGCTCAACCCAGACAGAAGGACCCAGAAGGGGTTAACTCCACCATAAGCGAGCTCTTCCATATGACTGGCAAATAAAGGGGTGAAGAATTGGTTAAAAATTGAAAACAGGAATAAATTAAGTGTTTTGTTGCTGCTTCTGCTGCTTTTGCATCATTAATGAACTGCATGAGATGCAGATTAATCAGAGCAATGATTCTGAAGAGAACAACTTGAGTTTATTATCGTTACGCATTACCAGTTAAATCTGTTATTTGATTTCAGTAAGTGTGTTTATAGCAGCAATTCTAAAATTGAAATGTGTATTTTTGGAGGTAGACTGTTGGAGATAATATCTGATCTGTTGCAGCTTTTAGAGGCTTGTCATTTTTTTTTGTTTGTTTTTTGTTTTGTTTTTTTAAAAGAAGCATTGCGCAATACTAACCTGCCAGCTGACACGAGAGGACAAGTTCTCCACAATCAGGCGGTTCTCAGTGCGCATTGGAGGAGGATTTCGACTGGAAAAAGAAGGAAATAAAGAACCAAGTGATGACTAACACTGTAAAACTGATACAGACTTTAGCCTACAGTCTAAGAACTCTCATTAGCAAACTGTCATTACAAGGCTAACTCATGTTAAAGAGCTTTCCACTACAGTGAACACAGGACTTGTGTTGCATCTTAATCGTGATGCTGAACATTTCCAGCTCACATGCCGTTAAATTGCCTGCAATAATCTGACGACTGACCTTTCACCAAATAACAGAGTGTGCTTGAAGAGGTCTTATTTGTATCCATTCTTCCTCACTTGAATGTAATTAAAGGGAACTCACATGGCATCTTAAAAAGGTGAAGTGTTACCGAATCAGAGCTGAGGTAGAGGAGAAAGCTTTACCTCCGGCTGTTCTGGGAGCCACGGCCATAGCGATCAGAGAAACGTCCCCCTCCACCGCCGCCGCCACCACGTCCGCGGCCACCACGCAGACGTACACGAGCATGCTCAATGGTTACCCTGATATCACAAGAGAAATGGTTTCCATTTTAAGTATTAAAACGATATTTTGTGAAGAAAAAGAATAGGAGAGGAGTCTTTTTCTTAGCAAAGGAAATTCCTTACCTTTCATTGCACAGCTCTTTTCCGTCAAGCTCATAAACGGCATCTTCAGCATCTCTGGGGTCGTCAAACTCCTGCGGACCAAGCACACAAACAAACACCTTTTACATCCACAGTTCATTCTTATCGCCAATAATGTGTCATTCACGGAGCATGAATATGAACAATATGGCAAGACACACATTGTTTGTTTAAAAAAAAAATGCACATAAGGAGCATAAGACTCCTGAGTCTGTTAATCAAACATTGTGTAGGTGCTTTAGTCCAGCCAGGTCTCAGCACATAAGACACACACAAAAGAGTCATCCATTTGTTTGTGGACACTGCTTGCTTTTTTTTTTTTTTTGCACTACTTTGAAACTAATTATATTTCAGCAGAAAGTGCATTTTGTGTCTGCAGCACATTTGTTGTCCAGACAATTCAGCTGGGACCTGTCACCGTGGCAACCAAGAAAACAGCTTGAAAACAAAACGAGGATGCAGCAATTATATTTTAACCCAATCCACGATGGCCGAAACCTAATACGTATGCTTTAATGTCGAAACTTTACCAAATCATTTAATGTAGAACTGAGCTTTTAATGCTAAAACAAGTCGTTTGTAGTGGTTATGAACAACATTTTAAATGAGTAATGTATTAAATATAACACAAAAATCTGCCACAGGTATGACTAACGTGGGTCTCTCGTGTGAGTGGCGAAATACTTCAATCTCCCACCACACCCCCTGCAGTGTTTGAACGTGGAGCTTTCTGCTCTTTCAAAGAGCGAAATGTCAATTCTGCATACGTGGACACAAATCAGCACATATGAGACTAGTCAGATGAAAAATTGGGTTCAGGGACACACGAGGACGGAAATTTGTAACTGTACTTAATTAGAGTATGTGACCATAGCATTTTTCAAGCAGAACAAACCAAGATTTTTTCAGTCAGTATTACTTTATTTGACAAATCTATGCATTTTCCTTCCACATCTGGCCGTTTCATAAGCAGAAATATTTGTTATGCTTGAATATAAGACACCAATCATCAAAAAGTTAAACTGCTTAATAAAGCTGGTGATTTTCCCTTGGCTTAGGCTAAAATTAATTAGTAATTGACTGAAAGGTTTCAGAATATTTAGGCAAACTAGATAAATGTGCAAAATTTCTTTATTGTAATTAATGAGTTGGCTCATCTCTGAGTGCACAGCATGTGGAAACTTGAAGACACCAGCAGCAGAAGCCCACTGGGTGTCAGTCCTGCCCGTTTTGCTCAGGCTCACCAAACGCGGACAAGAAAAGAGCGCAAAACATGAAAGTGTGGCTCCATCCTGCCTTGCGCCAACAGTTCTGGCTGCTGCTGGTGGTGTAATTGCGTGGGGGATATTTTCTTGAGCCCTTCTGTATCAATTCAGCATCAGTCTACATGTGTATTGTTGCTGAGCATGTCCATCCCTTAATGATGGCAGTGTACCCATCTTCCCATCTCCTGGCTGCTTCCAGCAGAATAACACACCATTATCAATCATCTCAAACTGGTTTCTTTAATATGACAGTGACTTCACTCAAATGACCTCCACAGCTGTCAGATCTCAATGCAATAGAGCACCGTCAAGATGTGGTGGAACAGTAAATTCTCTTTATGGATGTGCAGCTGACAAATCTGAAGCAACTGTGTGATGATGTCACAATATGGACCAAAAATCTCTGAGGAATGTTTCCAGCACCTTGTTGAAAATCTGCCATGAGGAATTCGGGCAGTTCTGAAGGCAAAAGTGGGTCCAACCTGGTACCAGCAAGGTGGAACCTTGTGTTCGGGTAAGCATACAGTGCAGTAAAAGCCTCAACAGAAATCTGTGTATTTTTTTCCCATCTCTGGCCACTTAAAAGGAAATTGTGTTTTATGCTTGAATAAACGAAATGCAGTCAGAAATAAACGGTTAAAATATATTTAGCGATTTTTTTTTTTTACAGTTCTGGCGGGTTTTTTTTATTGGATTAAGGTCAAATCCTCTTTTTGTGAGTGAGCGTGATGGGGGGGGGTTATGCAGGAAAAAAAAAAAAAGACAAAGTCCTTCTAGAAGCAAGTATGCGTTACACAAATGATCGTAAATGCCTTTAAGTCCAGTGGTCACCGAGAAATAAAACCGACAAAAAAAGCTTAAAGACCTAAGGTTAGAAAGGTTTTGTTTTAATAATCTGGTCTCGATTTTGCGCCCAATTTTCTGGTGGGTGTGTCAGCAAACAAGCGGTAGGCCGCAAAATAATAAGAACATGACCAATCCTTTGGTAGCCTTCTAAAAATTACCACAACAGGGCTGTACAATACGGTATGGGGTAGATAACTGAATACAGAGCTGTGCATAGTATACTGAGCGCATTTAAATACCTTTAAACCATCCCGACCTACGTTCGCTCGGCGAGACTCACCACAAAGCCGAAGCCTCGCTTGAGGTCGATATCTCGGATGCGGCCGTATCCTTTGAAAAACCTCTCCACGTCCTTTTCTCTGGCTGAGGGGCTCAGCCGGCCGATAAAAATACGACATCCGCTCATGATGTTGGTCAGGTTTGACTAGCTACAAGCAGAAAACATATGTTAATTTTTTAAGGATTTAGCAATCAGGAACACAAATGACCTACTTCTGTGACTCGGCCTATGGGCCTCTTCGGCGACGGCTGAAAGCTAATGAATTACCCAGATACTGTAAAGTAACGACACCCGTCTATAATATTTATACAATATCACTATAATGAATTTCAAAACCTGTGTACGTACCTTTAAGAAAGCTACAGCCGCAGTTATTTTTACCGACTGACGACCACAAGCACCAACTCAAGAATAAAACAAAATGGAGCCTAAGCTGTTTCAGGGAGGGGAAACCGCTCGAAAACAAACCACGTGACCAGTGACGCAGGCTGACACTGCAGAAGTGAAGGGGAAGGTGAAATCACACTGCTGCAGTTTCTAAGTCTGGCCGCTAGGTGTCACTCAGCAACTATATAAAGAAAATATAACCCATTTTTCTCCTTTTTTGTGCTTCGTGTCTATCGTTTAATTAGGCTCAGTGGCGTAATACTAGCAGAGCAGCAGGACAAAGCATCATAACAATAAAACCGCAAGTTGACCCAGGAGGAATAATCTTTACACAATTCAAGCAGACAAAAAAGGTTATAAAAAGGTAATACGACAGCTTTAAATAAGGTTAAGCTACTCAGGAAGTCCAATCAACCACAGCAGGAAACGGAAATGCATCAAAACAAATCATGATAACCTTTGACCAAGAGTACATGTACTTTCAGTTTAGATTAATAAATGTTTAAGTTGTATTTCTGCATTGTTTGACGAGATGCAGTACCACCCAACACGGAGTTGCTGGATAATGCAAAAAAGATCAAATCAGTATTGAGAGATCATAATTATTTAACACTTACCGTGGATGTTAAACTTTAGAAAGAAGAAGCTTTTTTTTTTTTTTTTTTTAATTGTAATTCAACTGAAAAACTAAAAATTATCCTGCCACAGCCTGGGAATTGAATGGAGAGGCAGAAAAAAAGAGGAAAAACTGGAATTTCATCTTGATTATCTTGTCTTAATAATTGCAGGAAGTGGGAATTGTACTAAAAGATTAGCCTTTTAAAAAATATCAGATGGTTCTAGGAAGTCTGCTTGTGCATTTCTTTTTAACTGGAGCTGGCCATCCATGTGCAAAACAAGATTCAGGTCTTCCATTTTCCAGTCCAAAGGAAAATGAATCATGTTCCGAGTAACACAAGCGGATACACATTGCACTGGAAATGTCTTGACACGACATTGTGATCGATATTTTCCTGGAAGCACGCAAACTCAGTAAAAGTAGGAAGACCATGTGACATGGACATGAAAAACAGACGCGTTCCACATTCAAAAGAAAGCTTTAATTAGAAAGTTATATACACACTGTAAAATTAAATTAAACTTTATACAAATATTAAATTACTATCTTCACACCCACTGCCATGTACAGAGAAAAAAAACCAAAGCTGAAAGCATTGAAAAAAAATATATCCAGATGTTTTTTTAAACTGGGAAGCAACACCGTACAACAGTGCTTCTGAATGCAAATGATTTCAATTTTTGCCCCATTCCCATTATTTTTTAATGCCTTGTAACAAAAAGAGAAAGCCAAGGGCAAATAGGTGCTTACAGGTTCACCATCATCACCATCATCATCATCATCATCACAGTAGCTGGAAAAGCTAGGGGAGGAGAGAGAGAAGGATGGACATTCATTTAGTCGTGTCCACAGCAAACGTAAACTCACTGATACATATACAAAGACAGTTTTATGCATAGAATAGAAAAGAATAGAGTAAGGCCATTGGGAAAACAGAACATGTTGCAGTATTGTGACTCAACCAATGTGGAGGCTTAAGATTATACATCCCAAAAAAAAAAAGAGAAAGAAAGAAAATGTACAAGTCTAAGGCAACATATTTTTGCATTAATAATGTAGCCATTGACATCACAGACAAATGCCAAATAAAATAAAACCGAGAACAAAAATTCAGACAGGTCGCTGTGTTGTTGTTGTTGTTGTTGTTGTTTTTTTCCTTCCAGGCAGTTAAGCTTATAAAGTAGCTCTCAGGATCCATCCGAGTCATGCTGTTGTCAGGGTGACCAGCTCAACCCCCTAAGCTTTTCAAGTGGCAACAAAAACAGAGGATGACTTCTCACAGAATGACAAGATTCTCTCTTAAACTTGCACTTGGCATTCAAAGGGTGACTGAGTACATGTGACAGGGTGCTGTATATATATATTTATAACAAAACTCTTATTTATTTCACTGCAACCAGTTGCAGTTTGTGTCAATAATGCACAAAAGTGGAGAGTCTTCAGTTCAGTGTGAAGATGGGCATGAGCCAGTTCCTCTAAGGAGACTCGTGTTTTACAGCAATTCAACAGAACATAATAACTATTCTAGCTTGAGAGCGGGTGAATAATACGCACATTGTGTTGTGGACTTGACGCCTGAAGTGACGCTGGTTTGTTCATGTGACTTATTTAATGCTGGGAGGGACGCTTTCCTATGGTGACTGACAGGGACACTGTGAAGCCAGCCTCGGCTCAGAAGAGAGGCGAATCAGGAAATGGCTGTATCGAAGCCTAACCATATGAGGACATGTCCTCTCCTGCCTCACTGGCTCATAAACATGCACGCATACACGCACACACACGCACGCACTCCGATTGAGCAATGTAAAGCAAACCAGGCCTCACGCCACGCAATAAATACAATGGGAAGAAATTAAATTTCACTCATGCCCAAACACCTTGTTCATCAACAACTCACTCTTAAGCTTAGTTAAAATGTGGCATTTTGTTTCTCTTTCCCTATACAGGTAAGATGTGTAGCGCAGTCCTGGATCCAAAACACAAATTAATCCCACTCATGCAACAGAAGGAGCAGCTTCCAGATGTCGGGTGCAGCTAGCAACAGAAAAAAAAAAAAAAAAAAAGAAAAAGAAAAAAGAAAGAAGCAGGTCTTTTTATAGTTATGATTTGGTACGGCCTGCTTTTAGGTTTGGTGAAGTGGTTGTCACTCCTACTTATCCACATGTTAGACGCCAACCGGATGCACAGATAAGCACGAGACAGTCAGAAGAGGCTTCATGCTTCATTCAGAGTGGGCTGCCGTGCTGTGACAGCAAATAACTGAAAACTGCATGCAGCATTCACAAGGAACTCAGGCGTCACTCACAACTTTTCAAGTATGGTGGGAAGACTGAGTGCCAACAGCATCAGGAGCGAAAATCACACCCTTTATTTTTTCATATCTGCGGTTGTCTCAGACTGAGCTGGCGTGTCTCGATTGTTGTAGCCTTCTCCGAAGAAGCCTCTTTTAGTAATGTTAATATAGGGAAATACATCTGGGCAGAGGCAAGTGTATGGTAATACAGAGCCTATAGTACACAATCTTGACTTAGGTATGTTTTTTTCATATACACAGGATCTACAGGATTTAAGTTGAGCTGGCACCACTCTGCTTGTCTGGCTCATCTTTAGTTTGATGCAGCAGGTGGGTCCTGTAGCGCTCCGTAATTGCTTACAGTGCAGTACTGGTATTGGTTGTTGGCTTTGCTCTGCATGTCTAGCAATGGCAGAAGAGGTTGCAATAGGGAAAGGGCATAGTTCTAGTCTTTTCTCTGCTGGCTGCAGTGGGGCAGGTGGGACGATTTGGGGGGAAGAAGGTTGACAGCCACAGTCAGTTCTGGCCAGCAGCGAGAGATAGGGAAAGAGATGCTCTGCTGCTGATGCTGATAGCAGGCCAGCAGGCTTCATGCTTCCTTCAACAGGGGAATATCTGCAGGAGAAGAGAAGAATCATATGAGCATATGAGAACAATCTCTAAAGGGTCATTCTTAGTGCAGCACTCAACCCACCACACCTACAACACATTACATCAAACTTTACATCAATGTTTATTCATTTGTAGTTTTTGGTCTTGTCTACTCTTGTCCCTGCTGTGAACTGTACATGTTCTATCAAAAATAAAAGCCAAGGATGTATTAGACAGGTGTCAATGCTGGATATTTTTTAATGCTATCCTCCACAAAAAAATTGTTAGTTCAAAATGATTCTGTTATTTGAATTTACAAATTTAATCCAATGCAGACATTGTGAGTTTTAATCTAAAATGCTACTCCGTCTTTCTTCAGATTCTTTAGATATAACTGAGTCTATAGAATACATGGACTATATTTTCTATTCACTCTTCTTCTCTTCACTAGCTACTAGTGTGAATGATTTTGTGTGTCTTGTTATTACAGTTAGACTAATGCAGCGACAACTTAAAAAGCTGAGGAAAAAGTGTGGACTGCTTTGTCTTACCATCACAAAAATCATCCGCTGAGGTGACAGAAAGCAGGCTGTGCTGGTCGCTGCTCTCAGAGTCTCTACGGAGAGGTAGGGGACCTGCGCATGCACCCCCAGGGTGCTCTCTAGCCCATGATGATGAAGAGGAGGAGGAGGAGGAGGGGGCCTGGTGAACCAGTACCGTCTCTGCATGACGGCGGGAGGAGAAGGATGAGGAGGAGGAGGTGGATGGGAGGCAGAAGTCTAAGTCTCTGTGGTGGCGGGTTCTCCCAGAACTATGACCTCCTGTGGCCCCCTGAGGAAGCCCTTCAGAGAGCACGATTGGAACTCGAGACTCTGGAGGAGCTGGAGGCGGTGGCGAAGAAGGAGGAGGAGGACCAGAATCACCACACGGTCCACTGCTTCCATATACTGCCTCCTCATAGGAGGGCAATGTCACCTGGACGCCCTCTACCATGATGGAGCTGGCTTGGCCTGACACTCCTTGCTCCCTCCTGATTAACAAACATGAAGAAAGAATGAAAAGTGTGGACAAGGTGGATCACAAAACCAGCTCCACGTACAAGCAGAAAGTCATGTGTGTTACACGCTGCAGCAGAACTTCTAAGGTAATTAGTGGTGGCTGTACAATCTCTTTATAGCAGGCTACACTGAACCCTCAAGGCTACTACACAATCAGGAAGAGTGCCAATAACCATTAGATCAAACCCTGCTGTCCTTTTTAATCACAGAGCCAGAGCACAGCCAGTTAATGGCTGTGATGACATTAACTAATTTCATATGTTAAGTTTCATTTCTAAGGAATTCAAGAAATGCCAACCTGCACAACTAGTCAAACATGAACAACTTTGTATGACTTGAACCAACCAAAATTCTGAATGATGGGTGTGTCCAGAGAAAGATTGAGTTCATTTATGACACAGTGAGAGGTAAAGCTTTCAAACATTTCTGTGTAAGAGGCGAAGATTGAAATGATATATAACAAATACCATATAAATACCAAAACATAAACATGACCACATGAAGGCTGAAAGGTGTGGATCAGGCCGAAAAATGTGACAAAACCTAAGGGCCAAGTAATCACACTTTATTGACCTATTTTATTGATGTTTTCTGAGGAAGAGGAGCAGCTTTCCTGTAACCAGCTTTAGACTGGTGTCCACTAAGAAGAGATGAGTGAGGAAGTTTTGCAACAAGGGTAAAAACACTAAGAAAATACCATGTGAAATGTTACATAAGGTCCTAAATTTTATTGAGAAATTACACGATTGCACAGGAGTGGAGTTTTTATTATCAGCAACACTAGCAACAAATTTTTTATTGTGACGTATTTGGCGTATGGTTGGCGTGAGACAAAGTTTATGTGTCTTACCTGCTGTGATGGAAGGACTTGAGCTTTGGTTGTACAAGAACAAACAGCACCACTAAAAGCAGGATGAATGCCACAGAACTGGCTGTGGATATCACAATAGGCAGAGCAGGTGTGCCCAGCGGCGAACTCTGCTCCTTCTCTGAGGGCACAAAACAGGGCGTAGAGGAAGTGAGAATGTGATCTTCTGATTTTATCATATTTGCATCAGGTTGCGTGTGCTCATGAACAAAGACATAATACACAGAGGTTAGCAGAGATGGCAGACCTTCTGTGAGTCGGCAGCTAATCTGCATGGGGCGGTCCCACTCGCCGTTTCGGCAGGTGAGGAACTTGTACTCTGCTTTCAGAGCGTAACCCTCGTCACAGAAGTACTCGATGACGGTGCCTTCGATGAGAGGGCTGCAGTGAGTCGGGTGACAGCGGTAGCCCCCGTTCTCTGGTTCGGTAGGAGGTGAACATACTAGAGAGAGAGAGAGAGAGAGAGTGTTTGCAAAATGTGTTTGCTGTTATTTCTACCTGTGGACAGATTTCACTCCTCTGGCTTGAATGCTCCGAATTAAGCTGAAGTTTCCACAGAGGTGTGATACTTCAGATTTGGTGCAGTCATGTCTTATGTACACATGGTCAACCTCAGAAGGCATAAACGTTACCTTATTAGGCAGAGATTTAATAAATGTCTCACTCATGAAGTTACAAAAAACAAAAACAAACAAAAAACCCCCTGTAAAAAAAAAAAATGTATCCAAGGTGCAAGATACAAGTACAGTAATACTAATACCCATACACAGCTTAAAAATCCTCCAAGCCTATTACCATCTACGTACATACATACTGTAAAAACCTTTGCATCTTTTTATCAGTGTAAAGGAAACTAGAATAATTTGGACTTTGGACAAACAGTCTAGGCTTTCATATGAGCAACATCAGCTAAAAATGAGGAATCTGACCACAAAATAGACAGTAGCCTACTTCAAACTATATTAAAAGCACTAAATTACATTGCTTGTCTATTTTATCGCACATATGTTTGTAGTTCTGAGGCTTACTTACCGTTGTTTTTGATGCAGCGTGGCAGTTTTTGGGACCAGCTTCCAGAAGTGGTGCATACGATGGATGCGGATCCAGACTCTGCAATGTATCCAGAATTACAGCCATATACTAGCACGGGTACCAGGTGGGAAAGAGCCCCGGTTGGATTCGGTCTGGTTCAGCAGGTATCCGTGCTGCACACCAGGCGGCCGCATACAACCTGAAAATACAAAACCAAGTGAAGGGATAATTATTAACTGGCTGCTTAAAGACCTTGATGATGGAGAACTGCTTCTGAGGAGGATGTAAACAGGATCTGTAGCGTCTTCCCTTCACTTACATAAGGAAGTAGTGACTTCAGGCCAGCAGCCAATTTGGGCTCCTGATTCATATAAAGTGATTTTAAAATATGAAAGTAAACTAAGTGAAGCTGAGACAGGATGTACATCTTAATTATTAATTCACGCAGGGATTTCCAATGTACAGGCCTTACAAGAGGTGTCTGCCTGATATGCTGCCAGATTCTTTGAGGAATAGTGTACCAATACTGTGTCAAATTTATGCATTAAACAGTTTGTTTCTCTGACTCCACCAAACTTTAACAAGGAACCATTTTCCAGTGGTTAGCGGTAGATTAATGCTGCTGGAATATAGTGCTGTTCTTTCATTACTCTGACATAAACTGTAACCCGGTCTCGTCTGCAGGCAGCTGCCACCAGGTCAAACAACTTTTCAGAGGGAGCCTCTGTCAATTTGACAGGTTGAGCTTATAATTAAAGCTCAGTGGTATTGTTACTTGAAACTAGGCTGCGTCTTACAACAGCAAGAGAGAAGAACTGTATCAACATGACAAGCTAGCTGCATCTCAGAGAATACCTCAAAAGCCTACAGCGGATTAAAATGTCACAAGGAGCGTCACACAGATCTGATTTCTCTTGAATTTCGATCTATGTTCTCTTCAGAATTATCTGCTGCTCATTAAACCGTTTTCATCCCACACTAACATTGGTTCTATCTGTCTGGCAGAGAGACAGAGTCTTTAGCAAGGCTCATTTACTCTGTGCTAATGACAGACTTGAAGCTCTAAGGCAGCCAATAAACACAAGATGAGTCAGAAGACCTAAAGTTAATCGAGCTTTGATCCACCTTCCTGTGCTCCATATATTACACATACATACCGCAGTGACACGCCAACTGCTTGTGTCTGTGTGAGTGTTTAATCACAGTGTTAGAGTGAAGTATCAGAATTTGTGCTGCACTCCCACAGCCACGTTAATACACACAGACAACAGGAGCTGTTACTGGCGAGAGCAGAGCCCGCAAATCCGGCCGATCTGACATAACATTGCAGCACCTGTGTAAATTGAGACAGCAGGAGACTGACTTTACTTTCTTTAAGACTGACTGAAAAAAGTTCTGTAGAAATCACAGACATTTTTACTACCACTCATGTGGCCCATTTGTGAGGAGGTTGGGCTTGGCTTCTGTGAAAGCCAAGTATTTTTCCAATAAACACTTAAACCCCTTTGGGCAATCGTATACAAATTCATTTTGGTATCATAAATGAAAGATTTTTTTGTGTGTTTTTATCTGTACATCATCTCTGTTTGATTTATTAATTTGAATTATACACTGGCTTTTCTTACTAACAAGAAAAATTAAACACTCACAACAAAAACATTAATAATGCCATCAACGCTAATGACCATATGGCTCATTATTTAATCCCTGGTCCGAGTATTTATAAAATCATATTAGCCATGGTCTAATGCAGTGCTTTATCACTTGCTTGACATAAACAAACACACCAACACCGCAAACAGGCACTTTGTCTTGCCTCTTTGTGTGTGCGCGTGTGTAGAGATTGAAAGAGAGACTATTTCCACAGCAGTGCCTCGAACATCCTCTAATCTCCGGAGAGAAACGCCGCTCTAAGCTGGCAGCACAAGATTAAATGCAAACACTCTAAATGTGTGAGTGCCTACTTGTACACACACACACACACACACACACACACACACACACACACACACACACACACATAGAAACAAAGTCAACACCCAGAAACAAAGGTACACCCAGGGCTCTTGGGTGTGTGTGTTTGGGTGGAACAAAACATGCAGTTACCAAACATTATTGTAGGTATATTACAAAATTATAAATACAGTTTTAGATCTAAATCTGTACATAATGAGGCCAACATTTAATCCTTTTAAATTCTATACTTCCAAATCATACAAAATGAAATTTTATCAGGAGAAACTAACAAATATTTTTTGATCATGGATTAATCTCAAGATAACATTGTAATTATAACTATTTGGAACATAGCACACTGAAAAATGCTGATTAATTTCCCCAAAGCAACGACGATATCACCAGATTAGCAGTTACAGCCCAAAACCAAAGTTAAAGATGATGTAAGACAAAGAAATACACAAATGTTTCACATTTGGTTTTACTGAAACATCTCTTTTAGTTTTAATAAAATACATGCTTCATTTCCTTGATTGCTTAATTTTTAATCAAATGCTAATTAAGCTCTAGTTTTCTATAGTACACAGATTTAATACAGAACACGCATCTCACAAGAGATTACCTGTAATAACCAGACCTTTAAGATGAACTGGAGTTTCTTTACGAGAAATGCCAAGCTTTGTGTGTTAAAGCAGTAAAGTGTTTGCGCGTACACACACACACACACACACACACACACACACACACACACACACACACACACACACACACACACACACACACACACGCTTTCTCCTACACATACAAACACTGTCTGCACTCATTTCAGGATGCCATTTGACACCACGACTCAGTCCCTGAACTGCTTGTGGGTGATTAAAGGTCTTCTGAGTAGAGAACAGTAGTAATGGAGGTGGTAAGGTGATGAATTCATGACCCCGGGCCAGGAGGCAGCAGGGGACAAAAAAAAAGGGCCTTAGGGGGCATTTTAGGGCAACAGCCTTTAGCCACTGTTTTGATCTTTTGTGGTGCACTGCAAGGCAGACAATAGAAGTGCAGAAGACAGATGCGTGGTAATGGTATTCATCCTTTTGTTCTTTTGAATGGCTTCTTATCTGCAGGACTGCCTCAGAGATACAAATGCAAGGGCATATTAATGTAAGCTGAGTTAATGCTATTCTTAGACAAAGACAGATGAAAAAAACAAATCAAGCTGCATAGTGCCAACACCGTAAACCTAACTATAACAAAGGCTTCCTCCGCTCTCTCTTTATTCTATAGTAATGAGTTCAAACTGCACACTGTATGTAAATGTGCTGCTTGATAATAAAAATGAGAAGGAAAAACACAGAAGAAACCAGAGAATGAGAATAATCTGGCTTCATCTCAAATCTTCTCATCGTGTGCAACACTTCTGGGTGCAGAATGAGAAACTAGTAACTTTAAACAAAGTTACTGGCCTCTAGGTTTGTAAAAACATACATAAAAGTGCATTTAAGCAAATGCACTTTTATGTATGTTGTTAAGTCAACAAGGGTTATGTTTTTGGTACCCCCTGCATGATGATGGTGTTAGCTGACAAAGCACTAAGAAATGGTTCCAATGTCAGGCTTAACACAGTCAGGAGTACAATATTCAGGTCACAAAGTTTACTGAAGTCAGGTCAGTTTGAACGAACCATGAAGGCAATTAAATGCACGTAAATGTGGGTACTTCTGCTCGTTTAAGAAGCCAAACAGACTAAGTGCTCTCTGTCATGGCAGGAAAAAGTTGAACTGCATATGAGCTCCGAGAGAGTTCCATTATCTGAGTTTTTCATTTGTATCTGCTACACCAACACTGGCACTTACAAAGAAAATCAGTGACAAGCCTTTGCCTGCCATGACAGAAACAACCGAGAATTTTATTACAGACTGGAGAAGAGCACAGTGAGGCTCACTGTACTCTATCTTAACAGCACCAGATACTTCCATTACCTGCCCATATTGAACAATACAAGTAAGAGTTTGGGGAAAAGATTGCACGTTTATCTTTCTTTCAATACGTCATCTTGGGTCTCGGGAAGGTTATAGTACTCATTGAAAGTTTATAGACAAAAACAATTAAACTATGTTTAATTGGCTTTGAAATGGCCGCTGGGATGGCCTTGTTTTCTTGTTGTCTGTGTCTATCTCTTTCAGATAACTAGTGGGTGGAGCTGACCCAATTTCAGATGGAGCACATCTGAGCAGGCCAATCTCAGGTGCACTATAAATCAGCCCTGCCTGAACCTACTGGAGGCTCCTTTTTTTTTGCTCCGCTTCGCTTCATGAAGCTGATATGCTGACAATCATTCAAGTTATTTTTGATTTCTTTATTTCAGTTAAATATGCAACAGCCTCTTGAGCCAGGTTGTGACAGCTAAGAAATTACTCAGCTGTTCAAGTGATAAAAAATCATTTTGCTTTGCATTATAGTCCTTTTGGACTCAGATATGAGTAAACACACGCACACACTTTAAATTTTTTTTTTTTTCCTTACTGCATCCTTCGGGAATAGAGAAACTCAAATGGATGACAGCTTAAAAAAAGTGAAAATGATGAAAAGATCTGGAAAATAAAGAAATGTCAAAACAAAGTGGAGCAGTGAAGAAATTTGACTTAAATATTCTCCCATGGGTTATGCTTGTCAAAACTAGTTTGAGCCTACCTGAGGGTCAAATATATAATTATATTCAGCTTAAAAAAAAAAAAGAAAGCGTGTAGATGGGAAAAATACTTCTGAAAATTAGAAGAGAGGTCAGGTTAGGAAGTGGTGAAAAGAATAACTGAGAAGCAGAAAAAAAATACTGACAGGAAAATGTCATCATTAGATAAACAAAGGGAGTAGAAGAGGAAGAGAGAGAAACGGTAGACCGCAGAAATACATCAGTACTGTGAAGCACGATGGCTCTGAGCAATCACAACCCAAAAGGAGACATGTTGTGGCAGGTGAGCATTGAATAATAGTTGTGTGTGTGTGTGTGTGTGTGTGTGTGTGTGTGTGTGTGTGTGTGTGTGTGTGTGTGTGTGTGTGTGTGTGTGTGTGTGTGAGGGAGAGGCTCTGCACTACAACAATGGGAAGATGAGTCTTCAGTACATACCGCACTGTAAACTGGGCAAGCAAAAATGGATGGAGGCCGTTAAAGGAAAGACTAAACACTTGTTCAGTACCCAGAGATGGTGCAGTGGTAAAGATAATGTATAACCTTGCTGTTTCCCCCTTTTCCATCAGCCTCTCAGCATAAATTGAATACTGGCTTTGAAAGCACACACTAGGAAAAATGATTAAAGCGCTAAGCAACGCCAGAGTGGATTTCAGCACACCATGTTTTGTGCTTATGAAGAAGGGAATGAGTCACAGTTAAACACAAGCTGTTCTCTCGCTGGTCTGATGTTAAGAGTTTTGCTCAAGAGAACAGGTTTTTGAGAAATGTCAAAAAACAATAACGACTAAAGGAGAGCCACAAGTCTCTTGTGAAAGCCAGTCGAACGAACAAGTACAAAAACCATACTTACTGAATTCAGAAACTACAGTTCATTTGTGTTTAAAGATGTGCCAGACAGATTATCGCATATTTACTTTCATTATCCACTGAAGAGTATTATGCAGTATTATGCTGCAACATTTGTCATACTGACTTAAATAAAATAGACATTTAAAAGGTTAAACTATTAGAATGAATCTGGGCACACAGCTGTAAGCTGATCAAAGAGCTTAGTTGCTAGAAGGTTGGGGAAACACTTCATGTAGTGGGAGGACTGGGCCCACACAGTGCACCCATGAGGCTGATTGCTAATCCCAACATCCAGCGCCTTAAGGCTGTGCTGGAGGAGACTATGGGGGGGCGTTAATATCCCCTGCTTTGCTCTAAAGTGTTGGACTGGCTGTGAATATCTCCCTTTTCCCATCTGTTACTGGTGGTAGTCAGTCTGCTAAGAGCTGGAGTGGATGAGGGGGGAGGATGGATTGAGGAAAATAGGAGTGGGGGAAAGGGTTTCAGCCCTCTTGCCCCGGCAAATTACATTTCTAATTATCCTCCATTACAAGCTGGGTGTGCTCTAAAGCAAATCAGATACCGATGACTTCTGCAGCCAACTGTCTGGTTATTCTATGCAACAATGAGCCATAAAAGAGGGTTGTGTTTTCCAGTGTGTGTGTGCATGTGTGTGTGTGTGTGTGTGTGTGTGTGTTTTAAGTGTGTCAGGGAGCAAGGGAATTTGTGTGCATGGATATATGCTACAGGGAGAAGGCTGTGTGCACTGGATTAAGCTCAAAACTGAGGGGATGATGATGCTCTCTTTGGCCGAGTAAATATGTTTTTGTTCATTTTTTGGCCTCCCTCCAAGTTCTCTGTTGTTGTTGCTTTTGACAACGTTGCTGTCATTTTTGGGATGAGTGTGTTTTTGTTTTTCGCCACGTTCCCCTGTCTCTCCTGCTAATCCATGGGATTTTTAGCCAAGCTGTTGTTATTAGAGTACAGTACAGTACACCAGAGCCCATGGTGAGGACAGCATTGGAAGAATAAGTAGTCTTGCCAATTCATTTCTGCCACTGGTAGATATGATCCATTTTAATTTTATTCATTATTTTTTAATCCAAAAATAATGAAAATGTGATAGTGTGGACATTGTAAAAGGTCTAAATAAGTAAAATATAACAAATGATTATCTAGCAGAAAATTATTAAGTAAGAGTTTGGAAAATTGTTCAATTTTTAAAGCTATTTTAAAGAAACTGGGCAGTTCCAGTATCTCAGATGTGAATATATTTTAGAGTTTGTCTATGAACACACTTAAATGCACTTTACCAAATTTAGTATGTGTACAGGATTTTTCCCGTCTCAAAATGGACCTCATAAACATGACTGATCTTATATAACAGAAATCTGTATATTTTCCTGGTATTTCTCGCCATTTGATAATCAAAGATGTATTTTTACCTTGAGTAAATTAAATTCCACTTGAAAAAGGTTAAAAAGTTTTTTCCTACAGTCCTGGTTATTTTCTTTTGGTGGGAGGATGAAACGTCTTTAGTGGTTGCTACATTTTTTTTCTGTGTTGGAAAAACTGGTGTAGTAAATTCCAGAGCAAGAAAATAGAAGTTATTAGATGAGTCAGCGCTTCTGCATAATGTGATACAACATGCTATGTATAATGTTTATTCTGTCACACACACTCAAGTATAGCGGATGGATTTTCAGAGAGAGAGAGAGAGAGAAATCTCACACAGTATAGAGTGACACAACGAGTACGCCGACCTAGGTGGGTGATATGTAACATCTGACGCTTATTATGTGAGTGACAGATACTAGCAGTGTCATGTTGTACTAAAAACACCTAATACACTGAAACACATACAGTCCTACTCAATTGTGCTTCCATGCTCGGTCCACTCGGTTAGAATATGCAATAGTTGGACTTAAAGAAAGAGCACAACATAATGCAAACAGAAAAGGTTAGGGGAAGTGAAATGTGAAAAAAAAACATATAAAACTGTTGACTTCTATTACTGTAGTACAGGAATAAATGCAGAACACAGCGGAAACCTCAAAGCATAGAAGCCATTTTTTTGAAAAAGTGCTGTTGCTCCATCTCTTGAGCTTCTGCTGGAAGATGGAGGGACCTAACAAAGAAAGGAGGGAGAAGGAGGAGGATGAAGAACAGGGAGGCAGTGAGGGAAGTACTATCCCCTTCATACAAAAGCCTGAGTACACACAAATACAAGCAAGTTACTCACTATGCACTACACTATGCAAGTGTAGGTTGCAGGTATCACAAGGTGTCTTAGTAAAGAGGAGGTTTGCGCTGCCCACATACATTTTATCCCTTTGGTGAGAGCTGTCCAAGGCAACATTTGAACGACAGCATCATCTTTATCGTTGCTGTTATCAACGCTATTGTTGATAAAAACAGAGACTACTTCAGCTCAGTCTTACTTTTTACTCTCACATATGCTTCTAACTACAATTAGAGTCTGCACACATCTATTTTTTGTGGCTGGCCAATCAACTTGCCCAACATGAAATAAAAATTATTTTTTAAAAAACTACAAAAAGATCTAAGTTGAATAAGAGGTTAAGAAAATGGATGGATGTGTGGATATCAATTGATATCAGAATTTGTATCCCCTGCCCCCCAAGAAAAATCCAGTATTGGTCAGGCTGTACTTGTTTTTCTCCAAGAGGCCAACCACTATTGGTTATCTGCACTGCTGCCAAAGCCAACGTTGTCATTTGTAGGGTAAACAGGAAACTTGCCAGAAAACATGAGTCAAACAGCTGCCAGCCTCCAAAGGAGCATTTTTCAGAAAACCCAGCCATCCACTTGCCACATCTCTTCCTGCAGCTGCACTACAGAGAAACAAACCCACGCTGCATCGCCTCTAAACAGGTAGCGGTATCCTCCCCCTCCACACCCATTACTCCCCTGCTGTTGCACTGCATTTAGCAAGCCACGTGTGCTGCCAATACACCCCATTGTTCCTGCTCACTAAGGGATGGGGCACAGTGACAGATTTAAGCAGTGTGCCTCTGAATAGGGCAACAGACAACTGTGCATCTGAAGGGTTAAATATGCATGAGAGGCCAAAGCGGGTAAGGGCAAGGGGGAGTACCACCATTGTGTGACCTCAACATACAGACACACACACACACACACACACTCAGCCTGCATGGAACAGATGGGAGGATGTTAGAGGAGGCGAACAGTGAGCTCCCCCTTCACTCTGCTGTTACCCTCATTGCTGAGGACAGCTGGGAGGCAGACATTCCTTCTTCTCAGCTTTCAGAGGAAAACAAAAGAGTGTGTGGGACCCCTCCTACACACACGTGCATGTGTTCAGACACACACATAAACCCCCCCTAACCAAAAAACTGTCAGTGCAACTGTGGGCTGATCATATTTCAACAGTGTGAGCTTAACAGCCTGAAGAGGTATGAATGCTGAGCCTGGGACATTTGTTGAAGGTGAAAGTCAGAGTGAAAACACCAGCCCTGCTCACCAGAGCTGGCACGCTGGCACTTTAATAGTAGCAGAGCCTACTACTGAGAGCACTGAAAGAGATGAATAGCAAAGAAATGTTATATAAAACTGACATAAGCTCAATCTGCAGCTGGCTGCTCTTTTCTGGCCAACTCATCCTTTTAGTCCCACGTGAGTTGTTTCATTAACAGGTTCGCTGCAAAAGCACAGGACACAAGTTTATTACAGACAACACACTGGTCATACCTAGGGATGTCAAACATATGGCCAAAGGGTTCAGTCTAGTCCATTAAATGGCTTTGTAAACTGAGACATACTGATGAAACTGCACCTAATTTTATTAACACATCTAAGGCTGTTTTGTTAATGAATGGCAATGTTTTCAGAATGAACTTGTACATCTTTACATTAAAAGAAAGAGGGAAAATGTTTTGTTTAAAAAAATGTTTAGTTTTACTTGTCTGGCTCCTTTGAGATCAAATTGTGCTGTATATATAGCCCATGAACTAAAATGAGTCTGACACCTTTGGGCTAGAGGGGAAGCACCAATAAATGGAACAGTCATATTGCAGAGCGCAGGAAGACTTAACAACAACAATAAATGTTTACTTCTGTTATGTCAACACTGGGTAATACAGGATTATAGCATCATATACCTCTCAAAAACAGAAAGGCAGGGAATACAGAAACAATGCAATGCAGTCACTGACACAGCCTTGCTTTTATCATCACCGCAAAGAAGTCCAACTGGACTAAGACAGAGCAACTGTTTGAGCAAGTCACCAAAAGGGTGGACAAATGGCATCAAGCATGAGTGTGTGTAACCTCTTAACACATGCAGCCTGCTCTGCTGAGAGAAGTGGCATGCTGTTTGTTGTCCATGTGTGCCTCACATTTTTCATAACAGTTGGTCTTTACATGCTAACATACTTAGTTGACAATATAGTGTTTCAAATTCCCTCAGCATACACCACAGAGTCATGAAAACTGAAACTGTTACCAATCAATCAGTTAATAATCAGGGTAAGCTGTTCAAAGGAGGCAAGTTGCAAAATTAAACAGAAACACTGCGAGTCTGTTTACACTGCTGTAACTTTCATTTACTTTTCCTATAAGGTTGCCCTGGGAACAGTCCGGACGCTTTCTGATAGACTATTTACCGTAAAGCCTGATCCATTTATTACCCTTTATTTGCTCTGTGCATAGCAACAGCAATTTTATCTCTTAATCAACATCACTGTAAGGTTACAAAGAGCTGAGAGTAGAGACGCAGCACTTTAAATTCACATATTAGCAAGCAATGAATTGTGTTCAGTGGGTCAGAAGCTAAATATTACAGAAACTGGTTATGCATCAGGGGGCAATCAACTTGATAATGACATCTCCACTCAGTGCCAGTTGTATTAAATAGAGTGATAAAGCAAAAGGTTTTCCTGCCTGTATTCAGCACGGACAAAAATAATTAACAAAAAAATTAAAATCAGGCTCCCATGAAACTACTAGCAATAAACATAACAATATTCAAGTCTAGACTTTAGTTTTAAAGCGATTTCTTTGATTAAACATCACTGATGAACACCACTGAATATGTAATGTATTTCTAAGAATATAAAAATGTAATAGGTTGAAAAAGTGTAAAAACTATGGTATCGAGTTTCAAGCCAAAAGCACGTGTTGATTTTATTGTTCCAAACAGGTCTGGAAAGAGAGAGAACTACTGTATCGTCATAAGAAAGTTACAAAGTACAGTTATAATATTGCTGGCTAGACCTAATACACAGCAGTTTATGGACATGAACACAGATATAAAACTCTGAATGGCCCTGCTGCCAGGAGGGCAGCCTTACCCAGACTACCTTTTAGCTTTGAGACTATACAGAGCAAGCACAAAACAATGAACATTTCACAAATCATATACTTACACAAAACAACAGAATAACTGCCCTGACTTAGAAGTTAGCCAAGCCTCCAGTTACAAGATTTGAGTCATTTTCAAATGTGCCAAATACGTTATAAATAATTAAGTGTGGGAACTCCAGCTCAGCTGACATGAACAATTCGTAACTGTATAGATTAAAGAAGACTCCTATACAAATAGATATGCAGCCTACATAACGCTAACCCAAGCTGTTGAATTTAAACATGTTAAATAAATGGGTTGCACAAAAAGGATGAGCCAATCAACACATAATTTGTTAAAACTAGGTGTGCTGCTCCCATTTTTCAGCATCTTTTTGTAAATGAAATCTTGGTCAGACAACACAAGCAATTTAAAGACATTTCACGATAGAAGACATCTATACAAATAGATATGTAAAAAGACACAGATAAGATATTCAGGATATACACAAGCATGCTTCCCATAAAAGCTAACAATTATCCAAATGGATTCCAGGTTAGCATATATAAAGACTTTCACCATTTGTCTGCTGTTTTTTACAGAGAGATGTTTACAAATTACGTAATAAGGACAGAGGGCATTAGAGTGGAGCTAAGCCAGCTGGCCATTAAATATCTCAACACTCCGTCTAATGAACTGTTTAAAGTTTGAGGGATGGGACAAGACAAGAGAAATTAAAAAAAAGAGAGAGAGAAATAAACGTGAAATACTGAATGTTAACTCATGCAAAAACAACTAAGGTATGTACCTTGTACTCATAGCAAAGTGAGTAGCTGTGTCAAGAGGGAGTAAAAGCTAAGAGGCTGTGGTTTAAATGAGAACCTGTGCTCAGGCCTGCAAATCAGTAACCACAAACAATACTGAAGTGTTTTCAATACTGAAGGCATTTGCAGGATCGAGAGATGGTATTCTTCTGATTTCTCTCTGCAGGAACATCAGATAGGAGACTTTTTAACTGACTGCATTTCAGTTGGTTAAAGAGAAACAGCTGTACAGCATCTCCACCCATGACAACAAGCAGCACGCATGCAGCAGGATAGCACATGTACAGCCCAGCCCTTCCCCTCAGCGTTATCTTTATCGTGCTCTCCATTTTTCTGCATGAGAATGTCTGTGACTGCACAAGAGCAGCCAACATACACTTCGGAGGAGTTATTTAGCTAGTAAACCAGTAAATTCTTTTAATGAAAGCCACAGATTAAACTAGAGTTGCAGTAATGCCACATTAACAGGTAGGGCTTGGGTGGGAAGCGCTACATTATTTCCCCATTTCCACTGCCTCAACACAGCTGCACATGTTGAGGCATGAACATAGGCAGCACGTATCTGTGATGTACTTCACTTTGGCAGTTTTGGTTGAAACATGATAGGTGCCACTGAATGCTGCTGGGCTAAATAGACAAAAAAAAGAAAAAGAAAAAGAAAAAACAACTTCTGTGTAGCCAAGTATTTCTATGTTTTAGAGTTGTAATTGCTATTTTAAGTTGCTTGTAATGTAAAGAGGCATTTACTGCTGTGGCTTCACATTAAAAGCTTTCAAATGGAGATGCCCAGGAAGGCCTCGTTGAGAAGCAGCAACTGGAAGTGCAGCTTTATTTGCCAACAGTGTCAGAGATCAACTGAGCTACAAAGCAAGACATAGATGTTTTTCCAATTATATTATGGGTACTGATCAAATCTGCAGAAAGCTGATCCTCAATCCTTATCGGTAAAACCGTTTTCATGCATCCACTGCAGCCCTGAACTTTTCTCGATGTTACCTGGCAGAGGTGCATGTGAGAAAGCAAACTAATCAACCTTTAACCTGTCTAAGTCTGTGTAATGTCTGATTGTGCATATTGCGGGAATAGTATTAAAGGTGCATTATAGGTTCTGCATCCTCAATTATGCTAGGGTCTGCATGATATGAAGGTCAGCATCAGACATTGAGTATAAGGCTCCCTGCAGATGTGTAAAGACTTCAATGGACCAGGAATGACTAGTGGTTCATGCTTTTTGCAGCTGTCCAAGTAAACAAGTATATAACTTGTCTTAGTTCAGTGAAAGCTAAATTGGGCATCTCCTTTCCCTAAACTGCACAGTATGTCTAGTAGTGATAACACTTCTGTAGCAGACTATCTCAGTTTCTGGTAATGTCCTGACTTGATCCTGCCGACATTTTCAGAAGTTCAAGTGTGAAAACATCTTAGGATACTCCATTTTACCCCGCCATACTGCTACACAGAAAACCATTCACGATGCACCCACGTCATGCGCGCTTATGACGGTTGCTCACGGTCTGACACAGCTTGGATGTCTCAACCATTGGCAGATTCAGCATATGTGTGTGGGATGCTCGGAGCCTTATGTGTAAGCTGATGAACTTGTTTGAACAGGATGTTGCTGTTGAGTATCGGTGTGACAAAAAAAAAAAGCAGGAAAAAAAACAGCCCACACCATTTCAGTGGGCCTGAAAAACACACATCAAAGCTGAGGCGAGACAGGAGGGAAAAAAGACAAGACAGAAAAAAGGAGACTGAACTCAGATTAAAAAAAGTAAAAGACAGAAAGAGATTAACAAGATTTGACAATACAAAACCAAAACACATGAAACATAAGGTAGAATTTACAAAGATGGTCAAAAACATCAGAGTTAAGGTGAGTTAAGGAAAACAGAGTGACTAAATGACAGAAAGAAAAAGGCAGAAGCAAAGCAACAGAAGACAGGAGACTGGGGGATATATTTAGCAGCTCATTAGTCAGAGATGTCCTCTACTCAGCAGGCTGGTCCCTCAGATGAGGCCCTTTGGAAATCATTGACTCCCTGCTGCTTCAGACAACCACATGCATCTCACTGGAAAACAATTTACAAACCACCCCTCTTCTCCACAGCCTTAATGTTGCTTCAAAATGATCCTCAATTTCTGAAAAGAGGCCCAAAACCAAAGCTTTAAACAACACAAAGTGGCGATGTTTTTAATCATGACAACTGCATAGGTTTTAACACAACACACATTACATTAGCCCGAGGTGTAACCAGTACGAATGAGTTTACAAAGGCAGTTTTGAGTACATTTTGCAAGTTATCAGATGTGTGGTGGTGTGCCTGTACCACTACTGGTTTGACATTCATTAACCTTTATGATACGACATCTTTCATCAGTGAAGGGCCGGTCAAATATCAATAGGGTAGACTGGACAATGCACAGGCAAACTCAAAACTGCACCAAAACCAGTGGGAATACAATTTAAAATACAACCAGTAAAGACTCAAAATGTAAATCACATATTGTGACAAGGTTAGTGGTAGAAAGCTGGGAGGCAGTGCTGTGTAGCTAACAATAATCCTGGCCATCTGGGATGTGTACCAGTAATGGAACTGTCTGGTCAACAGTTTAAAGTGAATGAGATAGTCTTGCATCGCCTGTCCACACTGCAGCATCTGTTTTCATGAAGTATTTCTTTGTCTGGTGAGGCACTTAAAGTTTCCCCTTAGGGCTTGATTGGTTGGGAGAGCTGTTAAATGACACAAGATGAGAGCAGAGATTGATGGCTCAAGTGATAAACACACAGGTAATGAAAGAGAAAGGCTGCTGGATTTGACCAGACAGTTGCTAATGGGCTCCGGTCTCACCTGGCTAATGGCTAGAACCTAACAGAGAGAGAGAGAGAGAGAGAGAGAGAGAGAGAGAGAGAGAGAGAGAGGAGAGAGAGAGAGAGAGAGAGAGAGAGAGAGAGAGAGAGAAAGAAAGAAGAACAGAGACATCATATACAAAGAGGCCGTAGCATGCGCAATATAGTCACATACACACACACAGACTCGAGTTAGCAGTTCTAATTGCTGAGTGGTCACCTAGCTGAGGTGCAGCTTGTTGTTATTTGGGCTACAGAGGGCTAAAAGCCCTCTTTGTTCTCAAATTTCAGTAATGAGCCAGTAGCCAGTGTGTTGGATTGCTCCTGCCTGCCTGCAACTGCCTTGCTAACAGGACTTTAGGGGGCTGTTCTGAAGAGTTAATTGCATAGGAACCATTGTTTCCCCCTCCCTTGGGCTGCACTGTTTGTAAACCCAGCCTATCTAGCAAACTTTTTTTTTCTGATGGCTGGAAACCAATAGTGAGACCAATAGTGCGCGAGCAGGCTCACACACTGTGGTCTTTTTGTTATACACGCACACAACATTTTGTTGCTGCATAAAGCAACAAGTTTCAAAGAATTCAGCTGTTTGAAGCTTCAAGAAGTAGGGCATGGCCCATTCAGATATTTTCCTCTGTGGTCAGAGCAATGACGCTATGTTAGCCACTAGAGTCTACTCCATTATTAGAGAGAGGAGAGTTGTCAAGTCTTGTTCTGTAAGACTTAAAACTCAGCCTTCAAGAAAAGAAGTCCTCATATCCTTGGATTGGTTGTGTAAACTGATTTATGACCCCCCCCCCCCCCAAAAAAAGAAAAAGTATTTATGAGCACTAAAGCTCTTGATGAGGCAGAGAAAAATGTATTTACTCCATGAACGCGCAACAATCAACTGTTAAAAACAAACACAAATTATTACAAGGGAAATTAGAAATGCAGCCCTCTGGTCCCTGTCCTGCTCTCTTGACCCTTTCCCTCCACTATTTTCTTTATCCTATGCCCCCCCCTTTTTTTTCCCAGAGCATGGAGAGCCATTTCCCGTTGTCACATATGAACATACATTAACGTCACCACCACACAGAGCACACAGCAGGCTTGTTGGTGGGAGACTTCTGGTCCTTGCTGGCTCTTTCATGTACAGCTTTAACTCAACTTCAGAGGACAACTGTTTTTAGGGGACAATATTTATCTATTTAACTGGGACAGTAAGAGCATTTCTGTCTCCTGACACGCAACACATTTAGAGCAGAAAACATGCAGTATGGTTATGTGAATAGACCCTCTGAGCTTCCATCTTTACTCTTTCACTCCTGACTCACTGTCTGGGCCCACTTCCTCTGAAACAAACCACAAAGGCTTTCTGTTAGGAATTGACACCATATTAGGAACTGAGCTCTGTGCAGCCAGAATAGTGGGATGTCAGATAGACTCAGAAAAGACATGAAACAAGCAGCATTTGCACTGTGCCCTGAAAAGTCTCCAGACTGATGCTATTTATCGTGTGCATACACAAAACCCAAGGTGCTTCTTCGTAGTTATGTTTGTTTACTGGCACCACGCTTCAGTGAACAGGATGTTTTCTTTAGTATGTTGCTACTTTGAGAAGAATGTTGAGAATCATAAACACAAATGTAATCGTGTGAAGCAATCACAAACGCAAATCCCAGAGATCCATTTACATTAACCTAAAAGACAACCTGCTGGTAATCTCATTTACAATGAGCAGCTGACTGGCAGATATAAAAGACATCACTTGGACCGCAACTGGTTCTAAAAATACCTCAGCTCTGAAGGCTTTGTAACTACTTCCTAACAGGCTCTATTAGCAGTTACAAGAAATTGTTGTCCTGACCTTTACCAGAAAGAACACAAGGCCAACAATATAGAATCTTAAAGCTTTTCCCAGGCGTATTAAAGGAACCAAAGAAAGGCAAAGCAGATTTGAACTGTTACTGTCTATCATTTTGTCTCTCTATCACCTAAAGGTCAAATTTCCTAAAAGATTAATATCCACAAAAAGGTCAAAGAGTGGCATATAAACCTCCACAGACCAGAAGTACAGGTTTGTTGCTGCTCTGTGCTGTAGTGTAAACTTGTATGCAAAGGGACTATAGTATATTTTCTAGTATCTATTTCAATTCATCATTCACACTGCTGTTTGCTGGAGTCTGGAAAAGGCCTGATGGCTGTGATGAATTTTTATATTCATGAAATTTCCACAGCAATCTCCATCCCTGGAACACGTCAAGGGATTACCTGTGTGAATTATGTATGTTGAGCAGGAGTGAGCGAGAGAAAGAGAGAGACAGAGCGAGAGCCCAGTAGCTAATGATGACTTTAATGCTTTAAAATGACTGTTTTGCCTTTATGACAATATGTCTAATTATAGATTTAACACCATAATTCTGCTGTAAATGCCGCAATTAATCTCTTGCTGTAATGGCACTTATGTTTACGTGCAGCCCTTTATATAATCCTCATTTCTAATCACTTTTCTTGGATCACTTTTTGTTATCATGCTGCTTTCTCACCAATAAGCATCGGGTTCATCTTGCCTTGTGCGATCAGGGCTCAATAACGAGAAACAGAAGGAGCTTCAAGTTCTGTTTATTCTTTCTCTGTTTTCAGGGAGCCAAGTCTCTAAATGTTTCATTGCTCATTACAAGTTTCTTATGGTCGTGATTAAAGATTTAAGGTCATACAACAGTGCTTAATTGAAAATACTCCCCTGAAAACTCACTGGAAATCTGAAATACTGTACTCAGTATAAAAAAACCCAAACTTATGCATAAGCCAGTCTTCACTTAGATTTACTTAATATTTTGATCTCTTGTGTTAAGTGTTATATGAACCTTGAACTCTTGAACTGTGAGCCAGCATCAGGGTTTCCAGCTGAAAAAACATTTATCGGGGGACACTATTGGGGGCCTCTTTGTATTGGTTGAGATGTCCCTGCTAAGAACGGGACAATCGCAAAATTGCTTTAACGCATTGTGAACCAAAATGGCCCCGCCCAGTTGCTAACTGCAGTGATAGCAACCAATTCAGATAACGAACAGGTAGAGTTCTTAGCTGGCACGAGAGGACCTCAGCCCAGCACAGCGCTGGGCAATCACCAGCCTACAAAATCTTCGTCTCTGTTTCAAAAAACAAGAGCTTCTGCTTTGAAAATGTTGATTTTGTTTTTTTTTACACTTTACTATACTACTGCAATTCCTCTTTATCCCATGTGAGACATAAACCCACACAATTTACTATACTTACATACAAATATTACTTATATAAAACAATCCTATCAAACACTGTATAAACTGCTAAATTAGCTTACCCCTTGCTAACTAATATGCACCACTGTAGAGGTCAACAATGAAACAACAATGAAACATTTTGAATACTGTTACAAATACAGACTAAAGTCACTGTTATACAATAATCAAAAAGTCATATTTGTCTCCTAACTCAAAATTTTATAACTTTGCAGTAAGGGAAAGAAAAGATCCGACTAATATTTAGGATTTATTAAAAAAGACTTATCGTTTTGTACATAAATATACCAATAATGATCAACTTGACACAGGAATGACAAGCATTAGTGGCACACCCTCTGTTAGAACCAAGCTGAACAGCAGTACAGACTCATTATAGTCATTCACCTTGAGATTCATTAACATAATCCTGCCTTGGATTTCATTTTTGGGAGTTGTTTTGTTTCACTTTCCTTTCTCGATGTGGTAGGAATTAATACACTTCATGCCAAACAAATGTTGGGAGTCCAGAGAACCAGCTGTAATTTCCCAGCATCTGATGGACCATCTTAAAGACACAAGTTCTTTATGAGTATCAAAAAAAATGAAGTGGTTCTGTCTTTTGATACACAAAATTTTTAAATATATGTTTAACCCTATAGGAAGCATGGATAGAAAAGACAGGAAAAACTGGATTGCGCACACACACACATACACACACACAGGCATGTACAGTACCCTGAGCACGTGGGCCGGGGATTTGAGGACACACTTTTGTTGGTATTGGTAGACACTGTATGTGTGTGAGTGTGCTGGACGCAGAACGTGAGCGTGATACCAGCCCCCCTGGGCTCAACATGAGTCGTGTGTTACATAAGACACACAGAGCGATAATACAGTTGGGATCTGCAATCCGCTCCTCCCTTGCTCAACGGCACATCTCCCTGAGTTTACACTCCTTGTGCTGTTGTTTCTGACGCTCATAAACACATTTTATTTATTTAAGGAATTAAAGAAAGAAAATCAATTAACGCTTATAAACATCTGAGATTCTTAAACCGCTCCTAACACACACACACACACACACACACACACACACACACACACACACACACACACACACACACACACACACACACACACACACACACACACACTCACATAGTCTGCTTGCTCTCTGTGGCTAGGACATCTGGCACATTTAACAAGCTGGCTATGTGTGGAAAGTGCGTGTGTGTGTGTGTGTGTGTGTGTGTGTGTGTGTGTGTGTGTGTGTGTGTGTGTATGGGCAGTGCATGTGACGAGGTAGTGTGTGTGTGTGTGTGTTTGTGTGTGTAGGGGGGAGGGGACTGGAACATTGGAAGGCTGTAGTGAAAAGAAAGCTGGCACAAGTAAAGGGGTTCAGCAAGTCCACGGCATCAACATTACACTCCTTTAGGAGAAACAAAGGACACCAGCTTTATAGGTCCTGTGGTGTTTGATAAATACCTGTATTATGTTAACTGCATGTACCACATACAAAGTCAAATTTGAAAATCTGACACTTCACAAATAATCTAAGACCTCAGGGTAAAATCCCTAACCTGATGTGAGGGTCATTGTGGGGCAATAACCAAAGTTGTCTAGCCGTCCCAAAGGTTCTCAGAGGACTCTAAATGTCATGGTTGATTAAAACCTTATGACAGCAATGTGATCGCAAACATCATCTCTCTGTTTCACTCAGTAGCAGAGGAAAACTGTTGTGACTCATTAGGACAGTGAATGGATTCACAGAGTGTGTGGGATTGAGCTCTCAGCTGCCGCTCTGAGGCAGAGCAACCTGACCAACCCAAGGGTAAAAGAAGTCGATTTAATCTAACTGACCTGGAGGAGGAGGGGAAAATAACCTCAATCAATTCACAAGAGATGGGCAAAGACAACAGTTTACTTGATCTGTATCGTGTGAGCGCACAGGCAGAGAATTAAAAAAAAAAAGAAAAGGCGTGAGCGTGTGTATGTGACTTACCTAATGCGTGACCATGAGGGAGCAGGATGAAGAGGAGGAGAAGCACGGAGGCAGCCAGCCTGTGAGCTGGAGAGGAGGAGGAGGTAGAGGATGAAGAAGAGGAGGACAGGGCTCTCATCTGAAACGCTACCATTCCATCGCACATCTTTTCCTCCGACAGCCAGGGAGAGTCCTCTACAGCTTAACCTGTGCAGGCCACATAGACAGGAAGGGACAGCGCGGACGTGGAGGGGGAGGAAAAACACGGATTACTATCAACATTCAGCGAGGATTACGTAACCACAAGCAACACAGAGAGACAGGAGGGAATTAAGAGATAGCCACAGTGCACAGACTGGAAGACAGAGTCACAGAGAGAAGGCCTGACCTGCATCTTATTAAGCAGCAGCTGAATTCCTGATATTAATAACTGCATGAATGACTCTAAGTGCATTTCCTCCTCATTTATTTGATGTATGAACAGAATTCTCCAGCATTAGCTAGAGAGTTCCTCTGATCTCCACTCGATCCCTAATCTTGGCTCTGCCACATCTAACTGAATAAACCAGACGTTAAACTCTGTTGTAGATGATGTAACAAGATCACTGCCGATGGTGAGGCAGCAACACTGGCGGTGGGGCAGGCTAAAAATGTGTAAGTGAGAGTCAGCGCAAAATTTGAGAGTGATTACAACTGCAACTTTTGCAAAAATCCTGATGGTCAGAAAAAAAAAGGTGTTTGTCCAAGAAAAACCTTCCTCATGAAAAAGAAATATAATTTTCAAAAGTTCATGACTCAGACTGTACTATGCTGTTATAGCAGCAGACATCAGCAAATTTTAGACATTTCTTCAGCTATTTTTTATTTTTAATTATATTATTTATACACCCAAATAAACAGAGTTCCCTAAAATGTTATGCAAAGACACAGCTCTTTATATGCTCTGTTAGCTTGAGCTGTGACTCTACTCCACCACATCCTGCAGGTTGTTTCCAACGGAGTATAATGAAAAACATTATGCAAAAATAATGGCATTAAGTGTTGCTTTCAGAAATGTCTCCCATATTTTGGTAACCACATACTGTAAATTGCCAGTGATATCAGTCTTTTTTGTTTTGTTTCTTGCACTACTTAAGAGACAGGAGAAAAAAAAAATGTTTGCCCACTTACTAGCTCAGTAGTGCTGTAAATATTAAAAAAGCTAAGATGCAAATGTAATAAAAATGTAAAAATTAGACACTTAGTTCTCTGGACAGACAGCAAAGAAAAGCATGAAGGACATCAAGAGTTACTGTGGGACATCTTTAAACAGTAATATGCATATAGAGAGCAACAATGTCATCCTCCCGTTACGAATATCTCTCCATGATACCAACTTAAATAACTTCCTAAAAGCATTTGTTGGTTGATCGAGGTGATACGATGCGACACAGCCCATTACGTAAATGAGATGCAGGTGCACATGGAGCTGTTTACGTTGCGTCAGAGGGATTAGGATGAAGTAGAAGTGGCTGTGTTCCGTGGGAAACTAGATGGCCTGCAGGCAGGATATTCTCAAGAGGAGACAGAGGGCCCATTACATTTCCACAAGGCTGTGAAGCTAATGCCTACAGTAATGGCATGGCTGCACTTAGAGAGCTGCAAATTTAATTGCTGATCTGCTGGATGGCCACTGGCACTGCCACAACAGATGATACGGACTGTGTAGAGGGAAGTAACTGTAAGCACATACACACAAATGCTGGGAAAACACAGACCTTATTAAGTTGATCAGGTACAGGCCACGGACAGTACGGCTGAATTAAAATATAGCTGCTTCCTCACTACTTCACTAAGAACTCAATGAGAATGTGTTTCTTAGTTCGCTTTCTGCATCAAGGCTATTAGATATGTTGTAATTAACTTCAACACTGTACTTGCAATTGTCTGTGCTTCAGCAATTGAGTGTCCTAGACTGGGCTAAATTCCAAATTTCCAACATACACAAGGGGAAGTAGCCCACCCACTGCCTGCCATCTTTCTGATGTCCCCAAGAGTGGGATGGAGAGTCATACCTGACTGTGGCGCAGGCCAGTGGGAGACAGTGACGTAAGTCAATATTGGCAGGACAGTCTGGGCACTGCATTGAGCCAAAGGGCAGCTAGTCAAAAGCACATGCAAGGGATCTGTGCCAGCCATTTGATCCATAGATGCTTTCTCAATTTGTCTGTGTTGGCTGCTATGTTCTGGGTTATATAGAGGCCCTTCATTACCTTTTTGACAGATGAATGTCAATTTTAGAAGTATCAAGGAGAAACTTTATAAAGGAAAGACAAAAAAAATGCAATTGTTGGGGCTTAAATAACTGCTTAGAGTGGGATTTAAAATGCAGGACTGACCTCCTGAAAAAGCTGAGGGCATAGTATTGACCAACCACAATGTGTACAAAGTGAAAACTTAAGCAGAATTAGCTTAATTGCTTTTACACACTAGAGTCTGAAAAAAGAGAAAGCCATTAAGTCTCTGTTAAGGTATCCTCAAAAACACAGCTTCCAATTAGCTATAACAAGATATTTTCAGAACATGAAGGAATTTCTGCAGATCTTCTAATGCAGACTTTACATTCATGTATTAAATTGATTAATAACACAGCAGGCAGGTTGACAGCTAAAGCACAGGAATACTTCAAGTGTGGATGTCAACCCGCGTTGCAGCTGTGTAGGTTTCCTGTCAAATGCCGCCAAAGATGTTGAGCTTGACACATCACATTAAAGAATGTGCTGCTATTTTCAACCTCAAGTTTCCTGGAACACCTTTTTTTTTTAATCAACCCGCATACACAAGCATTTCCTGCCAGTAGCTACACGATATGAACAAAACATTAGAGACCCAAATCACAGAATAGGATCTATAGAGACAAAGAATACATGTTTGAATTACTGTGTATTTCAGTTTTATTGAAGTCATTCTAAATGGTTGACATCTGATGGCATTATTACCTTGTAACTACTTTATATTATATTAATACCACTATCAAATTACAAGTACCAACAAAAAGGTAACTAAAAAGACAAAAGGAAGAAAGCAAATGCTATTTTGGCTGACAGGCTTGATGAAAAACAGGCAAAGACATCAAATATAGACAAATGTTGCAGTAACTAAACAATGCGTACCTTCACACATGGCAATTTCCTTGTTTAATAGTAAATACAGGTTTCTGCTGAAGAGGTCTATTCTTAAGAATTTCTAAATTGTGTGACTTTCCTACCCCTGTAAAAACTTAGATTAAAAAACAGAAACAGCATACTGTGCCAGGAGGACATGAAGTGGCAAAAACAGCCAACCAACAAAACTGGTGTGGGCAGTTTCTACCTTGCTATCAAGTTTAGATGAAGAAGTAAAGTCTATTTCCCAAAATTTTCAATCTGCACTTCACTGTCTGATTACCAAGACGAGCGGTGCACTAATCTAATATTTGGATCAGATATCGGGCTGATCTTGACAAAAAAAGCTGGATCGCATATCGGTGACAACTTCCCAGTCTGTGTGCAGATATATTCAGATTTTTTTCAATGTTGTTCTCTGTTTATGTCACCATGCAACAGCAGCAGAGCTGAAGGAAGCTAACAGCAAAAGAGGGAGCAGTTTGGAGGTATTTTATGCCTGCTAAACTAACAGCTTTTCTCTGTATGTTTGCAGAAGTTTTTAATTAAGTGCAAACTGTGGTCAGGTGAAACACTCAGACAACAACAAGGTTTCGGTTTCCCTTTCTCAATTTTACTCTTGTTATCTGCGCCGAGAGAGACATATAAGGAAGAAGGAAGTTGTTTCATTAAGCTTTTATTACACTTACAGTAACACAATGTAAACTAGATTAATATTTAACTTCAGCTAACTCAGCTTCACACTGCGTGTTTAAGAGGAGGCTTAAAAAAGGAGAAACTGGCATGACTTTAAAATACAGCAGTACGTAGCAGCCTAATGACTCGCTTTGAGCTGAAGTGAGATGAGTGCAAATAAATCACATATAATCACATATTTATTTTAGGTCTGTTTTTTTTCATGTATTAGTTTACTAAAAAACAATTCAGTAAGCTTATATTCTTCAATGGATTCAGGAATGAATTCACATTTTATTTTACAAAGTTCGGAAATAAAATGTTTATGTAAAGCCAAATAAAAGGATGATTCCCAGCCTCTTCCTCTGTGGAGTAAAACGGCTTTTTAATTTAAGACTGGTATTGGATTGGCAGCAGATACCCAAATCCAAAGTATGGTCATCCAATCGGACAAACTGGATCCCTAAACAAGTTTAAAATGAATAGAATAGAATAGAATGCCTTTATTGTCATTATACAGGATGTACAATGAGATTGGAGGGAAACTGATATGGTACTCCATTCTCTATTTTGGTCATATTTGTTTGTTTATCTCATCCCATTTGTTACATCTGCAGGCCATACTTAAGTCTGGTACATTAAAGAAGTAGAGGTTTTAAAAAATAAACACATTTTTAGAATGTGTAGTCTTGAACTTGGGGGGGGGGGGGTGTGCAAGTCTCCACTTCAGACACCGAAGAGCCAACCAGGCAGCCAGCAGACTGCTGCTGCAGTTTTTCAGCTGCCCGAGGCTCCTGGAATGCAAAGGGAGCCAAGGAGAGCAGCAGCACAGGCATGTGTCCGGGAACAGAGAGCACTCAGTGCGCCAAAGAAACAGCCCAGAGGAGATTTCCACCCGACAGCCTTCCGTGCTACTGCTGCTGGTAGGGCCTGCGTGGGCCTATGAAGGGAGCCCAGAAATGGGGCTCTGCATGGTAGCAGAGAAAGGACCCTTTGTTATGAAGTACTATAGTGTTAAATCCCACAGTGCCTTAGCATCCCTCTGTACTGCCGCAAGGAGAGGGATAGAAAGAGACAGAAAGATGAAGAAGAGGATAAAAAACAGAGAAGGAAGATGAAACAAGGGAAGAAAAATTTGGGAAATATGATAGTGGTGAAAGATGGGGAAATCTAAGGAAAGGATTTAAGGCAAAAGCAGCCCTCTCATTTTTACTCACAACGTGTTTTCTCTAGTTATGTTGTCAAACAGAAAATGCCTCCAAACTCAGGGCTGGGAGTTATAAAAATTTCAATGCAGTTACATAATGTCTTTTGAACTAAGAACCATTAAAGCTGCACATTGTATATCTGTTATTCTGCGGAAGCCAGAGCTTGTATGCTGTGTGAAAACAAAACAAGTCAGTCTAAACAATGGGGAAAATAAAGAAAAAAAGAAAGAACTTGAGTGAGTTCAGCAAAGACAAACAGCCTTTCTTCTCAAGTCTTAATTCTGTCTAAAAACCCTATCCAGCAAAAATAAGCTCCAGGAATTAGACCCAAACATTTGGGTATCGTTTAACAACAACTAGTAGGTGTGACAGCATTGGGAAATACTGGGAAATTTGGGGGCAATAAGCCCATCGTCTTATTGAATGTATTGCAGTGTTTTCACATAAAACATAAGCTGACAGCAGAAAGCATATAGGCTGGATTTCTAGAGAGCAAACTAAGCAAAGGGTGAGCACAAACAACTTACTGTTTGATTAGTGAACCTTGACCTGCTCAATAATGTAGCCTGTAGGCAGGAAACTGCTCACTCACAGTATCTTTTACACATGTGCGAGCATTTCATTTACAGAAAACGCCAACATATCCAAGGTTATTATAGTTAACCGAAACTAGGTGTGAAAAATTTTAAAAAGTAAACTTCTGAAAAAAGAAAAACTTCGGTGCATGTTTATCAAGACTGGGATGTCTATGTCTTCTGTTTGTACTGAGACAAAAATAAAAAGCTTATACTAATTTAAATAATATAAAACTATAATAACTGCACTGAACATCTTAATTTAAATAAAGGGCTACTGTAGCAATAATACATTTTCTCATGGTATGTTATGAAACAACCAAAACAATAAGAAGGTGGTGCACAGAGATTGGATCAAAAACATTTTTCAGCCTATCAAACGAACACAATAGGAAATTGGACCTGAATACTTCCCAGACTCTGATCTTCAGTGTAAACACAACAACAGTTCACATCTGGACTTCCCTGCTCTCTGTTTGGGTCAAGTGTCACATCTTACCCTTTCCCTGCTAACAGGAAACGACTCCAGAAAGTTTTACTGGAACAAAAGCGAAGGGTGGGAAACTGCACTGCTGGGAGTGAGGGAGGGACCCCCCCTCCCCCTAAAAAAAAAAAAAAAAAAAAAAAAAAAAAAAAAAGCTCAATGATGTATCTCTGCAATTGTATCAAACGTGGTCAGCTGGTTCTTTTTAGCCGTCCTCCGGCAGTCACACGCTTCGACACGTGCAACTGTACTGTGAGGTATTTAAACAAAGAGTGCGGTGGGCTGCCAATGCCAGCTGAATAAAAAGAGAGAATATCCAAACCAACCCAATTATAACACGTAAAGCTACTGAATGTAACCGCTTTATCTTTTCCACCCACTCAGCTTCTCATATTTCCACCATAAACAATGCAATACACGCAGACCTCTTGCTTCCCTGTTCCCCTTTTTGTTGTTCACATGGTCAGACGTAACGTTATTACAGCGGGTAAGTGTTAGACGGGACTGGCCAGCTATTCCAGACAATTTTCTCTTTGTTTCATTGTATCTGACAAGTCAAGGTGTGACATTCCCACAGACTGAAACTTATATCCAACAGACCCGACAGCGAAAAAACATGACATTTGCCCAAACGTTGACTACGTTTATCACACGCTAGCTTAGTTTAATAGTACATCTCGTATGCTCAAAAAACACAAAACTGCCAACTAATTACTACCACTGACGAGTTAATAAACGTTAACCTAACACGGGTGACGCTTTTCCTGGTTATTATAATAATTATTATGTAATGACCAAATACTGACGGAGAGAACGAGATAGATAAGAGCGAGAGATCTCTTGTGGCCTGTGTGCTTAGGTTGCGAAAATACGATCAAGACTCACCAACGTAAAGGTTACCAGCAGCAGCGAGCCCTCCTCTCTCTAGGTTCACATTCGAGGCATTAAAGGCTGTGTAAATGGAGACGCTCGGACTTGAGTGTGGAAATATAAAAATACGACGTCCTCGGAGTCAAGTTCCGTCAGAGCCGCTCCGCTTGTTCCTCTTCCTCGACTCAGCGAGCTCTTTATTTTAGGTGAGCGGAAACACTCGCTGTGAAAACTCCACGGGGCTGGCTCGCTCTCGCGCGGTGTCCATGGCTACCTCTGTAAAAAGGGCGGGTCCAAGGCATGTCAAGTCACTGGGCTGGATTTCAAAATAAAAGCACTGAGTTTTGAAGGGGGAACAAAAGAATCAACAAAAAGAAACCCAAAGGACAATAAAAATGCAAGTGTCTTAACTATATAATACAGTTGCATGTTTAACGTCGTATAAGTCCAGAAGTTTAAGGTTGATTGATGTGTTAGATATCAAAGAAGACCACTGCTGGATGAGCTTTATGAGACAAAACAAGAAAAAAAAATATTACCAGAGAATTAGTAATAATCTAAAATAATATTCAGCTGTTTATGAGTTACGTCCTGTGAGGTGACTTGAAAAGGCGTTGCTGTTTTTGTTGATATGACAAAAATATAACTATTTCATTTCTAATATCTAGTTTTTATATCATACTATTTCTCAATTGACATTTTACGGTTATGAAAAAAGAATGGGATTATGTGATTGAGATTTGTCCCCATTTTGCCACAGAACTGAAAATGCTAAGAATAGAAAATAATAGCGCAGATGGGCTGTGGACACGTTAATATAATATAATCTATTTGTGTCTTTCAGCTTGGCATATATGTTTGAATTTGTGTTTCATGGCTCTTTTATGAAATTATATATTTTTTTATGTCTACTTTTTTCAATTGGTCACATGATTCAAGGTTTAGCACTTTTGGCAATTCTTTATAAATATCTCTTTAACAGACAGCTGTCTGTCTCCATCTTAATGGGGTTGATGAATTGTAAATATCAGGCATGGCTAAAAAATACATTCTGGACTCTATCATTACATCACAGATAACATCTGAGATGTAATGATAGATGTATTAGTATTTCAATTATCTCCCAGTGTTTATATCTACTTAATAATTTTCCCTGTGATGTTTGCAGAGGCAACCAACAGCACCTTGGTTGGTGCCTCTGCTGGTATGTTTCATTAGATCTTTTGATGTGATTTCTACATTGGTTTTGATGCAGAGAAAGTACATCCCGGTGTGCATTAACTCAGATGCCTGGTTCTTAAACTAAGGATGAGATGCATAAATTGACACATGATCTAAATCTCTGCCTGAATGCAATGTTCCTGTACATGGAAGATAGAAGGAAATGAGTGGGAGCATTTTTGCTTTCATCCGCTTAGAGGGGAAATGTGAGATCCTTGAGATTGCTCATTATAGCTAAATGCAGTTTACTCATCATTTTCACTGTAACTCAGCAGAACATAAATCTTTACTGCAAATAAGGATTAAAGGAGGTCGGCACTCTTTTTGAACTCCCTATCTTACCCAAAGAGTGTTGACTGATCGCTGCAAACATCACTGCCCTAAAGTTATAGATCAGAAAATATTTAACTAATTCTGTCATCCACATTTATAGAAAACAAATGAGATACTGATGAAAAAAGGCAGCTGTGGCAACCAAATAAGGTCTATCACTGAGTTATGTTGAATTGGACAACATTAACCTGATTTAGCTTTAATGTGAGTATAATTTCATCCTTATCATACAGTAATCTGTCACTTATCCTCTTAAATCCACTCCACTCATGTGAATAATTTCATTTTATGTTAGGAGGGAAATTCCTACCCGGGTTTGAAGACTGAATGATTGCAAAATGCCTCAATGTCCAATAAGAGATTTTTTAAAACATAGCAATTAATTTTGCATCATTGTCTGATGTTTTGCAAATGTGTTGTTTCTGCATAGCATTTAAAACCCACTTTTTAATTTTACCCTCTCCAGTTCTGCTTAAATTTGGCTGCCGTCCTAATCTCTACTTACACACTTGTCCTGTCTTAATTCCCCCTCTTTGCATATGAAAGTTTCCTTTCTCTTCTCTTCTCTGTGAAAAGAAATCATGATAGCAGAGGTTTTGAAATCCAGGCACTGCACCAAGTAGAGTTCAGCCAGTTATTGGATTATGCTAAGACTCCAATTCGACACTTGACATGCCATCGAGTCCTGTACAGAAACTCCTACCCAGGAGAGAAACAAGACACCAGTGCTCATTGTTACCACTTTCTTCATTAAAATGAAAATATATGCAGTAAGGTGGTTTAATATCTAATCATATCTCTTGCTCCATATTGAAATACACTAGATAAATAAATGAGGTATAGCTTATCATGCACTGTTCTGGTCTTGTGTTCACAGAGATAAGACTAGGGTATGCTCCAGATGCAAAAGGCTATTCTGTGTTAAGAGATAAAATAAAAAGTGCTAGACTTGTACAGGAAGACCCCAGGCTGTATGTAAAGTAATCTTTGAATGAGACCGAGTTAAATGTTTGTGCTAGTGCTGACATCTAGTGGCTGCGTCAACTTCCTACCTACATGTACAGGTGTTTCAATTCATTATATTTGCTGGAAAAAGGAAAAATAAATGAAAAGGTAAGCAATTAAGATTATATCGTTCTCCATATATAATTTTAACACCGGAAAATTGCGCATTTGCAGTCTGAAGCCAGTGCCGAGTCCAGCTATATGGACGGTTGCATTGCGGCTGGTGGCGATGGTGATGATAGCATTATTTGTTGAACTGTCCTGAAATTAAAATTATCTCAACGTTGACATTTTGAAAGGAATAGTTTGAAAACCAGTGTAAGAAAGAGTGTTACACTAACGTAGCACAAACACGCCAACAGACGCAGTCGACCTCAAACCATATCTCCCTCCTTTCTTGGCAAGTGGTTCCTTCCACTTGCTTCCGTCTTGGTGAGCGCTGCTTCCATTTTTTATTTTTTTTTGTCAGTCGTTTTGGTACACAGAAAAACTTCAAGGTTGTAGCGGTATGCTCAGATTGAGTGAGAGTGTTTTAATTTTCATACTGGTATAACAGTTGCTCCAAAAGCTAACTTTACACTGAACTCTAACAAGCTGTCTTCAGTTACTTTCATTATTTGGGCTTAGCTATGCTTTTTTTGTAAGCTTTGTGTGTGCAGGTGTATTTGGGGTTGTTCTTATCGATTCGAGAAAAGTAATCTGTGTTTCTTCACCTTTCACCTAGTTAAACATTACTCTGAGGCCCCGTGTGGCTGGTCCATGTTAGTGTGACACCACTACAGAAGCTACAGAAACAGTAAGTGGCAAATCATAGGGCTGTGAAACTGACCGACTTATATCGGTGAAAAGTTTATTTTAACAACCATGTATACATTGTAATGCTTATTTGGTTACTTTAAGTTAAATTGCCTTTATCCCTTTTGGGCAGAATGTCATAGATTTGTGGTCCTGTGTCAATGTCATCATCATAATGTACAGTAGACCGGAGTAGACAGAGCCCACAATACACGTGGATTTTCAAAATACTCTCCTCCAGCACATTGCAGCTAAAATATAACAAAAAGGATTAAAAAAAAAAAAAAAAGCTGTGCTATGAGGGGTAGTCATATCCAGCTGACCATAAGTGATAAAGAGGAGGTGTAAAGATAATCATAACGTTTGTAGTTTACTAGTTATAGTAGGAGCAGAGTGCACACTGTAAACCTCAGACGTCGATTTGTGGTATTCTTCTATTTTAACTTCATAGCTTCGGTACATTTTTAGTTGTAGGACTGTTAGTATGATAATCCAAAATGAAGCAATCAAAAATAGTCAGTGTCCTGTGTTGAGCCCTGAGCAGCCCTATTGTCTCCTCCTTGCCGTCTGATCTTTAGTGGCTGTGTTTAAAGCCCTTTCTGGAGACAGACTGTACTTTGACTTCCATTTAGTCACCATGCTTTCTTATTTACTGTTTAAAAATCCTACATGGGTTACCCTCATGGGTTGTTAAGATGCAAAATTAGGGCTGTGCTATATCACATGAACATGTAGTGCCCTGTAGGTTTCTGTATTTTGGTATAAACAAATCTGTTAGAGGAAAGACTATCACTTTTTATTATGCTCCTGCCCAAAATAAAATGGGAGGATATTGAACAGCTGACAGTAGCTAGATGGTGAGAAACTGGGGAATCCCAGATTTGTAGGTAAAGAGTCTGTTTATAGTAACATCAGTTCTAGGCTGCAGCCTTATTGATTAGCCTATGATGCCAACTTCTGATTGGCTGAGTATAAAATGTGAATACCTTGTAAGCCTGCGTTATGTCTGGCTTATTGTTATAGATTATATAAATAGAAAGGCATTATATAGTATACACCCTTGTACAAGAGTGCAGTATATACTTTCTCTAATCTGTTTACCATGGAAATTTTTTTCTGTTCTAGGATGTGGTTACCAGAAAGTCTTTGTAGAAATATTAGAGATAATTGCAGAATATCAGTCTTTTACAGCATGCTTAAAATTGTTTTGATTTAATGAGTATTCTTAATATCGAAAGCACATTTTTGCTGGAATATGTATAATTTTTTACTAACCCAGAGGTGACTAAAAGTATTTGGATAAAAGTTTAGGTCAAGGTCTCCAAAATTAGGGCAAAATACTTTTGTGGAACATAATACGATGTCTGCCGAAGGGTTTTCTGTTATGAAATGGGGCTGTAATGATATCCTGACTTCTACATTTATTTTATATTTTTATTAATTGCGGGAGGATTTCCCCATTGGTGATTGGTCTTGTTTTGTTGTTTTGTGAATAGTTTTATTGCAAAAGATGATATTTGTTAGAACGTAGAAGTGATTTGTGTGTAAAGCTGTGAGATTTTCTTAATTCTCAATTGCATTGACAGGTGCAGTGACACTAGAGCAGGCCCCAGTAAAGTGCAGGCTAGAGGGGAATGACTGTTCAGATATCTGACAGCTGAAATGGCGTACTCACAGATCCGCTTGAAAATTCTTCCCAGTATTCGCTGCCTCTTTGACAAAATGGTGCGAGTCAAAGTAGAGGGACTCACTCCTCACAAACCAGTGGAGCTGAGGTCCAAACTGGTTGATGACAAAGGTGTCACTTTCAAAGCCTCTGCCCTGTACAAAGCAGATGAAACTGGTCAAGTGGATGTCTGCAGCACACCCTCTCTTGGTGGCAGTTACACCGGTGTGGAGTCCATGGGTTTGTTTTGGAACCTGGCACCAGATGCTCCACACAGTAAACTCCTGAAGAAGGATGTGCTCAGCCCAATACGTGTGGACCTAGAGGCTCTTAATGGTGAGACTGGTGAGCTTCTAGCATCTGAATCCAATGAGAGAGGATACATGACTGAGGGGATGAAGAGAATACCTTTACAAGAGGGCAGAATACGAGGTGTCCTCTTCATACCACCAGGTTAGCTGGATTTTAGTGGAAGTAGAATTCACAAAAATACACAGAAATTGGAAATGTGTGTAGTGAACATTAACGACCCCCCCCCCCCCCTCTTTTTTTTTTTCTTCTTTTTTTTTAATTTTAGGAAATGGCCCATTCCCAGGAATTGTAGATTTGTACACTTTCGGTGGAGGTCTTACCGAACCCAGAGCCAGCCTCTTGGCAAGTAAAGGTTTTGTTGTTCTGGCACTGGCTTATTATCGTTACCAGGATCTACCAAAAAACCCTAAAAACTTGGATCTGGAATACTTCGAGGAGGCGGTCACATATTTGAGGAAGCGGCCAGAGGTTAGTATTGGAGAATAAAACAGCAAAGATCATATTTATAATAAGTATCTCAGTTTTAAAGTAGAGGCCCTTGTTTGTATTTAGTGTGTCAGTGTTGCCACCTGCTGGCTTTTTTTTCCCCCTCATGTCACCACTATGGATTAATGACAAAAATTTATATTCTTCAAGTCCTTTGCAAATTTTGCATGTTAAAAAAATCTAGAGCTGAAACAATAAGCTGTTCGGTCTGTTTGTGCTTTTCCTTCTTGTTAATGTTTAACCTAAACTATTTGTCAGATAGAGCAAAATGCAGATTATAAATTTGGAGGACTTTTCTAGATTTGCTTTTGTTTGGGGGCATTTTAGTTATAATAATTAATTGGTTATGTATAGAAAAATCATCAGCCTCTCTTTCTTTAAGCTCTGGTTTTAGATAGTATTGAAGCCTGATTGTAAGCAGAACTCAAAGGTCAAAGTAATTTTGATTTTGGAGGTTTACAGCAATATATAAAGATCTGTGGTAGCGATATAGACTTTCTCCACACAAACTTGCCAAATGTTTAGGGGTTCCATTCAAACAGGCTGAGCCTAAAGAACAAAGAAATGTTACTGCTATGGCCTGCACTGTAGTAGCAGATGTACACCTGTTACTTTGAAAAAGTTCACTAACATAATACCTCTTTATACAGGTGAAAGGTCCTGGGATTGGCATCATATCAATCTCTCATAGTGGCGGTTTGGCTCTGAGCATGGCATCTTTTCTCTCTGGGATCTCAGCGACTGTCTGTATTAATGCCTGTAATGCAAACACTGTGCTGCCTTTACACTACAAAGACATTGTAGTTCCTCCACTCCCCCCTGTCATGAAGAATGTGAAAACCACAGACTCTGGGCTTTTAGATATACGTGACGCCTTACCAGACCCTACCATGAAAGAGCACAGGGCGTCTTTGATTCCAATTGAACGGGCCACCTGCCATTTCCTGTTTGCTGCTTCCGAAGATGACCGCAACTGGAACAGCACACTTTTTGCCAGTCGGGCTGCTGAAACATTGAAAAATCATGGCAAAAAATCCTTTGAGGTGGTAACTTATCCAAAAGCTGGACATTTTTTGGAGGTCCCTTACATGCCTTATTGTCCGTCTGGGTTTCATGCAGCTGTAGGGAGTGTTGTGGTGTTTGGTGGCCAGCCAAAAGCTCACTCTGAGGCTCAGCTGGACCTGTGGGAAAGAGTCCAGGAGTTCTTCAAGAGCCACTTGGACAACAAGAGCACTTGATAGCAGGAAATACTGTATCAAGTCAATCAAGTATCTCTGAATGGTTGTTCTTAGCGATGCTTACCAGTGCCTGCAGTTTCTAATTAATACAATTATAAGAGGAATATTAACTTAGGACCTTTGGAAACCTTCCAGTGTTCTGCATTGGAACCCCCCCCCCGAGGCTCGTGGCACAAAGTTCTCCTGAGAATCAGAGATTTTGACTTGTCATAGGAAAATGTAAATGGACTGCACATAAAGCTGCTGTTGACCACTCAGAGAGGTTCACACTTCAAAGTGTAGTGGGAATGGGGTGTGGGGTTCAGTATCTTGCTCACTTCATGATGCGAACTGAACCAAATTACCAACTGTATGAGTAGTGATCTTTTTCATAAGCACAGCCACCAGCTCACACTTGATTGTTTTAAGTATTCCACAAAAGCACTTGCACTTTTCCTGAAATGACAAAATATCTGTCTACAAAGTGTCTCACAATTACCTCTTCTCCACTGACACAGGTACAGAGACAGTTCTGCTTTATTGCCTTTTCTGAACTAGATTTCATTTCCACATGGGTTGGAAAATGCAGATTATTTAGTGTTGCAAAGCGAAAGTTGGGATAAATATGTCTGAAGGAAGTTATTGTGCCAGTAACGTTGCCTGAACTTAAATAAACCTAAAATTAATGTGTTTTTTTGCTTGCTGTTGTAAAGTGACTTGAAAAATTCTGTATTTTAAGAAAGCTGAAATAATATTAAAAAAAGCATAAGTCATTTTTTGTACAAATATCAGACGTTTCTTACACATAATGAAAGATATGTGTTATCATATACAATATAATGTGACAGAGCGGGTGGGGAGAAGATTCATGATGAATGATAATGAAGCAAAAGCAAATATTTTTAATTATTATTCAATGCCCCACTATGCTTGTTTTATTCTTATGCATGCTAAAGTTTCAATCCTTGGAAATATACATGAAAGGCTTTTGTCTGTTTTAAAGGGTTGGGAATACATTGATGGTTCGAGCAAGCCTCCGAGATTTTATGAACAGAGTAGCGTGGATCAAAGAAGGGAGTCTGATTCTGAGTCAAGCATACAGAAATCTCTGCGGCTATCAGTGACATTTTAATCACATGAAGATTTGGATTTACTGTCTAATAGGATGACATCTTATTTAAAAAAAACAGGAAAACATGGGATTATTCAAATATGACACCAGACATCAGTTTCAAGGCATCTTTTGGGGGAAAAAAAAGTGGTTCCCTTATTGATTAAAACATGCACTAAGAAATGTGCACTAAGAAAGGGGTATGCTTTCTGCTATTTTCAGCAAACCTAAGAGGAATGTCACAAGCTCCTATGAGAGTACAGACTGAACAAGACAACAGGAGCAGTGTGAGAGGAGAGTGCAGTTAGCCTACCTTTGTATTTGAATTTGAAATCCTTCATCCACATTTTTGACCAACATAAAGGTTTATATAGTGATTAGAAACAAGTTTGAAGATAATGTAAGGTTTTGTTTTAAAACTAACATTTCCTTAAACAAATAGTTTTTTTTTTTTAAGTGATTTGGCGTCATATTGGAAATGTAAACATCCGTTCCTTTTATTTCCCAGTATGATCCAGGCTGGCCTTCCTCCATGCTGCTTGTCATTCATAAGATTGAGTGGAGTTTCTTGGTGCTACATGAAGAGGAGGGCTCTCCTCTTCAGTCTTGCACCTCACGCTGTTAAATATTCAGTTGCAGGCTCCCCTCACCATCCAGTCTACCAATAAACGGCCTCTCACAGTGCGATTGGCAGCGGCAGCAGGAGTAACAGTCTGTCAGCCACACATATTTTTTTTTTTTTTTTTTTTTTTCTGGACGGCGAGGGGTGATGGTACAGTGTTCTCGGTGCTGCAGGCGTCGTTCCCGGAATGGACACTTCGCAACCCGGTGTGGTTTTAGGTGCACTGGGTGTCAGATAGTCCAGCATCCATCCAGCCACACGGCGCACGGATTTCAGTGACTGATTTCTGCCGTGCATCCGCAGTACTGGGGAAATATGGGACATAGCGTAGGCTTTCCATTTCCCTGTGCTTTGATATAGGCTGGGATTATTTTAACATGTATTTTCCTCCCTAATTTATCAGACTTAATTACTGACAAAAGACCACATCATTGCTGGCAGCTGCTCGCATTTCCTGCCTGTGTCCGCCTTATAGCTTCATTGACTTATCCCGTGCAACATAAGCTCTGATATGTAGATTTTTTCCCCCCTTTTTAGTATATATATGTATATATAAAAAGCAGGTCAGAAATACCTCTTTACCCCTGGCTGTTGACTCTTGGTCAGTCTTAAAAAAAAAAAAAAAAAAGCCACAAGAATCTCGGAGTTAATCGACATGGATAGTGCAGGGAGCCGGGCAGCGACGGTGGAGGACGGTGCAGTCAATTTCACAGCAGCCCACCTCTGGTTGGATCTCCTGAACGCTTCGAGCCCATCGACCCGGTGGGACAGCAGCCCACCTGCCGAGGGCAGCGGGCTGCACGAGCAGGAGCGACTCGTGCGAGAGCAAGCCTACCGGGACTTCACCACCACCATTCAGGTTTTCATCCTCATAGGTTCGCTATTCGGTAAGTCTGCTCGGTGCTCTTACGCATTCAGTGCAAACTCAATAGGCAGCCAGAAAAATATAGAATAAAAAGCAGCCTAATTTTTATTTACTGATTTTGTTTGTATTGCTGCTCAGTTTTTGAACTATAAGGCACTGTTTTTCAAAAAGCGTCAACAGTTTGACTCCAATCTGGGTCATGGGGATCTTCTAGTGCGCCCAACCCGTGTAGCCTATAATTGATTTGAGACATTTTGCAACATCTAACGAACAGCTGCATCATCAGTCGTCATTTGGTCAGTATTAAACAGTAAAATAATATCTTCTATTTAAAACATAATGCAAGAATACCGCTAAAAGTAAACGACAATTCTAGAAAATCAAAAGCGTGAGGCAAAGAATCAGTTTTATTAGTGTGGGTTCCAACCCAAACAAACAAAAAATTAATTTTTATTGCATATCCTGTTCGAACCACCAGTTACTGCCAAATGTAAACAACCTGCTTAAGGCAGTGTAGTACTTTGTGACATAAACCCTTACAGTTCCCACTTAAAATGCCAAGGTGTGTTACCCTTTTATCCCCACATATCTCTAGGCCTCATGTGTGGTGAAAACTTTGGTTACCTGTTTCACCAGTAAACTCATAAATAGTAGCAGTAACTTACTGTAAAACAAACAAACAAACAAACAAAAAAGGAAAAACACAATTTAAGCTTCCTTTAAGCTGAATATGTTGATGATGGTGATGGAAGTGAGGATCATATCATATTTGTCACAAATGTTTGTGTGTTACCCTCACTGCCCCGCTGCAGAAAACACACACCCAGTGTTGTTTGGAAACCTATGGGCTCAGTGAGAAGCTGGAGCATAGCTCATCATGATGAAACATTGTGCAATTGACACAAAACAGGCAAAAAAGAAAAAAAAAAGACCAAATGACTTGCTTTGATCCAGTGCCACCTCCTGCTATTCAGTGCAATGTGCAGGGTCAGAGAAGCATGCCTCGGATAGCTGGAACAATTGCCCTCTGACAGCATGGCTCAAAATGCCTTCCTCCCCCCTCTTTTCTCTGCATGTTGTATGTGTGGTAAGGAATACATACACCAATGAACCAAATCAATTTCCAGGTAAGTGAATAACATAAATTCTCTAATGTCAATACAATTGGGCACCTTCAGACTCCATACCGCTCAACAAAGGCTGGGACTGATCGTTGGACACTAAACCAGCAGATTCTCACAGAAATATTAATGCCAATTATCAAAAGCCAGTGAGTGATAAAGTACAAACAGACTGTATGTACAAATAATGAAAATAATTATAATGGGTTCCCCTTTGCTAATGAAATTATAATGTCAGGATAATCGCTACTGGAAAAAATAAATGGAGCACCAAATATCTGAATCACTTTCAGGATCAATGACAAATTGAGTAGTCATTGTAAAGCTAATTGAAGGAGCTTCATCAGTAGGCACCTTTAAATACATACAGTATGTAACCTGCAGGGTAAAATTATGAGTGATAAACCGATGATGGTTCCACAGGGCTGTCTTTGAAGTTTGGATTTTTAAAAATGTTTGTCCCTCAATTCTCAGGCTACTTTTAATGATTTCAAAAAGGGTTTTGTAGTATGATAAAAGCCTAGCTGCATCATATTTATATTTAGACAGCACTTATGATCAGGTATGAGCAGGAAATGCTGGCTCCATTATGTAGACACTTTGTTATCTCTATGGGGGTTTTAGTGCCCAAAAGAGAATCTGCATGACTGGCTGGGGAAAAAAAAAAAAAAAACATCATGCAATTTTCATGGGGAAACAAAAGTCGGTGAAGGATTCATGTATACCTGAGGCATTTGACATTCAAAAGAAAAATGTGTGGTAAAAGTAACTGCCTTCTGTATCTCCTTATGAATTCTTCTCTTATGGCACAGAGAGATATGCAAAGGTAAAGAAAAGGAGATGATATTCAAACTGCAAATTTGCTCAAAAGCCTTGATGCGGCAAAAACCAGTGCTCATTAAATTCTCAGCGATGTGGATTGTTTGCAGTTATGTTAGTTTGTGCGCTTTTGCATCAGTATTAACTCACTGAATCATCCACCTTCTGGAGCTGAAATACTCCAGCTCAAGAATGAGTTTGTTGTTTTTTTTAATTTAACACACATTCTCGATGTGTTGAACAGTTTTGTTGCACACAAATCAGACTGAGTTATTTGGGAACTTTAGGATCTATCAGGAGTAGTTCCATAGTTTTGAACAATGTTCAGTGGAAAAGCATCAGTGTGAAGCATTTCAGCCCATGGTAGTGATATTAAGGATGTATTTTTTTTGTGACTGTGTGTGTTTCATCTGAATCACAAATTTTGTAATTAAAACTCTGCGGTGGGGTGAAAAACAGCCTTTCTGGCAAAACCTCCCCTCCCTGCTATTTAGATTAATTATTTGGTAAACAAACCTTCAAATTAAAGATGAAAATTCATCTACTCCTTTTTCTGTTCCATCTCCTCCATCTGTTGCTATTTAATGTTTGGATCCTTTTCTTAAAAAAAAAAAAAAGAATATCTTTAAATTGTGTACAAACATAATATTCTCAAAGATGACTCTTAGTCTGAGAACTCAGAAATATTTTTGGGACATTTATTTATTTATTTAGATTTAGACCAAGAGATCATTTCTGTCTCACGTCTTTAATAGTTTAAATACTGGCAGGAGGGGAAATTCCTGAATTCCCAACCATGCCTAATACTTCCAGAGCTGACCAGTTAAGATGCCTTGTTTGTTTACGCCATAAATAGAGAAATGCAGTTTGGTGCAGTCGTTTCATTGCAGTAACAATACTGTGTGTAGCATGTACAGAGACTTTGATAGGCCTTGTTTGAAAGCTACCTGTGGAAATGTTAAACTGCCATTTGTCATGAAATTGAGCTGCAACTCTCCATAAAACATAAACTAAACTGAACTGGGGAGACAGAGGCTTGCTGCCTCTAGTTTCTTGTCTAAGGTATGGTAGGAAACAGCCTTCTTTTTTTCCTAAATACACAGATATGTGAGCCCTTTCAGTTTTCTCATCTAACTCTCTTAGAAAGGGAGAATATTTTCCTCAAAATTGATTTTTACATTCATAACATTTCCAGTCATAATTATGGAGTTTCACTGATAAGGCAAAGATCAGAGTTTTACTGTAAATCTCATTAATGTGTCACAGTGTGCATGGCACTGGCTGACATGCCAACAGTTGTATTTAGGTCTGTGGGGAATTATGTGACTGAGTAGCTCTGTGGTTACTCTTCCTAAAAAAAAAAAAAATAATAAATCTGCCACTAAAACTAGAGTAATTATAATAGCACCGGGATGTAAATAAAAAGCTGTTAAGTGCACTTCACACATCGAACAGCTTGTGTTTTAGACATCTGGAGCGAGATGATCCAACTCAGTTTGAAGCAGATCATGTTTCTGCTACCAGTAGTTGGGCTGCCATTTATTAAGTGGGCAAAATAATTATCTTTATTGTGTGCTCTTTCTCGCTATTGGCTGCTTTGACTATGGTTACCAAGGTGTTCCTCAACTACCTGGTGAGCATTTTGGGTAAAAAAGTGATTTTTGTAGACAATGCACGCCTTGAATATGAAAGAATATAGGTGACACTGTTGTCTGCATTAAATGACACTTAAGAGGACAATCTTTTTAGCCACAGCAGTTTTTATTATCCTCCCATGCAATATAAAGCAGGAGAATATTGTCATCATATTGTCCATCTGTCCATCCGTCTGGGCGTCTGTCCTTGAAGTTTTTCCTTTCTGGTCTATTGACTCCAAACCCACAAGGAGTAGAGCCATGAAATTTGGCACATGTATTCTTTATTCTTCAAAGATGCGCAACATGATATTCGTATTCCTGGATGTTTAGTAGCCTTTGTACACTTTTGCTTTATTTATCTGGAGAGTAAACAACATGGATGATTTCAGGCTGTTAATGCTATAATAGCATATTCTATTAATGTGCAGCCTCATGCCTGATTGGCTTAGCTTAATCATGTGATCATATTGTGCCGTGTGATAAGATAAGATAAGATAAGATAAAACTTTAATGATCCCACGACGGGGAAATTTGCGCATTACAGCAGCTCAGTACAGAAAACTAAAAATAGAATAGAATAAAATAAAATAGAAAAACACTATACACATAGACATAAGCACTATATACAGAAAATATATAGTCAATACACACATGTACATATACACACATATACACACACATCAAAACACTATATACAGATATCAAAATATTATATACATTTGTAGCCGGTAAGGTACACAGCATACACGGTATGCATTATATGGGTGAGTGTAATAAATAAAATGTATCTGACTGTATGGATAAAGTGATGGCAGAGGAGGTAAAGTGTCCAAGTGACTCAAGACATTATGAAGTGTTATACAGTCTAACTGCTGTTGGGATGAATGACCTGCGAAAGCGCTCCTTCCTGCAGCGAGGATGTTTCAGTCTCTGACTGAAGGAGCTGCTCAGCTCTCCCACGGTCTCATGCAGAGGGTGATGGGGGTTGTTCATGATGGATGTCAGCTTTGCTAACATCCTCCTCTCACCCATCACCATCACAGACTCCAGAGGACATCCCAACACAGAGCTAGACCTCCGCACCAGTTTGTCGATCCTGCTCCTGTCCCTTTCGGTGCATCCACCCCCCCAGCAGGCCACTGCATAGAAAAGGGCAGATGCTACCACTGTGTCATAAAAGGCTATACCTTGACCATTTGACTGAAATGGAGAAAGTGGGGATTTCCCATATCTATTATCTGACCTAGGTCACTGAACAGCTGGCAGTAACTGGATAGTGAGGAACTGGGGAAATTCCAAATTTCTAGAGGAAGAACCAGTCTATTTATAGTAACATCAGTTTTAAGCTGCAGCCTTATTCATTAGCCTGTGATGCCAACTTCTGATTGCCTCTTGATTTTTATTATTATTAAAAACATATTTTTTATGGAATATGTATTATATCTTTACTAACCCAGGGCTTAATCAAAAGTATTTGGATAAAAGTTTAGGGCAGCACCAACGAATTCAGGCAAAATACTTTTGCAGAAGGTAATAAAATGCTGAAGGGTTTTCTATAATGAAATTTTGCTGTAATGTTATCCTGACTTCTAAATTGATTTTTATATTTTCATTAATTACGGGAGAATATCCCCATCGGCGATCTGTCTTGTAAATGGACTAGTTCTTATATAGCGCTTTTCTACTCAGTCAGAGCACTCAAAGTGCTTATACAACACGTTTTTTACATTTACCCATGCACACCCATTCATACAAGCACTTCCATGTTAACTAAGCTAAGTGCTTTTTAATTATATAACATTCACACTCCGACGGAACGGTCGGAGAGCAACTTGGGGTTAGGTATCTTGCCCAAGGATACATTGGCATGTAGCCTGGAGTAGCCAGGAATCGAACCCCTGACCTTCCGATCAGTAGGTGACCTGCTCTACCTACTGAGCTACAGCCACCCCAGTAGGTAGAGCATTTGTGAAGCGCTTTATTAGCAGGCTAAACCTGTACAATTGTGTCTCATACTCAAACAGGAAGCTGTCAGAGATCAATTTTGGTCTGAATCTTATGTCTGAAATCCAGACATGTATATTTATTCAGTATTCAGATTTACAGTGAATATTACCTAGGAGCATGACTCTGGAAATGGTTTACACTAAATACTTGCTACAAGCCCAAGCAGTAGTTGAGCGGTGCTAACCACTGCGCCACCATACTGCCCACTCACAAATTGGTCTTACTCTTTTTTTTTTTTTTCCATTTCTTTTTTTGGAAGGTACTAGTCAAAATTGTTGTTCAAAGTGTTAATGAAATAAATAAACAAGTCAGTTTGTTAAGTTGATAAGCATTCTTTTTTATATATTATTATTATTATCTGGTTTACATTTGAAACAAGTAGTGTTTGTGTATTTGTGCTAATTTAATTATTCCACATTAGTCAGCCTCGCAGAAGCTGAGCATATTTTTATCATTGAGAGCTACATTAGGATTTCCCTGAAATGCTACGCCTATGTGCTGTTCTGTATCACAGTATGTTGCTCGAGTCCTACATAAGTACAGCGTGTTCTCCTGAAAACAGCTTCTTCCAGCTCCATTTGAAACCTCCGGGGCCAAATAACAACAACAGGAAATCAGCATAAGTGGTTGTTATATACGACCTTGCTTTTAGAGAGAAAAAAAATTCTTCAGGATTATTGTATTTATTTCTTTAAACCATGGTTACTTTTTTATTCCCCCCATCCACCTTATGATGAGTGTTTTTTTTTTTTTTTTTTTTAACCAAGGATCACAGGAAAGCGATAAGTTTCCTTCACCGCAGAGCATCTTGCTCTTAACAAGAGTGCAGCTAATCTGTGGGTAATTACTTTTAAAGGGGCTGAAATCACACCTAGTCCCGTGTGACCTGACATGAGTTAACACAGTGCAGGAAGGAAAAAATTCACCTTTTGAAACTTAATTACCAGTCATTACCATTGAGTCACTCCAAATTATGGAGAGAGAACTAGAAACATAGAAATGCTGTAGTTACCTGCTTGCATCCATCAATTGCTGTCTTGCTTTGTTTAGGTAGAATTGATCCTGCAAACCTGTGAAGAGAATCAGTAGGCGACACATGGTTAATAATTATGATTGTGCTAGAAATCAGGATTTAAGACCAAGTCAATCCTTATCTGCCTTATAAAAACATTCGATGGTATTTGGTGAAGTACAATGGAAGGCTTTTCAATAAAAACCTAACCTGAGTTTGCCCTGTTCTCTGCCATCAAGTCTTTGGTACGAGTCTCTGTCCCTTGTAGAGTTTTCAGTATTGTCAAAAAATAAATAAATACAAATAAATAAAAATAAAGCATAAGTCTGTCCAAACTGTCTGGGAGCTGGAACTCCCTGAACTAAACTGAACTTCTGCCAATGTTTTTGTTTTATGAATTTATAATGAGTTTGATTTTGATTTTAGGCAACATTTTTGGTAGTGGTTGTCTTGTCCTGCTGTGAGGCACCTTAGTCTTCTCAATCTAATGTGGAAAATCTTCCAGGTCACAGCTGAATTCATTCACTGCAAGTGCAAAACAAGCAGCTTCAAAGTGACAGATTTTTTTTTTCTTTCTGATGTGATGCATCTGTACTTACACCAAAGCTTTAATGTTTGGAAGTAAGGACTGTTATAACCTTGGGCAGTTTACCAAATAAGGCCAGAGGTCATGATGTTTAATTTCCAAGAGGTTACAAAGAATTCCAAATATCTGTGTCTCACTGGAAATTAGATTCACAAAAAGAGACTGGCAGTAGCTGCTTCACCATAAGAGGTCACAATGAATACCACACCCATTTAAGAAGAGAAACTGAACAAAACAACAAACCTTACATAACACATTATGTCAATACAATAATCCCAACCTTGAATTAGCAGTTTCATCAGTTCAGTTCGTTGTGTTTCTCTTTGGTTTGTAAATGGTCCTTTTAAGAAGTTTGGAGAAATACAAATGTTTCCCATTTTTTTTTTTTTCCCTGGGCAAAGTTAGGAAAATACCTCAGTGCATGCTGAGGCGCAGAGGTCGACAAATTTCTGCAGTCAATTGCTACAGACCTCCAAACTTCATGTGACCTTCAGATTAGCTCAAGGACAGTGTGAAGAGGGCTTCATGGAATGGGTTTCCATGGCTGAGCAGCTGCATCCAAGCCTTACATCACCAAGTGCAATTCAAAGCACTGGATGCAGTGATGTGAAGCTCGCTGACACTGGACTCTAGATCAGTGGAGACGTGTTCTCTGGAGTGACAAATTGCACTTCTCCACCTGGCAACCTGATGGATGAGTCTGGGTTTGGCGGTTGGTACTTATCTGACTGCATTGTGCCAAGTGTAAAGTTTGGAGGTGGGATTATGGTGTGGGGTTGTTTTTCAGGAGATTTGCTTGGCCCTGTAGTTCCAGGGAAAGGAACTCTTAATGCTTCAGCATACCAAGACATTTTGGACAATTTCATGCTCCCAACTTTGTGAGAACAGTTTGAAGATGGCCCCTTCCTGTTCTAACATGAAGGCTCACCATTGCACAAAGCAATGGATGAGTGAGTTTGGTGTGGAAAAACTTGACTGGCCTGCACAGAGTACTAACCTCAACACAATCGAACCCGTTGGGATGAATTGGGGCTGAGACTGCGAGCCAGGCCTTCTCGTCCAACATCAGTGTCTGACCTCACAAATGCACTTCTGGAAGAATGGTCAGAAATTTCCATAAATACTCTTAAACCTTGTGGAACACCTTCCCAGAAGAGTTGAAGCTGTTATAGCTGCAAAGGGTGGGCTGAGATTATATTAAACCATGTGGATTAGGAATGGCATGTCACTCAAATTCATGTGTGTGTGTGTGTGTGTGTGAAGGCAGATGAGTGAATACTTTTGGCAATATAGTGTTGAATCTTAGCTTCTTACTTTTTCAGCCCATGTATTATTTGTATTCCTCAGTTGCAGTATTTGTGCTGGATGGAGGTCAGAAATAAACAGTCCAGAAACCATCCATCTGTGTTATAGCAGATCAGACAGATAATAAGCCTTCCTTCCTGTCAATGGGCAATTTAGTTTTCAGGCAACCCAAGTATTTTCTTTATGATCTATGGTGGTCATACCAGCACAACAAAAGGATACAGAAAAATCTGGGGACTCCATCTTCATAAAGGGCTACTTGTACCAGTGTTGAGGTTTTCATGAGTTAATATGACAACAGTGACTGTTGCATTCAAATGGTAAAAGTCTGAAATGGTTATGGTTTTTATATACTGATATGTGCAAATGAAAATTGTGTGAACTGAAAATCTGGCCACTATTTTGCACCTTAACTCAAGAGAAAGAGATTGTGGCCATATTTCACATTTGTTTGTATGCTGGATTGGTGACCCTACACCTATTAAATGATTAAACTTTTCATTACATTTATTATATGAATGGGTTTAAACTACAATTTGACTGGTTTGCGGTGACACAGACAACTGCGAGGTGATAATTACAGTTTCTGCCTAGGGCTACACATTAGAAAACAACTTTACCTGATTTTTATTCTAAATCTCTAAACATCTTTCTTCCCCTCGACAGGTAATGCCACCGTGTTGTGGTGCACCTGCTGCACAAACGTCTTTAAAACGGTGACCAATCGATTCATCAAGAACCTGGCGTGCTCTGGTATCTGTGCTGGCCTGGTGTGCATCCCCTTTGATGTGGCACTCGGAGCCAGTCCTCGCTGCTGCTGGTGGCTTCACACGCTGGTGCTCTGCAAGACTCTCAAGTTCCTCCACAAACTTTTCTGCTCTGTCACCGTTCTCAGCTTCAGCGCCATCGCACTGGACAGGTCAATGCAATTTTTATGCTCACTTCAGGTCTGCAGCTAGAATCACTGAATTTAAATTCAGTGATTGAAAAACACTAAAATGCACCTCCTGCTCACTTCTCTGTATTTGAATGGACCACTTGGGGAAAAATTTCTTCGATCAGTTTGCCAATATGTTGCCTGGTCAAGTCATCTGAACTAATTATCTTTCTGAAAATACCTGAAAATGTAAGCGTATCACAATCATGCCCTTCCTCATCTGGAAGACAGACTTATCTCAATGAAATATCTATCTCAGCTGAAGTATTTAAAACACTTTGTTTAGTCAGTTTAATGTTATTTTCTCCCGTTAAACATTCTTTACTAAATTCTCAGTCTTTTAATTGAACTTTAATTTCATTCACTCAGTTAATTGTCTGGTGAATTCACAGCAAGTAGGTGCTGGTTATGTGCATTATATTTCCAGCTGTGTGAATGTGCCTAAAGCTGACTATTTCCTGTTGTGCACTTTGTCCACTGTTGACCTTTCTCACACAATGTTCCCAGCTGATTCTCTCGACATTGCCCAGAATTCATGTGTAAAAACGACTCTAGTCAGTCCCAATAGCTCTAATCTTTGTATTTCCTCTGTACCAGGGTGTCGGCACTCGTGCTTTATATTGCATAAGAAAAAAATGTCCCTTTTCAGAATGAGCAGAGTGATATTGTTGGATCATAATTATTGATTCATTAATGTGTTTATTACTTTAATGTTGGCAATAATACAGCTGGACAGCCTTATGTACAATTATATAGCAAAATATATTAGTAGATTTATATCTTAAAATCTGCAGCATAATAGTAATAATACAATGGACTACAAGTAGAAAGTATCATAAAATACACGTTTAAAATAGAGCACAAAAGAGCATAGAAGCTACATTTTTTTAGACTATTAATTTGTAAAAGTAAAATATACCAGATAGTGGATGTGCAAAAAAATTGATATAGATAATATGGTTGACTGTGTATAGGATATGATCTCATTCTGCAAAAATCCTCACATCAGCAGTACCTGAGTGTACTCTACCAACTTTATGGTGATTGCAGTGAGACCTTGTATTGTTGCAGCCTCTTCTCAGCCCTTGTTTTACTGCTATAGAGATTATGTTGCCTCCATAGCAACTGGTACAGTCAGAATGATATCAAACCAATGAATTATTTATTCTCCAGGAGAGTAATCGAGGCTGTAGATATTCTGTACACAGGTTGAGACTGCAGCGCCCATACACAAGCACACACGCGCACACAATCATACAGCAGCACAGACAAGATAGTCCACGGACACGACGGCAATGCCTCCTTCATTTCATTTACTTTGATTATGAGTAAGTGAAAACAAAAGGATGTGAGACAATCTGCATGCTATTATCTGCACTGCAGTTTTCAAGAGATCACCCACATAATTTTAACATTTGTAGAAGTTAATATGTCGCAGAGAAATGGAGAAAACTCTTTGATCTGATTCCAGTAAAAGTGAGTGATGAATGTGCATGATTGAACACATCCAAAGTGGTCACTAAAGTGGCTTTTATTTTCATATAACTAATTCTTGGAAGCAGATTTTTTTTTTTTTTTTTTTTTGATGGGCTTTATTTCACTGCAAGCCATGTATTTGTTATATAATTCCAATTAAAATACTCAAACCTGGTAAAGGAAGTCTACTTCACGAAATTTGATAAGGGGAGGTGAGTTCTAGCAGCTGCCCCTCTTGGGCCATCTATTAGTACATGCCCCTAGTTCCAGTAATCAGAAGGAGTCTACCATTATTTATTTATTTTTTTTGTACTGGGGAGGAACTTTCTCCCTAACTCTAACCTTAAACTTCTAACCCTTCTGTAGCCTAAACCTATTTTTTTGTATTAGTAATTTTTTTTGGCCTAAACCTAAAAAATGGCTTGTGAGAAACATCTTAACATAATGAGTCTCAAACGTGTGTATGTGTGTGTGTGTATGTGTGTGTGTGTGTGTGTGTGTGTGTGTGGTCAAGTGGAATAAAGCTTCCACCACAGCTCCAGACTCCAAATGTGGATTTCTTGCTGCCATTTTAGCCTGAAAATGTATCACTAATTACTTACAAGAAAGCCTCCTCTGACTCACCTTCTAGAAGGTGAAGTGGGGAACCTGCTGGCAATGTATATAGGACTGCTGACAACAGATAATGGGCATTGAGTGGGCTTATATCATTGAAAACACAAAAGCATAAAAATGCTTGTTGCATACATGTTGTTAAGCTGAAATACTTTGTCTTCCTGTCTGTAGATACTACTCAGTGCTGTACCCATTAGAGAGGAAAATCTCAGATGCAAGATCTCGGGATCTGGTCATCTACATCTGGGTCCATGCAGCTGTGGCCAGCCTCCCCGTGTTTGCTGTGACCAACGTGACAGATGTGTACGTAACCTCATCTTGCTCAGATGACCACGCACGCTCGCTGGGGCACATGGTGTACGTGTTGATCTACAACGTCACCACGGTGATCCTCCCCCTGGCTCTGGTATTCCTTTTCATGCTTCTGATCCGCAGAGCAGTAAGTGCCAGCCAGAAGAAGAAGGTGATCATCGCAGCGCTGCGAACTCCCCAGAACAGCATTTCCATCCCATATGTGTCCCAGAGAGAAGCTGAGCTACATGCAACTCTTCTGGCTGTAGTACTGGCTTTCTCAGCCTGCAGCGCCCCCTATGGGGCATTGGTGGTTTACCGCACTATTTTGGCAGACACTAAAGAATTGCCTGTCTCACTATATCTCACAGCCCTCTGGCTTCCTAAGGTATCCTTGCTCACAAACCCACTTTTGTTTCTGACTGTTAACCGTTCAGCGCGTCATAGCTGGCTGGACCTGCTGGCCAGGATTCACAGACGTTACAGCCGCCGTAACGTGGTTAGCAGCGGGGGCCTGGCCTCTTTAGGGGCAGATGGCGTGATCGGGGAGCCAGTGGGACTGGAGACAGCTGGTCGCTCTGGAAGCCAGCTTCTAGAGATGTTTAACATTGGCCAACAGCAGATCTTCAGACCCTCTGAAGAAGAAGAAGAGGAGGATGTGGAGAATCAGATCCCATCTCAAGGGTCAGGAGGCTGCTCAGGGGCCAAAGAGGACCAAAAAGGTGGGTCAAGAATGGGGAGCCTTAGAGGTGAAGTGATTACCAAAAAGGACTCTCTACAGGGTACAGGCGGGTTGGTCATCACCAAGGAGGTCCCTCCTTCAATTATAGCACCTCGGGCTTCTCCGGTCCACACATGCGCTTATGCCTCTTCATCACAGGTGGCACCTGCTACACCTACAGAAGCAGAGGACTCCCCTCAGTTTGGTTTTGGACCATTTGAGCTGCCACCTCAGTGGTTACCTGAAACCAGGAACAGCAAGAAGAGGCTGCTGCCACCACTGGGTAACACACCTGAGGAACTGATCCAGACCAAAGTGCCAAAGCAGAGGCCCGAACGCAGGATCAGCAGGAACAACAAGGTCAGCACAATTCCCACTGTGGACCCATGAACTGTACTATTGGCCTCTGATCTACATCACTGGAAAAACACAACTGTGTTGGCCCAAACAGACCTGGGAAAGACATTGGTGTATGCATGGTTTCTTCTGGTCCCTTCTTCTGATTTGAAGTTGTAGCCATTGTAGACAATCAGGTGTTACTGCAGAAAAGCAGGTTCCCTGAAGCACTGTATTTCTTGTGTGAAACAATTTGATATCAATTTAATATTTATAATCTGAGAAATATGTCCATTCCATCCAATTTTGCTACATTGAGAGGTCCAGTTTTAGAATTGAGCATGCAATTGACAGATACCTTTTTGAATCTTTTTTTTTATTGGAGGTGGCATCAGTAGCCAGATGAACACTGTACAAATCCAATTATCCTGAGGGATGCACTGATAATGGATAATGTATTTCTACAGCAAACAATCAAGCAAGTATAATGAACCTGCTAACAAAACATTTTTTAAAAATAGTTCTAATCTGATTGCACTCTGTATATGAACACATCTCGGTGTCCTTTTACTTAACCCATTGTGGGACTGTTTTTTGTAACTGAGTTTTGCAGATTTTTTTGGGGGGGGGATTAACAAACTGCTGTCCTTTTTCTCAAGTTCCACTTTTAGAACAGTTCTTCTAATGTCTTAGATGTTGTAGTTGTGATTTTTACTTAAGATGTGGGTGGATTTCACAAGATGAAAACACAGGTGTAGAATGTGCAAAGACAAGTTTACAGTGCGAAACAATCAGAGTTCAGCTGTCTGTATAGTCTTGGTTTCTGGAACCCAAGTGCATCAATTAGACTGAAGTTTACAGGTTCATCCAGGCCTGGGATCTTTTAGCCACCTTAGAACAATTTTAATGTTTTCTCATAGATTTCCTGAAGATCAATTGCTCAATAAAAATATTGTATTATCAAGCAAGTAAGAGCAGAGATGCCAAGTGTGCATTTTATCTTATCTTCTGAAGCTCTGTTTCATTTAAAATTGCTCTGACACTTCTGGGTCTGTCTCCTTTGTGATGCAGAATTGAACAGTAACAGCTTTGACCTGCACCTTTGGCTCAGGTAAACAGAGCTGGGCTACACTTCAAATATTTGTCAACCCGTAACTCCCTTCGGGACTACCCACAATGCCTTGCTATGTCCATAGAGGACCTGAATCTATGCTACATCCTACCCATGCTGTTATCAGGTGGATTGTGCACTCATGCTTGACTTGAAATAATCCACTGCAACTACTTAAGAGGAAGAGAGAGATGAGTAATAGCTTTATTCAAATGTATCTGATGCAGTGATGACTCTTTTTGGCCAGTCATTGCCGTGTGCAGTAGTTGCTGTGATTAGATATAGAGGGTGTACTGAGCTGAAAATGTTGGTTATTCAGTGTTGCACAAACAAGAAGATTATTGATTGCTTCCTAGAATATTGGCTTGAATTTCTCAGTTGATTTGATTCAAGGCTTATTTAAAAATCCAAACCCCTTACTCCTGCAATGATTGAGGATTTGAGAACAGTAACCGTAGAGTCTAAAAATCTTCTGACGCTGATGTACACAAAAGACAAAGCCATGAAAAAGGGCATCCATTAAAAGTGTGTGATGGGACGTGAAGGTTCGCTGTTGATTATTAAACATACCTTATTTTGGTATGACATGACCTTGAAGCACCTTAAATTTATTTTCTCAGTCTGTTTCCTACATAAACACAGTAATTCTTGTCTTTGGGAAAGTCAGGCAATCTTACCATCGGGTCAGTTAAGTAGCTATTCTGGAGCTTTTGAATCAGTGCCAGTAATAAATATTTAGTCTAAGCTAAGCTAAAATGGCCTTGAAGAAGAAGGGAATAAAAGAAAAGTGGAAATGTGGAGTTATGTAATTTTAGGTCAAACATCAAATTATAAAATCGAAAGCTCCTGAAATCCTCTTAAGAGTTTGTCAGTGTGCCATTGGACTTTGCGCCACGTAGAGCACTTTGCAAAGGTGTCGAGTTGCCATCATTTCTCTATATCTTGTTAGGAAAATGGGTGCAGTAATTTATTGAAACATCTGCAAACATTGATGGTTATACAGTATGTAAGGCAAAAACAGAGTTTAAACAATTTTAGCAGGCTCGAAAGTTAATATTTGCTATGGCCACCTTTATTCTTCAACACAACTTGAACTCTTAGGCAAGTGTTCCTGTAATTTCTTTAAGTAGTCTTCAGGAATAGTTCTTCAGGCTTTTTGAAGGACACTCAAAATTCATCTTTGGATTTGGCTGCCTTTTGTCTTGATGCATGCTCAATCAGTCAGTCTCAATCAACTTTTTGGGATTGGCTGCTTTTAGTTCCATTTTTGTTCCAAGATGATCCCACAGTGCTTCAGTAATGTTGAGGTCCAGGCTCTTGGAAGGCCAACCCATGACTAATAATGTTCCATTGTATACTTTTTCTATCCAGGTATGCTTTTACTGTGTTGGCAGTGTGTTTTTTTTTTGTCATGATGAAAAATGAAGCAGTCATCAATCGGATGCTTTCCAAATGGTGTTATATAATAATAATACATAATTCCATCAATTTTGTCAAGGTCCCCAGCAGCACTGGCTGAAATGCAGCTCCAAACAGTGACAGAGCCTCCACCATGTTTTACAGATGGCTGGAGACACTCACTGTTGTACCTCTCCCCTGATCTCCTCAATGCACATTCTATAGACAATGATTTGAACCAAAAATTTCAAATTTGGATTCATCACTCCATAAGATCTGTTGCCACTGATTTTCAGTCCAGTTCTTATGTAATGTAGCATACCTCTGCATGTTCTCCCTGCTTCTGCCACCCTTGCACTGAGACCATTTCTGATGAAGCTTTGGAAAACAGTAGATGGATCAACTGAAGGACCAGATTGACTGTGTCAGGTATTTTGAATGATTCATTGATCAGTGTTGCAATAATCATAGGAAGAACATTGATGGTCTGATGGATTGCATACCAGACTACATTAATTTTTGTCCAGATAATGCTGTATCCATCAGGACTGTACAGTGATTCTCAAATAATACATCGTGGATCACTACTAACATCAGGGCTACCCAGGAAAGGAGAGCCTTCAAATCAGGAAACAAAGAGGAACTGAAAAGAGAGCGCTGAGGTGAGTAATCAGGGAGGGGAAAAACAGCTATGGAGGATGATGGAGAACCAGCTGCAGCAGAAGAATGTCAGTGGATTCTGGAGGGGGTCTCAGAAAAAATATAAATAAAAAATAAAATGAATATATATATAAAAATGTAATTTATTTTTTTGTATAGTTTTCAGGTTATGTTGCATAGTCTACTCTATGCACTCTGCTGCTGTAATAATGTGAATTTCCCAACTATGGGACTAATAAAATCTTATAAGTGGCTCAACAAACAAAAAACATTCTTCTGAAAATGGTCGGGTACAAGGACTGGACTGAAAATGAGTGAAAAAGCAGCCAATGTCTAAAAAATTTTGAAAGACCTTCAGAAAGCCTGGAGAACTGTTGCACAAGACCACTTTAAAAAATTACAAGAAAATCTGGTGTCTTGGAGACAAAATGTATAGAAATTAGGGGTGGCTCAAGACTTTTGCATGGTACTGTACAACTGCACAAAAGTGACAATGTGACCTTTTACTGTTTGAGTACTCTGTACGCACACATACAGAAGTAATTTATGTTCACTAAAAAAATCATTAAAAATTATATCAAAGTGAACCCCAGTCTGTTTGTACAGTTGCTGGATGGTGGGAATTATGAGAAGCGAGTGTGAGACTGAGAGCACTTCAAAGGCCATGATTGACGTCGAGGAGGATCACGTAATCTGTGTGAGGAGAATGGGTCATGTTCTTGTGTGAAGTGTACCACAGCTAACACAGTGCAGATGACCCACAACTTCAAGAAAACATATCAACAGAACTGTCTATAGACATTATCAGAAAGGCTTTCTTGTCTCATGGCCTCAGCCGGATCCATCATCTGTCAGGAGAAGTGGATAAGGCTAAACTAAACTAAATAAGGCTGAATCTTTGAATCAGAGGCAAAACAACACTTTGGTGTGAAATTGCCTGATATGGTGATAGAAACAAGTTATGTGATCCAGGAGTTTATTACCAAGCTCAAAACAAAACAAAACAAAAACTCACACAGGAAGCGACACTTATGCACAGAAACTGCAGGTGTCACGCAAGGTCGAGGTGCTGCAAACTGGCAACCAAAAGTGACTCCGTCTCATAATGCAATCAAAAGAAGACATGGAGGTTATTCTGCACCAATATGAATATACTGTAGGTGTGCTTTGAGATTTTGGCTTTTCCCTTTGGTGTCCCTCGGGCGCCAAAAGTTTGAAAACCACCTGTTTTGAGTGTCGCTTTATGTAAAACCCATTTTGCTGCTGTTCTCCGTGTGTTCCATCTGTATACTTTGGAAAATCAGCTCATAAGGCACCGTGAAGAACAAAGGACTCCTTGCACTTGCAGTAAAACACCAGTATTTTCAGTTTCCCACAGCTGTCGCTAACTTTTCAGAGCTTTTGTTGTGTTGTCAACGATTTTGTTGTTGTAACTGATCTCGGGGGGCGGGGATGTAGATGTCTAGATTTAGTAAAAGGAGTTTAGTGAATTACCACCTACATAAAAGCTCTAATGTATTGTCACTAGAAAAGCTGATGAATGTAGGCATGCTAACCGAAGACCCTTGTCTTTTATTAGTTTGAAACTGTCTCTTGTTATGTGACTCACACATGAATAAAAAAACAAACATGCTGCAACATTTTTTAATTATAGCAAATTATAGCAGCTGCAATCCAGACTGCGGGAGTTTAATCTTCTTTGCCGTCTGCGTAAGAAGGAGCACATGAGGGACTTTGAGTAACTGAAGCAAGAGAACAAAGTCTGCATTTGTTATCAGCTTTGGTTTATTGTAATCTAAGCCGAAGTTGTCGTAGGTGGTATTATTCATGTCGTCACTGCTTACGGTCATCATTGTTTTTTTTTTTTTTCCTCTGAGTCATTTCCTGCATGGAAATTCCATTATGAAAGATTGTATAGTATTTCTGGTGCAGTCTGTCATAGACCGGATCAACTCAGTGGTGCTATTAAAGAGTAAACCCAGAGATAATGAGTAACCCCCCCCCCCCCCCCCCCCCCCCCGCCCAAAAAAAAATAAAATTGTTCAGGAGAAAACCACTGCAAGGCAGACCCCGATACACCCACCCGGTATCTCAGCTTATCAAGCATAATGTGACGGTCAACAGTGTCAAAGGCAGAAGTCAGGTCCAGCATTAGCATCAGAACAATCTCCTGCATCTCTATGCATCAAAATGTCATTGGAGACTGTAAGAAGAGCAGTTTCAGTGGAATAAGCACTACAAAAGCCAGAATACAATTGATCAAGAATACCATATTTGTTCAGAATAGCTGTAAGATGCTTTTCCATAACCTTTTCTGCAATCTTAGCAATAAAAGAAATTATTGTAAGATTGATCTGTAACTGTTAGGAAGAGGGGGTTCAAGTTTTTTTTTTTGTTTTTTTTTAAAGTGGGTGGATGACGGCATTCTTAAAATAGACAGGGACGTGACCAGACACCAGTGAAGCATTGATTGTGAGCACACGAGGACCGACAGACTGAAAGATATTTTTAAACAAAGATGCAGGTAAAATGTCAAGAGAGCAAGAAGATGCTCTCTTGACATAAAAAAAACAAAAAACAAAACAACAAAAACCGTTTTCTGGAGGAGAAGGCTATTACAAACTGGAACCCAAACACCCGAGAGCAGCAGCCCTTTTAACAGAAATAACACTCATCATCATACTGAATAGAATCAGTGATTACAAAATGCTTTAGCTTGAAAGCCAGGTTGGTGTGGTGCATTTCCAGAAGGAAAAACTCTGTTTAATAGCCAAAAAGTAGTTAATGTAATATATCAAAAAATGTTGGCATTGTTCACAGGAACAGTAACAGTAACCGCCATAAGAGGAGCCACAACACACTGACAACAGAGATATATAAAAGGTAATGTGGTTTAAAGAGTTCACCCAGTCTAAGGGTATTATTCCTAGTAATAGGTAAGTAAATACTCTATTTTATGATGATGATGATGATAATGTAGTTAGACTATGGTTAGGCAAAAATCAGGGTTTGGGTTAAAATGTCTTCAGCTTCAAGGCTAATTGGCCTTTGTGGCCATGGTTAAGAGCTGATAGTGATCATCCTTTGAAAAATGTTGACCACTGGTGAACTAATCTCATTTCATTGAGATTAAAATCTGGATATGAATATGCAGGACTTTGTGGCCTGAGTTCTATTGACCAATCATGTTGGAGCAGGCTTTGGGTGCATGGAGGTAAACAGGCAAAGTGGAAAGCAGAAGAGGGACTGCTTTGGCTGAAATGCAATCTTAAATACATTGTCTGGCACATGAATATCATTTAGCATTTTAATAGTTTTATTTAGAGAAAAAAAAATGCAGTGGAAAAAAAACCAAAAAAAAAAAACGGAAGTTGGCCTGTATATCTGCTGGCTACACTTCAGGCCCTGAAAAACTGGCCCTCGACCCCAGAGGCTAAGTCAGCAGACCAGCTGATTGGTTCCCAGAGTGGCTAAAATAGCAAACAGCAGCCTCGAAATAGAATCCTTTTGGTTGTGTCACATCCCCATACTTTATGTAACATCCCATTTGAGGAATGGAATTTTGAGGTTGTTTTGATGGCGTGACATTTGACATTTACTGTTAATTCTAAGCAACTCAAACTGGAAACTAATAAAAATACTCTTCCAAAAGAAATAAACAGTGTCTATAAATGACACTAACAGTCTCTTGGGTCGAAGCCTGAGGGAATACAAAGGCGTCAAGCTACTTCTGCCTTTGCTTGTGATACACAGCTGGTAGTTTGTGATGGAAAATATAATATAAAGTTGTGGTAAACAGTTTACATTCGCATCATCGTGGGCATGAATGTCATGGTAATTTTGGGCTTTTAATGATGTCTTTGAACTCTTCTTTTTCCAGGGTGGGATGATCCCACAGCATCCATCTTTATTGACATTCAAAAACAAGAACTGGGTGCACAAGCTTGAATTCATTTTGAATTTTCTCTACTCCACACAAGGTCAAAAGTGTACATACAAGGTCAAATATATACTTTTGATGACTTTTTTGGTAGTCATCTACAAGCTTCTGGCATAGTTCTGGTTGAATATTTAACCACTCTTCTTGGCAGAATTAGTAGAATTCAGTTAAATGTGTTGGTTTCCTGGTATGAACCCAGCTTTTAAGCATAGCCCACAAATTTTCAGTAGGGTTGAGGTTAAGCACTACACCATAACCTCTGTTACTGAAACACACAGTGGACTTAACCCAAGAACTGGATTGTGAATTCAAATGGTTTTCTTTATAAATCTCTGGACAGTTGATTTCATGTTTCAGCATTGTAATTCTGTTGGTGTAGTACTGGTAACTTGTTTAAGTCTTTCTGAGTATTCCTCACCTGTCACTCTGCAGGTCTGGTGATTGAAAGAATTGGGTGAATTGAATTAGTGTGAAATAAATTGAGATGTTAGAGCTGAGCCGACTCATATTGATCAGAGAATTTGAACAGCAGCTTAAAGAGATCTTTGTTATCCCTCAAGGAACTAATTCAGGTTAACTTGTAGTTAAAACAGATAAGGATTAAAAACAAATCTGAACTGGACAGGGAGAGATTTTTTTCTTGTTTTATTTGGGTGTTTGGATGCATAAATTAATGTGCACTGGAAATTGTATGTATGTATGTTTCTGTGTCTTCTATTTCCCATAAACAAGAAGGAGGTTCAAAATTCACACTGGTCTGTGGTCTGTTATTTTAGGGCTTCCAGTTATAAATTACTCTTGCAAACCTAGACTCTGGTCCTAGCTGTGAGTAAATATCTACAGTGCTATATTAGCCTACTTTACCCATTCCAAAACCAGTTTTAATGTGTGCTGGTGTCATGGCCCTTTTGGAACACCAAATTGCATCCAAGTTTCAACCATCTAGCTGTTGATTTGAGGTGAAGTTGAAGAATTTGGAGATAGTCCTCCTCATCTATTATTCCATTCACTTTGTCCAAGGTACCAGTACCACTGGCAGCAAAACAGTGCCAGAACATGATGCTACCACCAGCACACTTGACAGCTGGTACAGTGTTCTTAGGTTTCAAAGTCTCATCTTTACTCCTGCCATTGTGGCCAGATAGCTCAATCTTTGTCTTGTGTACCCATAAAACTTTTCTCAAGAAGGCATTTGGCTTGTCAAAGTGGGCAGCTGCAAATTTCAATCAAGCTTGTAGGTGTTAATTTTGGAGCAGGAGGTTCTTTCTTGGTTGGCACCCTGTAAGTCTGTGGCAATGTAAAACTTGCTTCAATGCTTCACTTTGGAGTTTCCCATTGGTCTGAGTATAGTCCAATCCAGTGAGTGCTATCAAGCAAATCCTTTTCATGCTGGCAAAGAGAAACTACCAGCTGTAGTCAATCATGATCATGAATGAGAAGTTAATAGGCCTTTGCCCTGTCAAGTTAAGATATTGTAGAACCTTTGGCACCACTTATTAAGAGAATTAAGTGAGTGCATGTATATAATTGAGCCTGTATGTATACCTTTGACCCTGTGTGGAGTAGAGAAAATCCAAAATAAATTCAAAGTTGTGCACCCAGTTCTTGTTTTTTTAAAATCATTAACAGTGGATGCTGTGCAATCATTTAACCCTGGAAAAGGAACAGTTCAAAGAAATCATTAAAAGCATTCCTGCCACATTGAGTGCATGTAAACCTCTGGTCACAACTGTTACTTGTTTTAGTTGGTGAAATAAATAACAGACACTGGCATTCTAGTAAAGAAAAAATGGTCTGTTTTTCAATAACAATGACCTGATTATACATCATATTTATTCAGACTCTGTTTTTTTTTGGTAGAATGCAGTTCTGTTAGAAAAACATAGCCTAAAGCTACCTTTAACTACCGATCAGCTATTCTGTGCTTGGCTGACAGAACGGGCTGAGAACATAAACCCAGAGACTTCAATTACACAATAATTGGGAGCCAGAGACTCAGTGTGACGAGAACATTTGAATGATAATTGCCTTCCTACTTGAAGCCATGCTGTTAAAGAAAACTTAAGAACATGGACTCCATTCTTAGTTGCTTTACAAAGAAAATGATATTTGTGCATCTCACATCATTTGGGTGTATTTTATCCATGTTCATTAAAGTGAACAGAAATGTTGCCACAGCTGCTGAAGCCTCAGAAATACAGAGCATAAAAATCCAGCATTGTAGGCAATTAGTTCATTTAAATGCACAACAAAAATGAATGATAATTTAATATGCTCCTCCTTATTACGCAGCGGTCAAATCTTATTTATTTGAGAAAATCAGTCACCAAGTGGTTGACAGAGCCATTATTGGTGTTATGAAAACATGAATTAACAGCAGGCACGCACACTGAACTCACAAACAGTCACAGCATGAAAGAGCATTAAACAAAACAAACATTATTAGCCATTACTGCTAATAGCTGGAAGCAAAGTCTGCTTTTAGTTAACATGGTGGCTTGGCAACAGATAACCCAGCTGCTTTAGTGCAGGTGCTGTGGCAGCTCCGGTGCTTTCCTTACTGCTGGCTTCACACACGAGGCTGAGGACAGAACAAGTGTGAGCACCTATTAAGGACATGAATGGAGTGGTGGTGCTAATGTGGAGGGACTCAGTAAATGATGGGAGGCAGACAGGGGCAGAGTCACTTCAACAAAGCAAAGGAAAATTGCAAAGACTAAACCAAGTCACTTTGTAATGCAACTAAACACATAAATATAACTAATGTGATTGTTGAATTTAGTACAGCAATGCATTACTTTACTGCATTACCAAAAATGCAGTGTGATTACTGAAAAGTGGTGCCAACACTTGATCACTGGCTAATGGCTTGGGACAACTTGATCTCATTTCACTAAAATCTGACCCATACTCTGGGAGGACTAACGATTCTTGCTGTAAAATGACAAACATGACCTGAAGCCTGAAACACAGTTTGGCTCAAGACCCATTAGGTGATCACTGTGATCAAGTTTCACCAAAATTTGACCTTCTTAGAGGAATAGTGATTCTTGTGGATGGAAAAACAGATGCCTCGTCATCGCGCAAGCTCATCCAAAAAGGAACTTAATATTCTAAAAATAAGCTAAAAATGAACTTAATATTCTATTCAGTAAGACTTGAAACTAGCTATACTTCTACTTTTTCCATGCAAATGTCTGCTTTTTGGCTTTTTATGCAACCACACGAGGGACTGACTCACTTTTGAAGCCAGCTTTAAGTGGCTGTTGGAGAAACTGTAGTTTTTGGCACTTCATTTTTTAGCTCTAGAGGTTGCCGCTTTATCCTGTGGAATTAGTTGTTTGTGCATGGCTCATTCAACTCAGCAGTCAGCACTAGGACTGGAGTACATAACCTGAGGGAGAGCTTTTGAGAGATCTTTTGACTTGCAAATTTTTTGACTGGTTTGAAAGTTTTGCTCGTGTCCCTCTTTTTTTCTGTTTTTATCCGCTCCGTCTCACATTACCCCCTGAACGCTTTCATTCTTATTTCACCACATCTCCTGGAGTTTCTGGGGTGTGTAACAAAAAAAAAAAAAAAAAACAGCACACCAATAGGGTTTTTCTTTGGTTTATGATATCTAAAATGTGGCTGTTGTGGTCTAGATAAACAAAAGAAACCTGTGTGACAAGTGAAAGGCAGCTGTTTGGAAGAGACGGGGCCCAGAGACCCATCTTTTCCACTCAGCTTGTCTAAGAGCCCAGAAAAGTAACTATTGTGCATCACAATCATGTCTCTTTTTAAACATTTTTTCTTTCAGTGTGAGTTTAAGTGAGTCAAAGCAATTACCTCGGCCTGAAACCCATCAACGGGATGTCACGTGGCTCTTTTATTGTGTGTGAGTGATGACTAAATGGTCATTTGGCCAAACATTTAAATGTAAATAATGAAAATTGTTCTGACTTTCTTAGCGAGCTGCCTTACACAAGCACACTCAAACCTTCAGATTCAAGAGTTGTTCCTGTGAGTGCAGGCTTAGTGTGCAGGTGTGAAAATGACAGGTGTCATCTCTGTTAGTGTCAGGTCATCATGACCACATCTGTGAAAGCTTGACATTTCTTCATGAGTGTTTCTAAAATCCTCAGTTTTCTCCCTGCATTTTGTAGAACCAACTGTTTATATGTTTAGGATGTTTTCCTCAAAGCTTATGTGCCATTTATATTTGCATTATTGTGGATTTGGCCTCAGAGCTCAGCTGCCACCTTTTGCTTGCGGTCCTCACCTGTGCCTCTCATCTTTCATCAGTTATATATTTTCAGTGACACATTAAACCTGACAGGCTCTGTCAGAGGTGATGCTAGTGATGTAGAACCATCTAGACTCCCGTCTCCTACTCAATTCCTCCCTTGTCTAAGGTGCAGCTGTGTTTCCATTTTAAAACAACACCTGATATCCTTGCGAGCAAATAAACTGGGAAAAAATAGGGAAATAAAAAGGAAATAAACTGGGCAGGTAAAGAGTTTTTCATACTTTTTGCACTAAAGCATGCAGTTTTGGATTTCATCATGAAATTTGAACTCCTTTGGGTATTGTTTGCATACTGTACAAATGTATTGCTTGTAAATTGCATCCAAGAAGCAATAGTTCTCCAGGCTCCATTTTTAAAAAAAGGCACCTAACTCAATGGATCAACCAGTGTTGTGCTCCCCTTTCTTTAGTTGAATCTATGAAAAATAGCATTTTTGCACCCACAACATGATTCCCGAAGTGCTATTAGCTGAAAACTTGGCATATCTTAGCATTGTCTGTAGTGTGTCCATAATTATTTTATGGTAATTGGAAAAGTTGAGGATAAAATAAGTGGCAGGCCTAAAAATAACTATCTACAGTAGATGAACAGTATCTAAAAGTCATGTCCTTAATAAATAGAAAACTGACCTGAGAGATACATGTGGCCCTTCAGGAACATCTACTGTTCACTGAAGCCTCATCTGAAATGATCTCAGTGGAAAGGTGGTTGTCAATAAGGCATTCTTCAGGATGGGAAGCAGGGAGAAAATGCTGAGAAATTTGAAATTTTTGGTTCAAATTGTCAATATGTATAGAAGGAGGTCAGGATACAGGTACAACAGTGAGTGTCTACAGCCAGCTTTAAAACATGTGGAGACTCTATGTCATGGTTTGGTGCTGCATTTCAGCCACTGATGTTGGAGATCTTGTCAAAATTGATAGAATTATGAACATGGAAATGTACCATCAGATTTTGATCCACCATGCAATACGAGCTGGAAAGTGTCTGATTGGCAAAAGCTTCATTTGGCAGCATGACCCCAAACATACTGCCAGCAGAGTAAAAGCATACCTGCATTGGTCTCCCCAGAGCTCAGACTTCAACCTTATTGAAGCAGTGTGAGCTCATCTTTACAGAGCGTGGAGCAAAAGGCAGCCAACAGCCAAAGAGCATGTTTTAATAAATCCCTGCATTTATTTTCATTTTCCTAACAAAGTATGAAAATGAAGAAATGAGGAGCGGCTCAAGACCTTTGCAAATGATTATATTCCTCTCCCACAACAAACTGGTGACCAATATGTCCCCTCTCACTCAATGACAGCTGGGATAAGTGTCACCCAATTCACTGACATGAATAGTGGAAATAATGCCTAGCAGAGGGTATTCTAGTGTTTTTGTTTTTTTTTCAGACTGTCGCATCTTGAAAGCTCCTGCATTCATGCATTGTAGAAATGGCTGACATTGATGTGCTTGTGGATGTGTTTCAGCCATGTTTAATAAAAATTTGGAGACTTGGCACATGCCATGTCTCCTGTGCACAATCAGAAATGACTAATTAAGTGGCCATTTAAGGGAATGTAGTTTTTTGGAGCTTTAGTGTAAGCCTCACTTTTTCAGTGCTGGAGATTTAGTTTTACTTCTGGTTTGTCTTTAATTTAAATTAACTTTAAGTTGAATGAAAAAAAAAAATAGTTTAAGAATATCCAGTTTCATATTTCACTTTCACCTTAAATGTCAGATAAAAAACAAAACAAAACTAAATAAAAACAAATGTGACAAAAAGTGCATTAAAATAAAAAAGCAACAGTGTTTTTTTTTTTGGCCTTTTTTGTGTATTTTTTCTGGAACACCCTCAACAGCTAGTAAAGTACTGAATGAGTAGGACATGAGAGAGAGAAAGATAGTGAAGAGGAACAATTACCTGTACTGGTGAACGCTGGCCAGCAAATATCCCCATGGCAACCTTTTCCCCAATTCTGAGAATCATGGTGATGATGGTGAAAGCAAAAAAAAGGGGGCTGACCTCTTATGTAATTTGTATAATGCGTAATTGTAACACTGTCCAGAGAAAATATATCTTATATTGAAAGTTCAACATTTTGTACTTGTTTTTGCCTCCTGCAGCCTGTACTTCACACCTCCCTGAATAAAATGTTGAATATCCTTATGTGCATCAAGACTGCCTTCACTCGTGATACTGAGTGTTTAAAACAATCACTTGTGAAAGATCTAAAGTTTGTCACCACTGTTTAAAATTTAGAGATAGGCGGAGAGCTAGCCTGGGATTTTCTCAGCCTGTCACATACATTTAGACTGCAGAACAACATCCCTCTGGGAGGCCAGCGTTCACCTGGGGTGCCTCCTGCTCTCTGGGACTCATGCAGGGTTTGGGTGAGATGGCGAATCAAGGAGTGATGACAGCTGAACACTCCACAAGTCTATAGGAGACTGCAGAGGTCTCACTGCAACACAGGTCAGTCTACTGTAATGAATTTGTGAATCAATAATCAATAGGCTGAGGAGGCTGTGGTGCTCTGGCCTTTGGTCTAAATTGAACATAGTAGTGCTTGATTGTTTCTCCAGGTCACAGGTCAGGTGAAGGAGTTAAACAAGATGACACACAGCGCAGAAGAACATGACAGTTTCTTCTACAAGCTACTTAAATGAGAAGACTCAGTATTTGTGTATTTTACACTTTACAAGTTATTTCTCAAAATGACTACAAGCCAACAAAAAACATATCTACATAAAGTGGCTGGCTAAAAACTTTTTTAAAAATGAGCAGTCAGAAAGATGGTTAGTGGTGACAGAAACTGTAGTTTCTTTTTTTAACTTTACTTTCAGGTTTACTTGCAGCTCTTGACCAGGTTTGTTAGGTTTTCCTGTCCACAGTGAATCATAAGACCAGCTTTAAATTCCAAATTTTTGCATGCTTGATATGACAGAAGTGCTTTGAGCTGCTGTTGGAGGAAGGCTGAAACACAGAGGAAAACCAATTTAGATTTAGACCTCAAACAGCCTAACACAAGGTGTTTGGACTGTCCTTTGTAAACCAAATGTTAACATGTTTTAACACTCACTGTCCACTGTTTAGGTACTTAATCTATTACAGCTTGCTAATACCGTGTAGGACCCACTTTTGCCTTGAGAACTGCCTTCATTCTTCATGGCATAGATTCAACAAGGCGCTGGCAACATTCCTCAGAGAATTTGGTCCATATTGATGTGGTAGCATCACACATCACACAGTTGCTGCAGATTTGTCAGCTGCATATCCATGATAAGAATCGCCCACCACATCTCTTGGATTGAGATCTGGTAATTGTGGAGGCCATTTGAGTACAGTGAACTCTGAAGCAGCCATCACACCATGTCACAGAGATGGCTACACTGTGGTCATAAAGCGATGGACATGGCCAGCAACAATATTTGCTTAGGCTGTGGGGTTTAAATGATGCTCATTTGGTAAAAAAGGGTCAAAAGTGTGCCAAGAAAATACCCTCCACACCGTTACACCACCAGCACCCTGAACCACTGGTACAAGGCAGAATGGATCCATGCTTTCATGTTGTTTACACCAAATTCTGACCCTAACATCTGAATATTGACAGGTGTAGCACCCAATGTGGTTTTCTGCTGCTGAAGCCCATCTGCTTCAAGGTTCAACGCGTTGTGTGGTCAGAGACACTTTTCTGCATATCTTGATCATCATGAGTGGTTATTTGAGTTACTGCTCTGTTCACCTCAAAGCAGACTGGTCGTTCTCCTCTGATCTCTGGCATCAATAAAACATTTTCACCTGGAGAACTGCTGCTCACTGGACGTTTTAGCTTTTCAGACCGTTCTCTGTGAACCCTAGAGATGGTCATGTGGGAAAATCCGAGTAGTTTAGCAGTTCCTAAAATCACTTACATCATCTTTCCTCCTAATTTTAATCCTCACTTTGAACTTCAGCCATTTTACCTTTTCAAAAAGTACATTAACATTAAAAGTGGCATCTTGTGGTCAGTTTCTTCTAACAAAAAAGTTTTCCTTGTAGCATCTCTGAATAAATTGTTTCCCTGCATTAACTTGAAGTGCTGTATAACCAACCATAACCATAATTCATCCTGTTCATGCTTTAATTCAGAGGAGCACCATTAATAAATGCGGCTCAGAAATGCTCATAAGCTCTGCTGCTTCATTATATTTATTTAATTTCACAGTCAGTATTTCTTGTAGTTTAACTTCAATGAAATTCAAAAGGCTTAACATTTTTACTTTCTCATTATGTACCGGTGCAGACAGCTGACATTTAGTGTTGAACATGACTGTAATTTCTAATTCAGCTGAGAGCCTATTCCACAGGCACTTGGCACACTGCCGCTGATATAATGTGACATTTTGTTTTCTAAATTTGCCTACTTGAGCAAAAATCATTAGATCACTTTGAGCACATTATTTTTCTTTAATTTAGTTGACCTTTGTCTAAACAGGTTTAATGCTGACTTTATTACTGGGGCAGGAGAATCAGCAAAACCATACAAACACGGGGCACAGATAACACAAACGGAGAGTACTACATTTAAAAAGAGGACTAATATATTGTTCTGTCCCCTTTCTTGCACTCAAGCGTGACCAATATTGCAGTTATTGATGCATACCAACTACTACATAATCCTTCATCTGGACTGAGCTCATTAGAATTGTGAAAATGAGGATTCTTTATAGAAAATCTTATAAGATTTTATAAAGAGCTCTGTACACACATTTCTATTAAAAAAAAATGAAAGCACTGGCTGATTTGCCAATAGGGGTCAGTAGTGCCCCACGGGAAACACCTTGACATTATGCAAGTAGTTGCTGTGCTTTAATGCTACTGTGAATGCAGGTGTGGACATATCCTATACCCCCCCCCCCTCCCTTTTTTTTTCCTGAAAAAACAATCAGACATGAAATATTTTGCTATCAAAAAAAAAAATTATAGTTACACAGCCACTAAACTGTCAGTATACCTTCAGGCGCTTTCTCCATTCAATGAGACTGTACAGCTGTCACACACGAGAATGACATGTTTCTCATGTTCTTATGACAGCAGCCATGAAAGCTTCAGTGTCTTGGAGGATTATGAGCGACAGCAGAGGCAAACACAGAGGCAGCCTGAATCCAGCAATCACAGAAACACAAACTAGCAGGCGTTTGGATAGATAGATGGATAGATGTGTGCAGAAGGTGGGTGAGTTTAGCCTCTTTTCTTTATGTTAAAATGCCAGATGGGTTCAAAAATGGTGACAGGAGCTTTAAATTAAAAAATAAAAACAAAGTTGCTCATGTAACTTTGGTGGAAATAGTTAACCTTTTCAACATATTTGACAAACAACTGTTTGTATTACAATTTAAATTGTAAGGCTATTTCCCAGGCTTAAGATGACCACCATGAAAGAAGATGTAGCAGTTTGTCTTCCATTCTTCTTTCTCCGTAAGGCCAGAGGGACAGCCATCATTCTACACAAATCAGTCCCTTTTCTCTAGGAGCATATTATCTCAGACCATAATGGCAGGTATGTCGTTGTTACGGGGAGTATTCTGGGCCAACCTGTGGTGCTAGCTAACATTTATGCACCCAACTGTGATGATGAGGCTTTCTATAGAAATTTTTTCTCTCGTTTACCAGACCTAACAAATCATTATTTAATATTAGGCGGGGACTTTAACTGCTGGCTTGACCCTAATCTAGATCGCTTCTCTTCTAAACCAGCCACTCCCTCTCGAGCAGTCAAAATTATTCAATCCTTTTTGCGGGAGTTTGCAGTATCAGATGCATGGCGTTTCCTTAGTTCTTTGAAAAGGGAATATTCGTTTTTTTTCATCTGTACATCATACTTCTCCTTGTATTGACCTTTTTTTAATTGACAATAGACTGCTGCCATTATTATCGCATTGTAAATATGATGCCATAACTATCTCCTGATCATGCTCCGCTTCTAATGGATATTAAGCTATACAAACTATTACCTGAACGCCCTCCATGACGGTTAAACACACATCTTCTCTCACAGAGTAGCTTTATTAACTACATTTCAAAGCAGATAGATTTTTTTTCTCCTTTAACAGAACCCCAGGGGTCTCTGCTGCTCTTCTTTGGGAATCACTCAAAGCTTTTGTCAGGGGAGAAATAATCTCTTATGCTCATTATGAGAAAAAATTAAGGAATGAAAAATTGCTTATACTTAGGCAGCAAATTTCACAGCTTGATAATATGTATGCAACCTCCGGTGTTGTGCCAAAAAGTGATTGGCTGCCATAAAGTGATTTTTGATGTTTCTATGTGCTTTTGCGTGTAATGTCTTTGCTTATATTGATGAATAGAGTGTAGTCAATAGGATTTATGAAGGGCTTAAATATAAAATAAAGAAGTGACCTGTTTTTCAAGTATGTTTATGACTCTGCATTATTGCATGTACATTATAATAAATCCAGTCCTCTTTGGTCACTTAAAATATCTTTATAGAGTGTAATGTTATATTTGTTTTGATTTCTGCTGCCCTCTTGGCCAGATTGCTCTTTAAAAGCTGACCAATCACAGTTTTTACCCTGATAAATAAAGAATATATAAAAGTCGCTGCCAAAAACTGATTGCAGCTTCTACCTTGTGACAGAAATGTTGTTTCTCACTCAAAATGACTTAATATCATTCACGAGAGAAATGTTTGACATATTTTTCACAGATTATAGGTCAGCAAGTCATTTACAACAGTTTAAATATGGGCAATCATTTTCTGGCAATCACTTTTTGGCAGACGATCACCTTTTGGCACAACACCCGCTCTCCGAATATTTACAAGGAACACCTTGCTTTGCAGTCCGAATTTGATTTACTCATGACCCACCATATAACAGAAGCCATGTTGCAATCGAATGCACAATTTTTTGAACGTGGCGATAAAGCCAGCAAATTATTGGCACATCAACTTAGAAGGACGTCTGCTTCATGACAAATTCCCCGGATTCAAACTGGCATAGGCACGACATTGGACCCACTGCAGATCAACCTCGCTTTCGAGGAATTCTATAAATCCCTTTATTCATCTGAATCTTCACCCTCAGTTGCAGAGCTTGACAATTTTTTTGCTAATTTGGATATTCCTAAAATCGAACAGCCCACTGCCACTAATCTGGGGAAACCCATTATGTCACTGGAACTTAATGCAGCAATGCAGTCTCTCCAGGGAGGCAAGTGCCCGGACCCTGACGGATACCCTTCAGAGTTTTTTAAAGGATTTTGGGATAAACTTTCATCATTATTATTAAATATGTTTAATGAAGCCTTTGCCCAGGGAGTTTTGCCCCAGACTCTTATTCAGGCCACTATCTCTCTTCTTTTGAAAAAGATAAAGATCCTCTTTCTTGCTCATCCTACCGTCCCATAAGCCTTTTAAATGTAGATTTTAAACTGCTGTCCAAAGTTCTTGCTACACATCTTAAAGCCGTCTTACCCACTATAATCCTCCCAGACCAGACTGGATTCATCCGAAATAGACACTCTTTCTTTAATATCAGGCGACTTTTAAATATTATTTATAATTCAGCATCATCTACCAGTACTCAAGAAGCTGTGATCTCTCTCAATGCCGAAAAGGCATTTGACTGGGTTGAATGGACATATTTATTTTATGTAGTTAAAAAATTTGGTTTGGTGACAATTTTTTATCATGGATTAAACTACTTTATTCTAATCCACGGGCGTCAGTTAGGACCAACAACACTCGGTCAAAATATTTTGTTCTCTATCGCTCAACAAGACGGGGTGCCCGTTGAGTCCTCTTTTATTTGTGATGGCCATTGAACCGCTTGCTATTGCTCTCCAGTTAAATCCAAACATTACAGGCATACAAAGATATGGTCTAGAAGCTAAAGACTCGTTTTATGCGGATGATTTACTTTTGAATGTTTCAGATCTCCAAACATCTATTCCTGTTATTCTGTGCTTGCTCTCAGACTTTGGCCGGTTATCTGGATATAAGCTAAATTTAGGCAAAAGTGAGCTGTTTCCTATTAGTTTAGCAGCCAAATCTCTTCCTCTGCACGTCTTCCCTTTTAAAAGGACTAACGATAGCTTTACCTACCTTGGAATTCAAATTACACATAAAGTTGAAAATCTTTTCAAGGCTAACTTCTCTCCCCTGCTATTGAAAATAAAAGAAGATTTTGAACGCTGTTCCTTGCTCAGGTTGTCTCTGGTAGCTCGTATCAACTGCGTTAAATTGAATGTCCTTCCCCGCTTTTTGTATTTATTTCAATGTATCCCAATCTTTCTTACCAATTCTTTCTTTAAGCAGTTAGATGCTCTCATTTCTGACTATCTTTGGAAAGGGAAAACTCCGAGGCTGTCTAGGCAATACTTGCAAGGTCCTAAATCCCTTGGGGGAATGGCCCTACCTAATTTTAAGTACTATTATTGGGCCTCCAATATTAGAGTTTTTAAAACTTGGCTCAATTGTGGAGCCTCTCCTCCCCCTGCCTGGTTAGTCATGGAGACAAATTCTGCTAAACCATTATCTCTCATGGCCCAGTTGTATTCACCAATTCAATTTTCCACCGTTGCATATACAAAAAACAAAATAGTTTGAATGTCTCTTAAGATTTGGTCCCAATTCCGGCGCCATTTTGGCCTATCCCCTCATGCACCTATCGCAGCAAACCATATCTTTCCTCCCTCTCTTGTCAACAAAACCTTCATGATTTGGTCTAATTTAGGCATACACACCTTTAAGGACCTATTCATTGATAATGTCTTTGCCACCTTTGCACAACTGTCAGACAGATTTGCTCTTTCATCACATCACTTTTTTAGATATCTTCAAATTCGCAGTTTTACTCGCAGTAATTTCCCCACTTTTCCTTATCTACCTGTAGACTCTGACCTGGACTCCTTGTTTGTGTCTACTACTAGGCTAAAAGGGTCTGTCTCAATTCTTTATAATTTAATTGCTTCGTTACGTCCGAATTCTTTAAACCTGATTAGGAACCTTTGGGAACAGGATATTGGGGAGAATATATCAGATGATCTCCGGTCAAGTATTCTGACACGAGTACGTAAATCCTCGATCTGTGCTAGGCACTGTCTTATTCAATGCAAATTGGTTCACCATGTCTATTATACCAAATCCCGTCTATCTAAAATTTATAGTTCTGTCTCTTCAACATGTGACAGATGTCAGCAGTCTTCTGCAAACCTTATCCATATGTTTTGGCTATGTCCCCGGCTTAATTCTTTTTGGATGGAGATATTTTCTGCCATATCTAGGGTGGTTGGGAGGAAGGTCGACCCGAATCCCCTAAGTGCCCTGTTTGGAGTCTTTTCCGGAAATCCCCCCTTAACTATATCTCAGGTAAATTTCCTGGCCTTCATGACCATTATTGCTAGGAGAACAATATTACTCAAATGGAAGACAGCTCAACCTCCCTCTTTTTTACACTGGCTTAGGGAAATTCTTTATTTTCTTAAACTTGAGAAAATTAGGATGACACTATGTGGCTCTTCTGAACAGTTTACACTCATTTGACATCCACTTCAAGTGCTGGCTAGACAGACTAATTCTCCCTCTGAACCAGATTAGCTGCCATTATTATTATCTATTTACTTACCCTTTTCTTTCTCTTAATTTTATTTTTCCGTGGGGGTCCCCTCTGCTTCCCTTTTTGTTTTTCTTTCTTCTTTACACACATACATACATAACTAACGCAATGGAAATGGCAATACTTACAGGCTTGATTTGTAGAAGTGGTGTTTTTTTTTTTTTTTCTGTGATTCTGTTGTGAGTGGAGGCCGCTCGTCTTGTCTTGTTTACACTTTTATGTTGTAAAGGCAGTTGTGCAGTCTGCTTTGCGTGTACAATGTAACGAGAGTCATATGGCTGTATAATTTGCTCAAAATCTAATAAATAAAGTTGGGAAAGGAAAAGAAGATGTAGCAGTTTTGTGACCAAAGATAGCCTGGCAGTGTGAGAAATTTAGAATGACCTTCTCACAAAGTGTCTCCAACAAAGACCTAAGGTGTAGCCAACCAATAGGAATGGAGCATGAAATTACATGCACATCAACTCGAGACAAACAAAATGTGCAAAACAAAATGTCTTGGATTGAAAAAAATAAGGCAATATAGTTGACCTATAGCAACGGAAGCTTTAAATAAATCTTTTCATGAGCAAAAAAATAATCCATCCATCCATCCATTCGCTTCCGCACATCCTGTTAAGGGTTGCGGGGGGGCTGGAGCCTATCCCAGCTGTCATAGGGCGAGAGGCAGGGTACACCCTGAACAGGTCGCCAGCCTGTTGCAGGGCCAACACAGAGGGACAAACGACCTTTCACACTCACATTCATGCTCTCATTCACACCTATGGGCAATTTAGATTAGCCAATTAACCTAACCCCAGTAAGTGCATGTCTTTGGAATGTGGGAGGAAACCGGAGTACCCGGAGGAAACCCACGCAAGCACGGGGAGAACATGCAAACTCCACACAGAGAGAGGGAGAGGCCTGGGCCAAGGTGGAATCGAACCCAGGCCTTCCAGATGGTATTCTAACTGTGAGGCAGCAGTGCTAACCACTGCGCCACCGTGCTGCCCGAGCAACAAAAAAAAAAAAAAAAGTTTTTCAGCTGTTATGAGCAAGTCAGCATAGAAACAAACAGTGGAGATATATTCAGTAGGTATTAGTGCCACAGGCTGTCTTGCAGTGAACTTATAATATTGCTAAAATCACACAGGAACAGATGAAACCCTTCTTTTATAAACCTGTTATGTGGTTGATGCTAGATTGGATCAGTGAGATGGATGCTTTGCTGTGATTGGTTGCTATGTTGGCAGGCAACAACTGATGCTGCTTTTACAGCTTCATTAAGATAATTTTATTGAATCACAAGTATATAAAATTAGATGGAAATCAGACAACACAAACAGGATTTTACTAGGAAGTCTCATTAAATCTCATTTTCAGGAGAAACCTGGCTAAGGTAGCAGTCATACAAACTCACAACATCCACATGCCTCTTTCACCACATTCTTTAGGATGCCTTTATATTAAACAACAAGCAATAATAAATGCAATGCATAATCCTTAGAGTATTATTATAACCTCTGTTCAGTACACTATATGCAGCTGTGTAAAGCAATATGGGGCCAAAAAAAAAAAAAGAGAGTTTCAGTAATTTCAGCTTGGATGCCTCCTAGGTGAGGTGTTTGGGGCATGTCCTAACAGGAAGAGACCACAGGACAGACTCTGGACCTACTGCACAGATTACAGAAAGGATCTCAACTGGCTTGGTGACCGCTGCCCACATAAGTGTCAGAATGGACGGATGGACATTTGTTCAGGAAATACATAGTCTGTAACCATGATGTTTTTGAAATCATGTAATAAATTTGAACAAATCTTTAAATTAAAATCTTGTAAAGATTTTAACTGCTTGTAAATAATTTAAAAACGATTACACAGATATGAATTTACGCAAAGATCAGCATGATCCTTGAAATCAGAGCCCGTGTTGGTCTGTAGCTGACAGAGAGCACAGAAAAAATACTCTCTCTTCTGAGTTCATCTTCATAGAGATGGATATTTATTTAATCCACATGCAGAGAGACCTAATAAAACCAGATGGGCTTTGCTCTGACTGAAGGTTTATGGATGGGGCGAGGTTAAAATGGTGCAGGGAAGGCACTACTGAAAGGAATTCAATTAGGATATATGGGGTTGTTTGGGTTCGGCAGGGTTGATATGAAACTCGACTTTTTCGGGCCTTTTCAGAGTTTATGTTTATATATGAGATAAGATAAATAACTCAGCTGTGCATGCTTTGTAGCATTATACTCCCAGCAGGCTGAAGTCATGATTATCCCGATCTTTTTGCTTGGAGTTCTGACCCCATCTGCTGGACTCAACAGAGCAAAACACTGAAAATACTGCAGTGAGAAGGTTTTCCAGTGGACTGACGGCTATATTTGAGCCTCTAAAGTATGTAGATATCTTTATATGCATGTTCTTTAAAGTGAAAGCAAGATATCTGACAATTAGGGCTGTATGACATAGAGTTATTAAGTTATTGTGCCAGGACTGAAAAAAAAAAAAAGGACAAACATCAATGCATGTAATAAAAATATTAGTATTTGACTCCAGTTTTAGAACTTGCACTGGCTCATAAGCTGCAAGCTGCTGATTTATGGCATTATTGCATGAACATGATGAAAGATTTACCAGTGCTTTGCTTTGGGAGAAGTCTGCATGAATAAAAATTGTTGTTTTGGGGCAGAGAGCAGAATGAATATGTGCAACTTGCCTGTAACAGGGTCTCATCTTGGTGCCAAAAAAACCTCCTGGGTGCCAAATGGACTTATTTTTAGAACGGGTGCCCTGCAGGAATATGAACTTGCTAGACTTCTGACAAGAATCAGTGACAGAAAAATGAACCCTTTTTATGAAATATAACTGAAATCAGTTTTATTAACATCACAGTCACAGGCCAAAGAAGCCTGGGTTGTTTGCACAGGTAAGCTTTATTTAAATTTGGTGGTGACAGAAGGGGCAATATACATTTTTTAGAACAGACAATTCTCCAGGGTGCCACAAATAAAGGAATTTATTCATCCTCCTTTCAATTTATACAGTGAAGAACCTTTTGTATACATTTTTGCAGGGTTTATTCCAAGTTTTATACCCTCTCTCTTCTCCCACTGTCTGCCTCTTGTATTTTCCTTTTCTGCCTGTCCTGTTCTTGGCTTTTTATCCAGATCTTTTGTTCCTTTGGCTTCTTGCAATTTAAGGGGAGATTTTCTGGTTTACAGCTTTCTCTGTATTCCCCACTGTGGCTCAGACTGTGTGTTCCTTGTATTTTTTTTTTTTTTTTTTTCCACCCAGTCACCTCACCCTGCTGCATACCAGCTTTACTGTGTCTCATATAAAATCATGCACAATGGCTCTCAGAATCTTATTTTCAGGACTGAGTGTTGTTGCTACCAAAGTGCAATTTTATCAGCAGGAAACCTTGCACATTTTGTGGAACATTAAAAAAGAGGCGTGAACTCAGCAGGGTTATAGTCTTCTTGTTGCTGGCCCACACTTGCATAGAATATAATCAAAGCTGCATGAGTTCGAAGTATAACTTTTTTTTTTAAATCATTTTTCTCAGGAATTTTTTTAAAAGCATTTGCAGGAAATTCTCTCACTCAGATAATTTCCTGCAAGAGCCTCGTATCAACAGTTCAGGCTGCTCCTGGTGGTGTAATATTGTGGAGGGCTATTTTCTTGGGACACTTTAGATCCCTTATTACCAGCTGAGGATTGTTTAAACCCCTGAGCCTACCTGCCACAAAGAATTCAGGCAGTTCTGAAGGGGGTCCAACCTGATACTAGCGAGGTGTAACTAATGAAGATGCTGTGAGTGTATATGTCTAGTGACTAGGTGCATTTTGTATGAAGTTTATTGCTTTAATTTAGTTCCCTGTAACTGCTATCAGGAGTGTCATTTTTATTTTAGCTTGGATAACCCTGCTGTATGTCATCTGCCCAGAAAAACAAGTTAGTCATTGGTTTGTTTGCTAACTGACGCCTCAGCTATAGCACACTGGCTGACACCATCTTCACCAAACACACACAGATAACTGGTAATTAGTTCAAATTAACATACAAATAAATATTAACAAAAATGAAACCCAAACTTGTTGGACATTTTGCACCACACAACGAGCCATAATATCAGTCACATAATCTTACTACAATGGTAAAAACAAGGCACCAACAACACAAACGTGGTAACATGGTGTCCTGTCCTGGGAGCGTGGTGTTCCTACTCTCAGTCCAGCCAGCACACCTCCATCATTAGCGCATTATCTCCTGTGGGTAAAAGGTCAGCTGAAACCTCAACTCTTTGCCAGTCATTATCATCTTTGTGGTGGTAACTTGGCACTCAACTCATGAGCAGTTTTGGTTTGTACCTTCTGTTAGCCGAACTTGTTTTCTTGTTCCTGCTCCTAGTTCCCTCCTGGTGTGTACCTTGCAAGACTACTTTGTTGTTCACCTGCAAAGGAAGGCTGTTCCACAAACCCAAGCTGGTTTTCTCTCATTCAAACTCACCTGGAAAATTTACCTGCCTGCTCTCTTTTGCTTTCCCACTTGCAAATCACAAAGGGAAAAACAATTAAGGATCAGGATCAAGTTCATTAACAGTTCTAGCAAAAATACTCACTGTCTTCTCCTGTCTGGCAGTTTCCTGATGACTTCCCATTCAGTCCCTCGGCTGAATGGCAACTTACCTGAGCTAAATATCTTCCTTACATATACACATCTCAACAGGACTTCCAAGATGTGGGTGTTGACTCCAATTATTAATTTATATTTTTCATTTACTTCCATGCTCGTCTGCACTGCACTTAAATAAAGTAAGTCAGATAATTTACTTTCGGACGGCATCGGACGCGAAAGCGACGGCATCGAAGCGATTCTGGCAAACCGTCAGGAGACTCAGGAGGGGAAAGCAGTGCTTCACTCACACTGTTGATAGTGCGGGGGGGGTGCTGCTGACTTCAACTGAGGCTATAGTCGGACGGTGGAAGGAATACTTCGAGGACCTTCTGAATCCCACTGACACGCCTTCTGTAGTGGAAGCAGAGTCTGGGGATGAGGGGGATGACTTGACCATCACTGGGGGTGAGGTCACTGAGGTAGTTAAACAACTCCTTGGTGGCAGAGCCCCTGGGGTGGACGAGATTCGCCCTGAGTTCCTGAAGGCTCTGGATGTTGTAGGGCTGTCTTGGTTGACACGCCTCTGCAACATCGCGTGGAGATCTGGGGCAGTGCCATTGGATTGGCAGACCGGGGTGGTGGTCCCCATCTTTAAGAAGGGAGACCGGAGGGTGTGCTCCAACTTTCGGGGGATCACACTCCTCAGCCTCCCCGGTAAGGTCTATGCCAGGGTGCTGGAAAGGAGGGTGCGTCCGTTAGTCGAACCTCGGATTCAGGAGGAACAATGCGGTTTTCGTCCTGGTCGTGGAACGCTGGACCAGCTCTTTATCCTCTCAAGGATATTCGAGTGTGCGTGGGAGTTTGCCCAACCAGTCTACATGTGCTTTGTGGACTTGGAGACGGCATTCGACCGTGTTCCTCGGGGTGTTCTTTGGGAGGTTCTGCGGGAGTATGGGGTGTCTGGCCCATTGTTGCGGGCCATTCAGTCCTTGTACAACCACAGTGAGAGCTTGGTCCGTATAGCCGGTAATAAGTCGGATTTGTTTCCTGTGGGTGTTGGACTCCGTCAGGGCTGCCCTTTGTCACCGATTCTGTTCATAATTTTTATGGACAGAATTTCTAGGCGTAGCCAGTTGGCGGAAGGCTTCTTCCTTGGTGGCCTCAGAGTCTAATCTCTGCTTTTTGCAGATGATGCGGTTCTGTTGGCTTCATCAGGGGGGGGCCTCCAGCTCGCAGTGGAACGGTTCGCAGCCGAGTGTGAAGCGGCTGGCATGAGAATCAGCACCTCTAAGTCTGAGGCCATGGTCCTCAGCCGGAAAAGGGTGGAGTGCCATCTCCGGCTCAGGAACGAGTTCTTGCCTCAAGTGGAGGAGTTTAAGTATCTCGGGGTCTTGTTCACGAGTGATGGGCGAAGGGAACGGGAGATCGACAGGCGGATCGGGGCTGCTTCTGCAGTGATGCGGACGCTGCACCGGTCCGTCGTGGTGAAGAGGGAGCTTAGCGTAAAAGCGAGGCTCTCGATTTACCGGTCGATCTACGTTCCTACCCTCACCTATGGTCACGAGCTTTGGGTAGTGACCGAAAGAATAAGATCGCGAATACAAGCGGCAGAAATGAGTTTCCTTCGAAGGGTGGCTGGCCTCTCCCTTAGAGATAAGGTGAGGAGTGCGGCCATCCGGGAGGGGCTCAGAGTAGAGCCGCTGCTCCTCCACATCGAAAGGAGCCAGTTGAGGTGGCTCGGGCATCTGATTAGGATGCCTCCTGGCCGCCTCCTGGGTGAGGTGTTCCGGGCATGTCCCACCGGGAAGAGGCCCCGTGGTAGACCCAGGACACGCTGGAGAGATTATGTATCTCGGCTGGCCTGGGAACGCCTTGGGGTCCCTCCGGATGAGCTGGAGGAGGTGGCTGGGGAGAGGGAAGCTTGGGCTTCTCTGCTTAGGCTTCTGCCCCCGCGACCCGGCCCCGGATAAGCGGAAGAAAATGGATGGATGGATGGATGGATGGAGATAATTTACATGCCACTAATTTACAAGGCAAAGTACAGTCAATCATGCACTGGTCAGTGCCACATTTGAGTGAGTTGTGTTCAACAAGAGCAGGGCTACAGGTGACTAATCTCTCACAATGAGGAGACAGCCTACAGGAGAGAGGTCTCCCGCCTGGAGAACTGGTGCCAGGAGAACCACCTCCTGCTCAACGTCAGCAAAACAAAGGAACTGATCGTGGACTTCAGCAGGAAGCAGCAGAGGGACTACCATCCACTTGTCATCAGTGGTGCTGAGGTGGAAAGAGTGGACACCTTCAAATACCTGGGAGTGACCATCTCACAGGACCTGTCCTGGACTCATCACATAAACATCACTGTGAAGAAGGCCAGACAGCGTCTCTACCTCCTCAGGCGGCTGAGAGACTTCAAGCTCCCACTCAAGGTGCTCAGGAACTTTTACACCTGCCCCATTGAGAGCATCATGCGTGGGAGCATCACCACCTGGATGGGAAACTGCACCAAGCAGGACTTCATGGCCCTAAAAAGGGTGGTTCGTTCAGCTGAACGGACCATCAGAACCACCCTCCCCAACCTGCAGGACATTTACCCCAAGCAGTGCAGGCTGAGGGCCATGAAGATCCTAAAACCGCCCAGCCACCCCGGACACTCTCTCTTCTCCCTGCTCCCATCAGGCCGGCGTTACCGCTGCCTGACGACTAAGACTGAAAGGTTGAAGAAGAGTTTTTACCCACAAGCCATCCGTCTGCTCAACTCTGAGCCCTAACTGGACCATTATTGCACAGTGTAAATATTATAATTTAAAAAGTGTGTATAGTGTATAGTATATAGAGTATAGTGTATAGTGTGAATTACTTTTTTTTATTTTTATTCTTCTTATTTATATGTGTGTGTATATAAGGTTGCAGGTACAAAATACATTTCACTGTGCATTGTACTGTGTATAACTGTGCATGTGACAAATAAACACTATCTTATCTTATCTTATCTTATCTTACTTGCACAGAGCCACTTTACCACTCAGCAAAGTCAAACCAAGTGAAGATTTGGAAATGATGAGTCATTTACGTCACAGCCAGCATGTCAGTAAGTCGTTACATGTCAGCGTCTGATCAATAGCACCTTGTTTCAAAGCTTGTGTGGTTTAGGAAAATTATTTACATATTCATTTTTTCGTGTGTGTCAGGTTAGATCATTTAGAAATGTCTGTTGGATGAAGGATGAGCAGCTCAGAACTGTTTCCATCAATTGTTTATGTTTGTACATTTGGCTGAGCAGCACTCACGTGAGGGGAATTTTATTTTGCCAAGTGAAGGTGACCTCAGGGAAGAGCTGAAAGATTCTTCTTGTCTGTGTTTTTCTCAGTTGGAGTCGTCTCATAACACAGCTAACTCGTGCTTGGGCACAGGGGGGGTGGAAACAAATGCAGGGCTTCCCATGTGAAAGTGGTTCCCTGACAGACCAGCGAGAGCCTTTGTCCTAATTAGCAGGAATGAATTACGGCTGGAAAAGCTGAGCTCAGGCAGGCGATGGGGCTCAGATGGAGCAGCAACAACAGTAGCCATACTGCTGTACAACAACTGTTTTAACACGGAGACTGTTGACCTGCCTGCCAGCGGGGCTCCCTGCAGCTCCTGATTGAAAACAGCAGGACTCAAAAGCTTACACTGGACAGGAAGGTGAGATTTTAGTTCACCGGTTGCCAGAATCAAGAAAATCTTGCACGTAAACATACATTGTTAAAATGTGGCTGACAGCAGCTTCTGTGGGACAGGTAAAAATCCAGTGGGTTCAGGCTAGGGTAAAGTGGACCTTTGGGATCTCTTACAAACTCCTTCAGTAGTTGATCCAGGAACTGGAGTCTGGAGATGATGTAAGACCCACTAAACAACAAAGACTCACTTGTGCCACTGTGCCACACAGTGCCTCTGTGTGCACTCCAGATGCACCACGCTTTATGTGGGATTACGTTTCAGGAAAAATACCTGCAAATGTGTGTGTGTGTGTGTGTGTGTGTGTGTGTGTGTGTGTGTGTGTGTGTGTGTGTGTGTGCGTGCGTGCGTGCGTGCGTGCGTGCGTGCGCGCGCGTGTGTGTGTGTGTGTGTTTTGGTTTTAAGTTGACAGGACACTGATGTAGATTAGATGACACATCACTAAGAGGAGACAGGGATGCAGCCTTGAGGCTTCCTACAAAACCATGTGCTGGGTATATACAGGGCCAGATTCTTGAGTCAACACTGGACTAAGATCACCATCAGCAAGACCAGTGGACAATTTTTTGACAGCAATACATGAAATCAACCAATAAAGGCAAACTTAGCTTCATGTAACAGGTTTGGTTTTGTACATAACAGCCCTCTTGACTGTTTAAATTATAATATGCAAAGGTTATAATATTAACCTTTGCCTCCCCACCAAGCTGCAGTCTCCAGAGATGAAAAAAATAAGCCAAAATTACAGTTCCCTTAGTGACCACATGATGCTCTCTTCAAAAAACTTTGTTGTACATCATAACTAAAAGCATGACCCAGAAAACTACAACCAAACCTGAGAATGTAACAATTAAGAAGCATCCTGGAATCACTGAAAGAATACAAAACTCAAAATAGCCAGATCTAAGAACAAACTAAACAGAGAAATACAGAGATGAAGAATCTAAACCATAAGCAAACTGTGATGCACAACAATAAAAGAACTCGAAAGAAAGAAAGAAAGGAAAAGCAAAGCAAAGCAAAGCAAAGCAAAGCAAAGCAAAGCAAAGCAAAGCAAAGCAAAGCAAAGCAATGCAAAACAAAACAAAATATCAATAAATGCTGAATAAACTGCAAAAATTGAAAAACTACAATAAACTGGAAATTAAACAACTTTACATAAATGGGAGCCAAGGCTAAAAAACAAACAAACAAACAAAAAACCTATGTCAACAGACCCAGGATCATGACTGTATCAGCTCAAAGCAGTCGGGTTATTCTCCTGTGACCTCTGGTGCCAACAAGGCTTTTCTGCTACCTGCTACTTACTTGATATTTAAAATGTAAAAAATCTTCTCTTGCACTATATCTTGGAAGTTACACACACACCCTGTTAAGCTGACTTCAGAATGTAAATGGCTCATTAATCATCTGTTTTTTTTTTTTTTTAAATCATTTTGAATGATTCAAAAAACTTCATGTGGAAACCATTAGGCCTACTGTTTTGTTGTTCTTGGTCTGTTGTAGTTTGCTCTATTACAATCCTGATCTGTTTCAGATGATTAGAATCCTTTACAAATTCAGGTCTTCACAGTAGTGGTGTATACTTATGAAGAATGGATTCTCTTTGCCCATGAAAGCACACGTGCCACTATAACGCACCAGGTTCTATTAAAAACTACAATCTAATAAAATAATGAAGGCTCTATACTGAATTCTGTTTTTTTTTCCACAGTAACCATCACATGACCAACTCTCAAAACTGAAAACATCTTACAGATCTAACCTTCTCATGTCCCCATTTTATTGTTTTTCCATTAATTTTCAGGTATGTCTGTTAATTTTGTGATTTTAATGCGTCATTCACATACTTTTGTGGATTAGTAAAGGGCAGTGGATTTCACATTGGAAGCGGACAGTGATGTGTTTTTCCATCTCACGTGCAGGACGTCCAGGAAATGTCTGGCTGCAGCTGGAGTCACAACACGGAGCAGCCTGTGGCCTCTCTGCTCTGCAGGATCCCGATCAGGGCCATGACTGTATTCACACCTGCAGAGACCTTATCTGCAGGTACATGCCTGTGATGTGGCAATCTAAGCATGTATATTTATGGCAAAAACACTTCTGTAGGAGGTAAGTACTGTAGTGTGGATCATAAGTGGGAGCTATGAGATGATTTGTAGAATGAAAAGGTCAAACTCTGAATGAATGCATTTCTCTTGGCACAGTAAAAAGGGCCTTAAATGTTAAAAATGAGCTTTGTGGGTTTTATTTATACAACACTGATTACATATATTTTCAGATTGAAGTACTTTATAAATTATTACAGTAATAAGAAATTTATCAAAGTGAAATTGTTTGTCAAATCTGACAGACATCCATAAAACAGATAAAAAAGTCAGAAAATGTCAACATTAAAGAAAAAAAAGAACGAGAGTATTAATTAAAAAAAAAAATCTGTATTCTAATAATGACTTCTTTGGCCAACAAGAAACTTTTACCTTATCTCAGACATGATGGAAGAACAGTCTTGCTATTGTTCTAAGCTGCAAGGCAGTGGTGATCTATTTTTGACATTGTCTGGATATTATTGCAGTTAATTAAAACTGCTGTGACCTTGTTTCAGGGATGTTTCAGTCTAAAGGGAGATATTTTTTTCTGTCTCAAGGGATGTAATGTTGTTTAAATATGCAACTGGGCTATGGTGGTTACAGAGATTGAGCCCATTTTATCTGCTTCTGCTTCCTCCTACATGTGTCTTAAAGCTTACTAAAGAAAAAGTTAGCAAAACATTTAGCAAAGCTCCAGCTGAAAACAAATACTTGGTGTGACAGCCCACATAAATATCATAGTCAATGAAAGTGTTCTGGTCCCAGGGTTTTGTGTGGCTTTTGGATTCTTGTTTTGATTTCATTACTGTTCTAGTGTTATTGAAGTTTTTTGTTCTTGTGTGTCTGAGTCTTAGCCACAGGGGGGGGGCACAAGCCAGTGTACTCCGTGTGCTGGTCCCATGCCCAGATTAATGGGGAGGGTTGCATCAGGAAGAGCATCCACTGTAAAATCTTTGCCAGATCAAACATGTGGACAATCAAGAATGAGATTTCCATACTAGATTAGTTTGGGTTAAAAACAACAACCATCTCTGGCGCTGCTCGCCAATGTGGTGATGGTGGAAACTGTGCTACTGTTGGCTGAAGACAAATGAGGAGGAGGAGGAGGAGGAAGAGGGGAAAATGTCTGTTAAGAGACAGTAAGTGAAGAAAATGCAGGAATGTGGAGGTCAGAATAGAGACTTTAAATGTAGGGCCTATGACTGGTAAATGGACTTAACTGGTAGGTATGAAGGTGGATGAGGTGGATTCAAAATATTCTACCATGGTGTGGATAGGAAGAGAAATGGGTTAGGGGTAATCTTGAAGGAAGAATATGTGAATAGTGTTGCAGAGGTGATGAGAGTGTCAGATAGGATCATGAATTTGAAGCTGGAAATTGAAGGCGTGATGTTGAATGTTTTCAGTGCATATGCCCCGCAAGTTGGATGTCTGCTAGAAGAGAAAGAGGAAATCTGCAGCAAGTTGAATAAAGTGACAGAGAGTGTTCCCAGGGAGAAAGATTGGTGATTGGAGCAGACTTAAATGGACATGTGATTGAAGGGAACATGGGTGATGAGGAGGTGTTTAGGAGAGAAATGCAGAAGGACAGATGGTAGTGGATTTTGCATAAAGGATGGAATTGGCTGTGGTGAATATGTACTTCAAGAAGAGGGAGGAACATATGGTGAAGTGTCAGGGTAGAGGAAGGTGCACACAGGGGGACCACATCTTATGCAGAAGGTGTAATCTGAAAGAGACAGACGACCGCAAGGTGGTGTCATGGGAGAATGCAGCTAGGCACCATCGGATGGTAGTCTGGCTTTAAAAATCAAGAAGACAAAGCAAGTGAAGGTAGAGCCAAGGATTAAATGATGGAAACTGAAGAAGGAAGAATGCTGCACAAGGTTTATGGAGGAGTTGGGACAGGCTCTGGGTGATAGGGAACAGTTACCAAATGAGTGGGAAAGTACAGCTGAAGGAAACATCCAAGAATGTATCTGGTGTATTCTCTGGACACAGGAACAAGGGCAAAGTACAGAAAAGAATTCAGTGGGTGGGGTTAGCAAAGAGAAATAAGAGAAGACTTGTATCGACTGGCTAGGAAGAGAGACCACACTGGAAAGGATGTGCAGCATGTTAAGATGATTAAAGATAAAGATGGAAATGTACTAATGAGTGAAGAGAATGTGCTGAGAAGATGGAAAAAGTGTTTTGAGGAACTGATGAATGTAGAAAATGAGAGAGAGAGATGAAGACCGATGGAGGAATGTTAGTGAATCAGGAAGTGCAGAGGATTAGTAAGGAGGAAGTGAGGGCAGGTATGAAGAGGATGAAGACTGGTGTCAGATACGTTTCTTGGTGGCACATAATTATAGAAGCGAAGTTCACATCTCTGCTGGCTCCTCTAGTGTATGTTGTTCTTTCTTCAGGGTCTTATGCGAAGCTGTAATAAAAACATTCAAACAAGCAGCTAGTTTAGCATCTAGTTGTTACACCCAGCCACAGCTTGCCTTATACATTTTTCCATTTGATTCTAACAAGTGGAAAGGAACTTGGTTCAGATGACATATTTGTGGAAGTATGGAAATGTCTAGGAGAGAGGGCAGTAGACCCTTTGACCAGACAGTTTAACACAATCCCTGAGACTGAGAGGATGAGTGAGGAATGGAGAAGAAGTATACTGGTAGAGATGTTCAAGAACAAGTGTGATGTGCAGAACTGTAGTAACTACAGAGTGGTAAAGCTTATGAGCCATACCATGAAGAAGAGCAGTACCATGGAAAACAGTTGTTGAAGCGAGGTTAAGGAGAGAGAACTGATCATCAGTGAGCAGGAGTATGACTTCATGTTGAGAGAGAGCATTACTGATGTGATGTTTGCTTTGAGAGTGTTGATGGAGATGTATAGAGAAGGTCAGAAGGAGTTGCACCTTGTCTTTGTGAATCTAGCGAAAGATTATGATAGGGTGCCAAGAAATGAACTGCGGTACTGTATGAGGGAGTCAGGAGTGGCTGAGAAGTATGTGAGGCTGGTGCAGGACAAGGTTCAAGGTTGGGGTTGTATTACATCAGGAATTTGCTCCCTTCTTGTTTCCAGTGATGATGGTCAGTTGACAGATGAGGTCAGGCAGGAGTCTCCGTGGACTTTGATTTTTGCTGATGACACTGTGATCTGAGAAACAGCTCAGGTTGAGAGAAAGAGTTAGAGAGATGATTTGGACATGTGCAGAGGATATATATATATATATATATATCAGTGACGTGCGGTGAGGGTCGTGACTGGTGAGGCACTGACGTCATCACATCAGATTTACAAACATATAGCTTATTCACCATTTGATTGGCAACAGTTGTTTTGTTTAACATTAACATAGTCTGAAGCAAACCTTTTAGCTCCGGTGTTGGTCTTCCTTTAATTATTATCTTCTGCTTCGATTGAAAGTCCAGTTTAGAAAATTCTTTCAGTTGAGTTATGTAATCTTCCATGTTGAACATAAGGCCAAGCAACAGGAAAAACTAACTGGCCTTGCTAACTGTTTATGGTAGCTTGCCGCCGAGGAGTCGTAGAGTCCCTGGGATCACCAGCGCCCCCTACCATGAGGCACGAGAACTGCGTGCCTCACCTAGTGTCTCTTCGCAGCAGTTTCATGATCGCTCAACACAAGAATGCATTACACACACATACAGTTGTTAATGAAAAAAACAAAAAATAAACTGTGCATTATATACACCAGCTAAAATATGGAAATTTAGTTCATATAGTAAAAGTGCAGTGAGACCGGAAAGTAATCCGGTCTCACTGCATAGCATGCCAGCACAGTTAGTAGTCATTGGCAATGACTATACTGAGCCGCACCCCGGATTGCGCAATCCGTGGTGCGGCGCGCCGGGCTGGTGCCTCACCGTTCGTCTCTTAGTATTTGACCGGCAAATGCGAAAATTCAGCGATTTTGAAAAAACTAATCTAAAAATGGTGTAGTTAAATGGAAAAGAACTTTAAAATACAAATCACTGAATGAATATAACCATTTAATTTATTTTTTAATTTTATATTTCCACGATGACAGGTGAGGCCGTGCCTCACCTGCCTCCCCTGACTGCACGTCACTGATATATATATATATCAGAGACTTTAGCACCATTGCCCTTTAGCTAATAAGCTAAAGTCAACCACTCATTGTTCCATATGACTGTTTCAGGAGTAACAAATTAGCTGGCATGTGAGTGGTACTGCACATCTAAACATGGAAATTAAACAAAGACTGAGAGCACAAAGAAAAAGTCTCAGAAGGATTTAAAGACAATCAGTTAATTCAGTCATATGTGAATGGTAAGAAGAGAAGGCGACAACAGATTTTTTCTCTTTTTTTGTTAAAAATGCATAAAAAAAAAAAAAAATCATTACCAGAGTTAAATTCCAGCACATCTCCAGTGGCTAAGGCAACATTTTAAAAGCACTTTGACCTCAATAGTCTGGGAGCATCACCCATATGAGTCCTTTCATCTATGAGGGTTACTACCCAACAGGCTATTAGACATTATTAAGCAGCTTGCAGAGTGACCGGATCAACTGCTGACTGGTTAAATGCACCCAGTGGAGTGCAGAGATGTAATGATGAGCAGTCTTCTCCTGTCAGACCTTTGACCTCTGAAGAAGGACAGAGTGACCCAAGCACAACTGACATTGACTGAGTGGCTTGACTTTCTTTGCTGTTTTCAAGAAGCTAACACTTCTACTAAATACAAACTAAATGAAGTGTAGCTATAAAGCACTTTTTAAACCTCAATGACATCTGTAAGGAAAACACATTTGTGGGATGAGCATAAGAGTTGAGTCCATGAAAAACTTACTATATCATCTCTGCTAATGCCAAACAGCTTATTCTGCTATTGATTCTTGGTTGGTGTCATTTATTGAATTGGATGATTGAAGTCTGAAGAAAAAAGACATATTGGCAATTTAACAATTTATTCATTTAACAAACAGGATCCTGAGTAGCATGTGAAAGAACCATGCACAGCCATAACAACTTGGCACCGCCCTCTCATGCTGGTCACCAGCTTGGTCACACACTGCTGTAGGATGGGATCCCATTCTTCAACCAGAATTTGTCGTAAGTCAGCCAGTGTGGTGATGCTGGTCACTATGGCATGAACGCCACCCCCAGCTGATCCCACAAGTGTTCAGTGAGGTTGAGGTCAGGACTGCAGGCAGGCCCTATGAGACCAGAGACTGGTTGTGTGCAGTCTGTTCCAGATTGTCTGGGTAGAGAGCTGTCAGCCATATTATCTTTCAAACTTGAATGCAAATCTGTAGAAGACCTAAGTTCCTAAGTGCTAAAAAGGTGAGGAAATGGTCTTCTTGCAGTGCCATCTTCTTGGGACGCCCACTTTGCGGCCTGTCTCTGACATCCCCAGTTATATGGAACTTGTCCTTCAATTCAGAGATGGTACTATGGCTCACTCCAAATAATGCTGCAGTTTGATTTTGCAGAACACCAGCTTGAAGTTGCCCTGTGGCACTGTCCCTATTTAGATCAGTCATATGTGGCACCAAATGACCACTGTGGCAGGGTGCACACTGACAGGTGCTGCTAATTAGGTCCCTGATTAGCAGCACCTGGGGTACCAGAAGCTCGAAAAAAGAATCAGTAGTAGGAGATTAAGCTGTGTGGCACTGGCAGAGATTTGGCAAGTTTTTCATGGGCACAACCCAAATAGTCAACTCAGCTGCTCACCTTAACAGGCTTTCCAATGGTATAAGATTTATTGCCAAGAAGCATTGTTACAACAAAAACATAATCAACCAAACACAAATTTCCTTACATTTTGTGCTAAGTTAAATTGAATTTTTCTTCCAGTCACTAACATAAATAATACAGCTATATCAGTATAATTTCTCAGGTGGCTGCTTGCAAAAACAAAACAAAGAAAGAACCAAACAAATTAAAAAACAAAAAACAAAACACTTTCCCCTAGATTTTTTGTTCTTTTTATCCTTTTCCCAAGAAGGTCCTGCATTCCATCCTCAGTGCAGTGGCATACAGTATAACATCACAGTTCCTTGAAATGGTCCAGGGGAGCTGCCTCATGGGATTATCAATTTTTCAGCTGTCCATATCAATTAGTTCCCATCACTGAGGGACTTGGAATAGAGGTTAAATAAGGGAGATTCATGGTCACATGTTGTTTGAGAGAGAAAGATCTGCAAGACAGAGGGGACTTTTAAGTGATGATTCTGCAAGCCATTGAAACCACATCTGCTACTCCAGAACCACCATTCATTTGTAATCAGATCGTGTTACTTGAGTCAAGGCTACTCCTTGGATATGACTTTGAGTCGTGCTCCTTTTGGAATGCTTTATTACTGCTCTTAAAATGAAAACTTGCTGTGCCTCACTGTGCCACAGTGAAAACACTAAAGGTCATAGTTGAAAGCCTTTCTTCTCATAAACTCTGCAACCTCTTCTATACATGAAAACAACAAGACATCACAAATTTTGTCCTCTGAGAAAACTCTCTGGTCAAACACACACGTAGTGTCAGACGAAGTCTTGGAGCACTGTGCCGCCGCCCTCTTGTTAAGGGCCACATCAAGCCAGGGGGCAAAATCTGTAAAATATGGGAAAGACACTGAGACGACTGGCTGACTGCTGGTTTTGGGTGGTGTGCTGCTACATTTAGGCTTCTATTTTGAAAAACTTGGCTGTGCCCAGATGGGAATTTTACTGGCAGCGAGAAAGTAATGGATATGGCAATGTAACAAAAAAGAAAAATGATTGCCACCAATCATAGCATCATGGTGCTATGGTATCTTGGGTCTGCTCAAATCTTGTGCAAACATCCTGCAAATGGTAGATCAAATAGCAAGTATTCTTTCAAAATATGTTTTCCCACTGCGTACTTAAAATGGATCTTGTGGCACATGCTATGCCAGTCACCATAACCAATACAGTACAGCAGTAATGATGAGATTGTTTTCTAATATAGCTCAAGAAGATGGACGTCTTTCCAAATAAACGTGCCTAGCAGAACTGATGCTGAATAACCATAAGCATCCGATTATAGGAAAGAAAAAGTCATGCGGCATAAACATACATCAGTGGTTGATGTGAGTCACGTTCATGCACGTTTGAATTTATAAACTGCTCCATGGCATAGCACCAGCGTTGGGGAATTCCCAACAAACAAGTAGGTGTTTATGTGAAAGTCTTGTTGATGTCGTCTTCTTGCTGATGGCATTTATTCATGTGGTTAGGAAGTCACAGTTGCCTGCTCAATGAATGGGGTTGTGGGTGGAAGCATGGCTTGGCAGCATCCAATTAACAGTTGACTCCAGCTGACCATAATGACGGGTCTGAAATTTAAAGCTTCATAGAAACGCAACAAACAAACAAAACATGCAAGGACAATGCAGTGTTATTAAATTCAAATTACCTACAAAATTTGCTAAATTAAATGGATTTAAATAGCTTGACAGCCTTGACATCAGTTACATGTCTGCTTGTCATTGTGAATGTCTCCAAGTTGAATTTCACTTTGGACTTCCTTATCTAGAAGTTTAATTTTAAAAGGACTTAATGATGTTTTGAAACTCAAAAAACGGCACTGATGTCTGTACGCCTCTTCCTATTTGGGTATTATTTTGATATTTTCTTTCATAGGCCTAATCCCAGCCCCACCTCAAGGCCTAAGCGCTAAACATTCATACACTTAAATGACGTCACCTGTGTGCACAGGAGTAGTGCTTGTGTGAGTTCTTAAGGGATCCAAATGAATAAGAAATGAAGTTCAATAAGGAAGATCTGTAATCGCTCATCTGCTGCAAGTTTATTCTTCCCGTCACTTCCATTTTCACATGCTATCAAACTCAAAGCTGACATCATTGCTGCACTCCAATCATCTTTCTGCTGCCTTCTTCAAGCAAATCAGCCTCCACTCTTTACTTTAAATCTCACCGCTTGCCTCTCATTCTCCCTTGTTGGCTCATTCGTGCAGCCCACCTCCTCCTCATATCCACTTTACCAGAGTCTCTCAGTGCTCCATCCAAACCTCCATCTTTATCTTCACCACTGCCAGCGTCTAGACTTTGGGGGTCCTAATTCCTATCACTGTTGGGATTTCATTCTGCCATGATGGGCTATCGGAGCCTAATTGCCAAAAAGCTTAATATAATTTTGTATATCAAATTCACTAAATTCACCATTTTACCAGTTTGTGTCCACTCAGTGAGTTCTTTATGTTTCACTAACTTTTGCTTTAGGCCACTGAATTAGGTGTAGGCACTAAAAAACTGCTTGGTTAGGATTAGTAAAATGTTGTGGGTTAATATGTGCCCCTTCAAAACTATACCCTGAACACAGAAAAATAAGTTACTGTAGGAGCAACAGTCTATCCATCCATCCCTCAAGCAAAGCAGTCTCAGTAGACAGACTGCTCTCCCCCAGCCTTCCCCCCTAGGAGCCATCCTAGTTGGATGCCCTAACCACCTAAGCTAATTCATTTAGATGTGTAGGAGTAACGGCTCTACTCTGAGACCCTCCCAAATGACCAAGCTCCCCACACTATCTCCAAAGCTGAGCCCAGACACCCTTTAGAGGAAGCTCATTTCCACTGCCTGAATGAGTCTCATTCTTTTGATTACTACCTTGTGATCATAGATGAGGCTAGGAATGCAAGAACATAGATTGATTGGTAAATTGACAGCCTTGCTTTCACACTCAGCTCTCTCTTCACTATAACAGACTGGCACAGATACTTAAACTCTTCCACTGAGTGCAGCAACTTCTCCATAACCCAGAGACCCTGTGAGACAGGCCTGTCTCATTAACCTGGTGCATTGCACACCAATGACAAAGAACCCCAGGGTAAACGATACACACCAGCAGCTCTCACAAAAAGGTATATGAACTGTAAAAAGTTAGAATAGGAATTTCTGCTGACATTACAACACTAAAACAGCTTTAAGGGTCAAGGTCAGCTGCTAGAAAGCATCTACTTGTTGACCTCCTATCATCGATGAATAGTTGTTGATTAAACCTGATGACTGTGCACCACTGTCTGCATAAAAACACTTATTTTAAATAGCCATCATCGAAATACAGTAGGGAAAATAAGTGTTTGATATGCTGCCAATTTTGCAAGTTTTTCCACCTACGAAGAATGGAGAGGTCTGTCATTTTTATCGTAGGTACACTTCAACTGTGAGAGACGGAATCTAAAAAAAAAAAACATACAGAAAATCACATTATAGGATTTTTAAAGAATTAATTTGCATTTTATTGCATAAAATAAGTATTTGATACAACAGAAAAACAGAACTTAATATTTGGTACAGAAACTTTGTTTGCAATTACAGAGGTCTTGACCAAGTTTGCACACACTGCAGCAGGGATTTTGGCGCTGAAACATTGAGTTTTGGTGCCCGTCCGAAGATTTTCTATTGCAGGGATCCTCAAATCCAGGATTCGAGGTCCGGTGTCCTGCAGGTTTTAGATGGGTCCCTGATCCACACACCTGAATCAAATGGCTGAATTACCTCCTCAGTATGCAGTCAAGTTCTCCAGAGTCCTGCTAATGACTTCTATATTTGACTCAGGTGTGTTGAAGCAGAGGCACATCTAAAACCTGCAGGACACCAGACCTCGAGGCCTGGATTTGAGGATCGCTGTTCTATTGGGTTCTGGTCTGGAGACTGGCTATGCCACTCCAGGACCTTGAAATGCTTCTTCCTGGGCCACTGCTTACTTGCCCTGGCTGTGTGTTTCGGGTCATTGTCATGCTGGAAGACCCAGCCACGATCCATTTTTAATGCTTTTACTGAGGGAAGGAGGTTGTTGGCCAAAATCTTGTGATACTCCCTTCAATATGGTGCAGTTGTCTTGTCCCCTTTGCAGAAAAGCACTCCCAAAGTATGATGTTTCCACCCCCATGCTTCACGGTTGGGATGGCGTTCTTGGGGTTGTACTTATCCTTCTTCTTCCTCCAAACACAGCAAGTGGAGTTGATATCAAAAAGCTCTATTTTGGTCTCATCTGTTCCACATGACCTTCTCCCATGCCTCCTCTGGATCATCCACATGGTCACTGCCGAACTTCAAATGAGCCTGGACATTTGCTGGCGTGAGCAGGGGGACCGGGCGTGCCCTGCAGGATTTTAATCCGCAACAGCATAGTGTGTTACTAATAGTCATCTTTGAGACTGTAGTCCCAGCTCTCTTCAAGTCATTGACCAGGTCCCCCTGTGTAGGCCTGGGCTGATTCCTGACCTTTCTCAGAATCATCCTTACCCCACGAGGTAAGATCTTGCATGGAGCTCCAGACCAAGGAAGACTGACAGTCATCTTGTGTTTCTTCCATTTTCTAATAATTGTGCCAAAAGTTGTTGCCTTCTCACCAAGCTGCTTGCCTATTGTCCTGTCCCAGCCTTGTGCAGGTCTACAATGTTGTCCCTGGTGTTCTTAGACAGCTCTTTGGTCTTGGGCATGGTGGAGAGTTGGAGTGTGATTGACTGAGTGTGTGGACAGGTGTCTTTTATACAAGTAACGGGTTCAAACAGGTGCAATTAATATAGGTACTAGGTGCAGAATAGGAGGGCTTCTTAAAGAAAAACTACCAGGTCTCAGAGAGCCAGAATTCTTGCTGGTTGGTAGGTGATCAAATACTTATTTCCTGCAATAAAAGGCAAATTAATTATTTAAAAATCATACAATGTGATTTTCTGTATCTTTTTTGTAGATTTTGCCTCTCACCACTTTCCTGATGACTTTATGAGCTTTATTGTGGGTTTCAGGTCATATTGAGTACATGAAGGTCCTTCTTTAAAGCTGCTTCTTTGTGATTAGTAAGTTGTTAACAAAGCAGTGTGTAGAGTGTTCGGTTTCAGTCAGCAGCACCACAACACATGCTGAAGAGATTGTTGAGTCAGTAATCAGCAGTGCATGAATTCTTTTTGAACAGTTTGCTCTCTTCCACTCTAGCCTTCAGGCCTTGTTAAACTAGCTGTCTTTTTGCATTTTGTGCTTTTTGTCAACAGATCAATCATGCTTGGGGTGCAAAACTGTTATCAATTCAACAGCTGAACACAAATGAATTGTTTTTCAGTGGGTGGCAGTGATTTCATAATTCATCTTGGATTCAAACTGCACACAAAGGCACAAAAAAGTATGATGTTTGTCTTTGGCTGGGAAAAGTTGTGAAACTGAACAAAAAAAAAATATATATTTTTTTTATCATAAATGGGGACACACTCTTTTTAACCTCGCATTTTATGAGGTGATGCTGTAATTGTTTTCAACTTCATATCAGTTACCATCTGTTTTCATTATGAATCTGGCTTACCACTGCAGAGATTAAATGAATCCCTTGCTGTTTGTGTTTGTGTGGTCTTATATGAACAGTTTGTCTGTGTCACTCGCAGCTGCCACACCATGGACCATCTTGAGTCACTGAGAAACATTCTGAACCTCGTGGATTTAAAATTGTGACCCATGTGGTTTTATGCTCTGTAATAAGTGGTGAAATATGATTTCATGGATACATTATATGATAATGGCAGGTTGGTTTACGTAGTCCAAAATAGAAATGGGGAAAGTGGGGAATAGATGACAACAACATCCGCTGCTGGTATATCTCAGACTCTTTATAGGCAACAAAACAGAACTTTATTAAGTGTAACAACTGGACTGAGGGCAAATAAGAGATTTAACATCTTTTTCTCTCATTTTTTCTAATTGATTGCAGGGTCTGGGTTATTTTATGCTTTAATTTCTTCCAGTGGATGGCTTTAAGATCAGTAAGATCAGCCAGCATAATTTTCTTAAAATTGGCAACAGGTTGACGGGTCCACTCATCGAGGGCCTTGGCATCTTCCATCAGAGACCTGCAGGTTATGCATACTCAGAGTCCTCAAAGTACTGCTGACCACTGAGGCCCTTTTTTCCACCGACGGGGTGCCGGTGCCAGTGCCAGTAGTTGAACCGTTCAGCGGTTTTTCCACTGCGAACTCACTTGGTGCTCGGCTGAAAAACGGGTTCAACTCGGACCCCACAAGCTAGCTGGTCTCGAACCAAGAACGCGTGATGAAAGTGGCAGAAGGGCGTGACTCTGCCATCTCAACATAAAGTTTTCTACTGCTATTTCACTGCATAGTGTGTATTACATGAGAAAAGCGATGCGGTTTTCAGGGCTGTGAATTAGGTTGGGCCCTAAGGTTGAACTTGCTGCTTTGTATCAGTTCATATCACAGATAAAAGGACGCAAAGTGCATACTTGTCGTCTTCCTCGTAATGTTTTTACGTTTGTGCTGCACACAGATGCTGCAGTAGTTTTGTTTGGACTGTAAAATGTGTTTGCAACACAAGAAAGGGGAGTGAGATCTCCCACGTTTGTGCCCTTCGACTTCCGTGTCCAGATAAGGACCTGCCCACACTCATACGTAAAGGATCAGTTCACAAAGCGCGGTGGAAACGCAGGCCTGTTCTTAAGCATTTTGCCGACACCAGCACTGGCACGAGCACCGGCACCTTGGCGGTGGAAACATAGCTACAGTGTAAGGAGCTGATCACAGAGAGGATCCCTCCCTTCATCCACTGTTTAACAAGACAAAGTGCACCAGATTAGAATATATGATTCTGTGCATTAAAATGAGAGCTACTACAGATTTCAGTTAAATCTGACTCAGAGTTAAGCCTTCTTCTAGAGACAATAGCCAGCTTTGGCTTCAAGAAGCCAGTAATTTAAAGGATGGATGCAAACAGCCAGTGAGAGAGTGACAGAAAGCTGAGATGCAAAGAGAGTGGCAACTTTCACTTTAGTGAATGTCTGTATTTAGATTTTACTGGACAAGCACTGCTTGCCTTACTTGCCCTGAGAGAATACTACTGCTACTCAACAACCCCTGAAAACAGTAAAAGAAAAATTGCACTTTTTCCATTCAGATCTTTCATATTTGCTCCTGCAGCTCTTACATGATCTGAATGCACTCATGAGTAACTTTCAATAAAAGTATTTGTCTTAGAATCTTAGACTAGATGTGAGATCCTAAGCAAGTTATCATTAGAGAATTAACTTAAATTTGGGTGGTATTTATGGGTGGGAAGCTAAAGCGGCTTGTTCCAGATATAGGTTGAACTGAGGGGTTGCACAAAAGTGCTGTATAAGTTAAATGGGGATTATTTTGACCTGTGAATATTGCAAAGCTATTCCATAGAACCAGCTTTAAACATATGGAGATGTAAATGAGTATAACAGCCCCCCTTTAACAAAATCCACTGGGGAGTTGGATGGAATTTCTGGTTTATTCAAGCATTTGAAGTCAGTCACCTAACGCTGTCTATGCAGAATGTGAAATGAAGTGGAAAACAACCCTGAACCAGTATATTTCCACCTCTGTTCAAACCAAAGAAAAATGATGGATATGATGGAGCCTGAAAATTATTAACCTAATCATGTAATTGTCCATTGGTTGTCCAACTCATGCATTTCAAACTTTTCACTTGTTTCATATACTGTATGATCTAATGACAGATCTGGCTTATTTTTGTTACCATAAACACGAAAGCCTTAAAAGCTTCTGTGGAAATGATATCATAATTTTACCTCCTCTGATTGGCCGCTCACTCTGCCTGCTAATAATTTCATTTTATCCTGGCCCACTTTGTCAGTAAAGAGGAAGCATGACAGCATAATTTTGCTGTGGCCAAGATCTTAAATGTGGGACAGTTTTGACAAATGTGTGTTTGTCCTTGCAAGACGCTGGGCGTATGGCGTTAATAATGAGTGTAAATTCTTTGGACAAACATGAAAAGTTGGTTATGAGGAGTTTTGTTGTTGAGCCAGTGTTCATCACTCCCTGGCAGATCCATTTGTTATCCATTTAGATTCAAGAAAGCACACCAACTACAGATATTATCCAAATGTCAATTATCTTTGTAACTTTGCACACAGTGTTCTGGCTGAGTAGGATTATATGTTACAGACTGCTTTTTTTTTTATTGCTTTTGAATAGTTCTCTTTTAGTGCAATGGGCCATTTGTTTATTTCTTCACTTATTTTTCTAGGAGATGTTTACACTTTGTTTTTGATCTGACTGATGAACTTTTTATATCATGTTATTTAGGAGTTTTCTCTATTAAATCCCTGTTGGTACTCAGTTTTTCTGATTTATTTAACCATTGCCCTACATGTCCCCACAAGCCAAAACCAGTACTGGCAATGCTACTGTTACGAGGGACCTATAATTTTAATTTCCAACATACCATATTTGATGATTGGATTCTAATAAAGTAGCTTTGCATGATTGACAGTTCAAAAATAATTCTCATTTCTCATTATAAGCTTTGGTGCAACCCCTTCAGTTCATCCACTGATTGCAACAAACCTTTTTTCTGAAGATTTGAACAGAAGGTGGGTGGCCCTTTTTGAAGGGCACTGGCTGCTTTTTTACACTGTCTTAGTCTCATTCTTCTACCTGACCATTTTCAGAGGAATGTTATTTGTTTGTTAAGCCACTTAACACTGACCTATGAATCATTCAAGCACAAAAAGGCACTTAACAAACCTAACACAAATTTGAAATTTTTGGATCAAATTGTAATCAGTATGTGTGGAGGAGATCATGAGGAGGCTTTGTGATAGTTTGGGGCTGCATTACAGCCAGTGGTGTTGGGGATCTTGTCAAAATGGATAGAATTATGAAAACAGAAAAATACCATCAGCTTTCGATCCATTATGCAGTTCCCTATCTGGATAGAAAAATGCAAAATGGAACACCATCAGTCATGGCCTCCCAGATCCCAGACCTCAACATTTTTGACAGAGAACAGAACACAGCCCACATCCAAAGAAAAGCTTTGGATGTCCTTTAAGAAACCTGTAGAATTATTCCTGAAGACGACTTAAAGAAAACACAAGAATGCTTGCCTAAGAGAATTCAGGCTGTGCTGAAGGATAAAGGTGGCCATCCCAAATACTTTCAAGCTTGTTAGAATTGCACAAGCTCTGTTTTTGCCTTATATACAGTATCTTACATTATCTGTCAATAAATCACTGCACCTATTTCCCATTTTTCTAGCAAAATATAGAGGAATGTGGGGTGGCACAACACTGTTGCACAGTACCATATGGCAGATAAGGGAAACCAGAACAGGTTCCCCTTAATGCCACAACAGGCAAATCAGTCCTTTCAGTCTTTTCTGAAGTCCCAAACCCAGCTCTCAAGACAGTAAAAGCCAGCATGTACTATCACTCACCCTCACTGGCATGTGGCTGTGGAGAGCATTTAATTCGACGAATTACTCAGGCACAGTCAACTGATTACAGCTCCTAATGGAGTTTAGTGGAATATATTTGTAACATTTAGGCCACCCAAAATTCAAAATCATATTAGGCATTTAGGGCAGCATGGTGGTGCAGTGGTTAGCACCGCTGCCTCACCGTTACAATACCATCTGGAAGGCCTGGGTTCGATTCCACCAGGCCCCTCCCTCTCTCTCTCTGTGTGGAGTTTGCATGTTCTCCCCGTGTCTGTGTGGGTTTTCTCCGGGTACTTCGGTTTCCTCCCACAGTCCAAAGACATGCACTTACTGGGGTTAGGTTAACTGGAAACTCTAAAGTGCCCATAGGTGTGGATGTTGTCTGTCTCTCTGTGTTGGCCCTGCAACAGGCTGGCGACCTGTACAGGGTGAACCCTGCCTCTTGCCCTATGTCAGCTAGGATAGGCTCCAGCAACCCTGAACAGGATAAGCGGAAGTGAATGGATGGATATTAGGCATTTAAGTCATGTTTTTAATTTTGATGTAAAACTGATGACTACAGGTCTAAAAAACAAATAAATAACAAAAAACTCTTTGTTAGCAGCAAAGCTAAATCCTTCAGAGCATTTGATTATATGAGTAGATGTTTCAGAAGTGATTAACACAAGGTGTATTGGATGAAAGACTTCATGCTGGCATAATATTTTCTCTTTCCCCACCACTTGAAAGCACAACAACCCATTAACAACACATGAAAAATACTTGAAAAACAAGCCTGGCATCGTTGCAGGCAGCTGTGCCAGTCACTGAGTGCAGAGATGTGTTGTTAATTTGGCAGAACTGCCTTCTCCCTGTCTGCCCAACTTCCTGCAAACCTACAGCTTTGGCCGGATGAGTGGGCTCCCTTGCTGCGCATGCTTCTTTGTCTTGGTTTCCATCCCTGAGGTGAGACCTCAAAGCAGATCTGAGGAACGCAAAAGGACAGGCGCATCTGGAAAGTCTATGCTGGTTGCACTTGCCAGTTTGCAAGCTGGTGCTAATGAAAAGCAGAAAGCTGAGTTTTGCTTGCATTGCCTGATTAGTGTTAGTTTAACCAATCTTCTGTACTTATATATGCTCGCACTTAGAGCATGCTCCAAAATATTCAAATCTTTTTTTCTAACTACAGGGTTTACAACATAATAATATGATTTTTGCAGGCAAGTCTCGACACAAACTGTATATGATTCAAGCTCTTTGTGGTTATAATGTCGAGACAGCAAGGCAAAATTTACAGGAGAATTATATGTTTGGACTTAAAGGCCTCCAAAAATTGTATTTTGGTTCCTTCATATTTTCTGCAAAAAATCACTGCAAACTAATGTTAGACATTCTATGGTTAATACTGCATGTTCTGCACAGAGAGAGTGATTGTTTGTGGTTTTAAGAATGAGTCGCTGCACCCAGTACTATTTTTTCCTCCCCTTTCCCTTGGAAGCCAGAATAAGTGACATCACAGTCACATGGCAGTGTATTTGTGAAGACATGCTGCAGAGCTACTTGAGACTCTATACTGTGTTTATTTAAGCCTTTGCAAACTGTATGCATTGTGGCTTTCTGTTCAGAGAGCGCCAGCATTCACTGCTCTGAAATCCACCAGTCATGAATCTTTCCTAAACATGTGCTCCCCCCACATGACCAAAAAAACCCATAACCAGCAGTTCACAAATTACAAAGTCAAAGGCATTGCTGGGATTTCTTTGTGTATGCAGGGCCGTTGCCCTGCTCAAGTTGTCTGGTCACCCGTGATCCAAGACTCAAAGCTGGGAAAGGTGAGCAGGTGCGCCTGGAGCCACAAGCCCCATTCAGGAGGGGAGGAGGGTTCATATCTTTGCCTCCATCGTCCGTTCTGTTACATTTCTCCTTCGTCAGCGCGCTGAGACGGCTGTGAAAAACGCCATTGAAAGAGGAACAAAAGGCTTCAGTTTATTTTCAGCATGGCACACGTGCCAGTGAAAAAAGACCAAACCCAAACATTGCGAGCATTTCTTCTTAATGTCTGCTAGATCGTGAAAGTCTCTGAGGTAAACAAAAGACTTGGAAAAGTAGTGTTTGTGTCAGTTGTTTAGTAGTTGAAGAAACCAACATAGCCTGTTCTCAAGTTTCTAAAGGAAATGTTTATAGTCCCTGCTCCTGTGTTTGCCTGAGTCCCGACAAAGATGAAATATATTTCCCCCAGATGACTACTTGGTTAACATTTTTATCTTTACAATAATTTGTCTTGCATAAAAACTTCTGTTTTGGCCCAGTCCTTGCCACATTCATGATATTTGTTCTTACCTAGAAAACTGCAGGGTTTACATATAGACTTAGATTGGTTTAATGGGGAAACTATTTTACAATTTAAACAAATGAGTGTGCCACAACAAGCTCATCTATGCACAGTATCACCCCAGCAGAAACCACATTAATGTGATTATGAGTCACTAAATATGGCAAGTTTTTCAAACATCAACATGCACTCACTATCCACTTTATTAGGTACACCTGTTCAACTATACATTAATACAAATACATAATCAGCCAATGACATCAGAGCAACCCAGTGCATTTAGGCATGTAGACAAACCACACATCAGAATGGGAAAGAAAGGTGATTGAATTGACTTTTAAAGCGGCATGGTTGTTGGTACCAAACAAGCTGGTCTGAGTACTTCAGAAACTGCTGATCTGCTGGGATTTTCCTGCACGACCATCTCTATGGTTTACAGAGAATGGTCCAAAAAGAGAAAGGGTTAGGGGTGGCAGTGAGAGGCATTTCTCTGGCTGAAAACACCTTGTTGATGTCAGAGGTCTGAGGAGAACGGACAGATTGCTTTGAGTTCAATAGCAAGGCAACAGTAACGCAAATAGCCACTTGTTACAACCAAGATATGCAGAACAGCATCTCTGAATGCACGTGTAAAACCTTGAAGCAGATGGGCAACAGCAGCAGAAGATCACACTGGGAGCCACTCTTACCTGGTCTGATGAGTCTCAAAATATCCAGTGAGCAGCAGTTCAGTGGGTGAAAATGTCTTGTTGAGATCAGAAGAGAATGTTTGGACTCCTTCAAGCTGATAGGAAGGCAACAGTAACTCAAATAACCACATATTCAATTCAATTCACTTTTATTTACATAGCACCAAATCACTACATCAGTTGCTTCAAGGCACTTTATATTATAAGGCAAAGACTGTACAATAATACAGAGAAAACCACAACAATCAGATGACCAACCAATGTATACAAAACCTTGAAGAAGATTGGACTAAGAACAGAATACTGAGGTTCTGTCATGGTTCTGGGTCGTGCGCCCAGCATTTTGTGTTTTTGCTTTATTTTCATTGAGTTCTGTTCCCAGTTTGTTTTTCTTCTCACTTCCTGTCTTGTTCTTTGTTGTTACATTTTGATTTCCTGGTTCCCTTTGTCCCTGTCTCCCCTGCATCTATGTTCTTGTGTCTGCTTTGTCTTTTTGTCATGTCTCTGACCTTCTGTGTTTTCGTATTGAGTTTTATTCCCAGTGTTGTGTCTAGTCTGCATCTCTGTCCCGTGTCTGTGTTTCTCTTTATCTGATTCCCCGTGCCTTGGTCCCTGTTAATTTCCTCTGTGTGCCAGTCACCTGTCTGTCTGCACGTACCTTGTTAGGTGTTTCCTGTTTTATTTTGACAGTCTCGTGTTCCCTGTACTTTGTGTTTAGTTTTGCTTCCCCTGTGTTATTAAACAAGGAGTCCTTGTTCTGGTGACATCACCTATTGGTTTGAGTACAACTGCTTGTTGCTGCATTTTTTGGTGTTTTAATTTTTAATTTGAAGCCAGAAGGTGCAACATTTGGACAAGAGGAGGAAGTTGTATGCTATCAGCTAATACTAGCCAGCTTGGTAAGTTGGTATGTGGTGTACCACACAGATAGCTGCCAATTTGTGCTGACATATGAAGAAAACTTTAAGTTTATTTCTGCTACAAATCCAGGCATTTTAACGTGGGATTCTGTGGGGACTGGAGCCAACCTCAAGTGACTGTTCAAGAAATTGGATCTTTCAGCACTTGTGAAGTGGCTTCATTTTTCAGTTCTGGAGGTTGCAGCTTGATTTGGACAAGCTGAAGAGAGAAGAGATCGTTACTAGGAGGCAAAGATGAAAGGAAATACCCAGAGTTTCTAGGAGAGCCAAGTTTGACTGTTCCCATCCTTTTGAGATAGGCAGTGGAGCTCTGTATCATATTAAATGTCTATTGTGGTCTTTGTAGTTGAGTATCAGTAAGCTGCATTCCTGGCTCTGCGTTTCCGATTTCATTTGGAAAGAAACATGTTGAGGTGACCATCATCCAGAGTAGATATGATAAAAAAAAGACATTTTGAGGTTATAATCATAAACAGGCATGGCCTTCCCTAACAAAATAAATGTAAAAATAGTTATATGATCTGGTCAAAATGTTCCTTGATACATTTTTATTCTTATTAAGACTATTTTAGGGAGGGGAATTAGGAAGTTCCAAAAAATACCTCAGTGGTGCCATTAAGACTAGGAAACTTGTAAACCTCAGAGCCAGGAGTGTATAGGAAAGTATGCAGTAAAAAGAGCAAGAGGTGGACTGAACACAAGCCAAACTGATGCAGAGAGGATACAGAGCCAGACTCGAGGAGTCAGACTACCACACAGAAAACTACATGCACATCAGCCTGGGTTTTTTTTTTTAACAAACCAGATTCTTCCAAAATAAAAAAAAAAAAGAGAGAGAAAAATAGCCTGTCTGGTTGAGTTAAACCTCAGAAGGAAGAACTAAAGAGCCTCAGGTTTTTTTTCAAGGCACTATCCAGCTTGAGCTGCACGAATGAAGCCAGCCTCAATGTGTTTTCTTAATCCAAGAAGGTCAACCTGTTACATACTCTATGTGGATATAAATTTTCTGCAAGATATAGCATGGCCGGTGGGAAGGGTCAGTGAGGTGTCCAATAGAGAAAAAAAAAAAAAAACAGATAAATACACTTCTCTTTTTCAGGTGGTTTTCTGTTTGTAGCATATTTTCATAAGTTAAACATGTGGACACAGCATCCTGTCCATGAGGGGCTGGAAAGTGGCCGGGGCTCGGAACAACCAAAATGAAGTGTGGCAAATTGGTACAAACAGTACGGAGTTATAATGAGCCACCTGGAAGATTAATTCCTGAAGGCTTTTTAGACACCAACAACTGTGTGTTTCTCTCCAGTGTCAGGTCTCACGACTCACTTGGTACAATCTATTCCTAATCAATACAAAATGGGGGTATGACTGTGCTGCCTCAGTGTGCACCTTGTGACCATTAAGCTGCTGGGCATCGAGTGTCATCACGAGACTGCTCCAATGGAAAATCTTTGGACACCCTCGCTGAGCACAGCACAAATACAGCAGGTTCCCACCTGTCTTGATTGGACCCCCAAACATTGTCCCATGTATTGATTAAACCCGGGCCAATCTGTCCCAAGAATTAAGGGGTGAGCAAGGCAGAAGCTAACTGCAGTCTTAATTCTTTGTGTTTTACTCTTATTTTTAATTCCCACTTGCACCATGGACTATTTGTGAATGTCACCAGGTACACACTTAATCTCCACCCATTCTGCTTCCAACAATCCCCCAGGCTGATCCAGGGTTTGGTGGACCAGGGTCTGTGAGTAGCTTGCTCATTTGTTCCGATTGGCTCACCCGTTAAGGAGGAGATAGGGTACATACATACATACATACATAATCTACGATCAGTAAGATGATATTTGTAGACAGAAAACAAAACAAAGCATAACAAGTAGGGGATTTGTGCAGAAATATATATCAGTATTGATTTAAAATACTACAGGCATTCATGGATTCAGGATATAAATTATTCGGCAGGCTTCCCTTTTCCTCACCTCATAAAACACACAGCTTGTCCTCCTCAGACCTCCCTGGGCTTATGCACTGTAGTACAGTAGATCCACAAACTGGCCGCAAAAGACAGCACAGGGGCCCCATCACCATATTGTCTGGAGTTGCATTCCAGAAACGTGGGGCTTTGTGGGCAACAGTTTCTTTTCTGTTTTTCTTCCACGATAAGCTGACAGAGTAAACCTGACATAATTAGTTGTCTGGGGTTTGTTTGGGTTGTGAATTGCTGCTGTGGTGTAAATCAGCAAGGAGCTGGCAGCCTGTGAGACAGCTCGAAGCCACATTAAAGTTAAAGGAGCGGCTTCTCTGCTGCTGACCACATTCACAACTCGGCTGCTTCCCATTGTTTTTCCTCCAGGTCCTGGAAGCTGCAGCTGCAGACTTGGACCTTACAACTGCAGCTTGTGTTTTGGTTATATTCCTTCTCATATTTTGTTACACCATGTAATGTTGGACTTGGGTTCAGAATGTGACTTTTGATGTCAAGATTCAAGTTTCAATCACGGTCATTCATTATGGAGACTCGTATTTGTTACACAGTAAATTATAATGTTCACACTAAATCTCTCTGCGTGCTTGGTATACACAAGCTATGCATTTTCTGTACAGTCTCATGCAAACATACAAGTGCTGCAAAAATGTTAGATTGTGTTCATAAGGGCGACATTCAGTAAGAGAAACAAATACAGCCACGTTGCTCTTAAAATTAAGAGTCAGAGGTACAGACGGGGAGCCAGGATGTCTGGGCAGACCCACTTTTAGTTAAAGGGAAACTCTCAGCACGTGCAGAAACAGTTCACCTTACCGGTCAACAAGCCTGAGAGAGGAAAGTTGTTGGAAACATGCTAAATAGAAACAAAGAACAGAAACTGCGGCTGCGAGGACACAAATCCCTCCCAGTGGAGGTATTTATATGACACTCCCAAAGCTATAATCGCGGTCTTTTAAATATGTCTTTGGGATTGCGGAATGGAAGTGTTTATCTGAACCCATGGAGAACTGACAGGAATAGCCAATAGCAGTATAACATGACACAGCCCTCTGCTGGCCAAAGTGCAGCCATAGTTAGACTTTGCTATTTTGAGTTAGGAACCTCTGTGCTTATTTTAGAGCCTTACCAAATGGGCCTGTCTGTAATCAAAGGATCAAAACCACTTTATTCTGAAAATAGGCATTATAGTACCAGCTACATAAAAACGGCATCAAAGGCCTCAGCTGAAAGTTTTGCTGACTTGTTGATGTAGGATTTTCAGCACAGCTGCTTTGGCTTCCAGGAAAACATGCTGACAAGATATTTTTTCATATTTGGTTATAAAACAAAAGCAAGACTGACTTTTCAAGCTGCTATTCTTGAAGCTGCCATCCTTGGATTATTTAAAATTTGATGCGCTAAATGTTTAGTTCTGACTGTGACATGTCTTTTGTTAAAGATCATCATTCCAATATGAACGTGTGTGAGAAGCACATTGCAAAAAACTGCCTGAAATGAAATTAATTTATTTTTTTCAATAAAAGCAAGTTGGAAAAACATTTCTTGATTCAGTGGGCAATGGATACTCAGTGTCTGTGGTCTTTGTAAGCAGTGTACCTACTAAATTAGAAAGGAACTGGATAGCTAAGATGCATTGAGTAGTGTTTATTGTAAACCATATTGTCATCACAATATTTAACACAAATAACACATTTTCCTCCTATTGTACACGTCTAGTATACGCCACTGATTTCTACTTCATTATAATTAAAAATTACAGCTGGTTTCAGGCTTACATCCTGAAAACCCTAACCATCTGCTGACAGCTCCATCTTAAAAAAACAAGACGAGTTTCCATTGAAAACTCCTTTAGGATTCCTTCTCCTCGCTAATGTCAGTACAAAGCCATTGTGCATGCCACAGCTTAAACCACTGAAACTTCTAGGTATCAGGATGTATTGCAATCTCTATAAACAGCCACCTACATATGAATATGCAGGCAATAGCAATGTTTTGGGTACTGAAAATGTTGTAGTCCAAATTCTATTGGAAAAAATATCAGTGTGCCAGTCAGTGTGGCGAGCACAGGAGGGATCACATTTGCTGAAGTGTAATCTCAAAACTTTCATTTATTGACTGACAATAAAGTTGCCTTTAATTACCTTTAAAAAAAAAAAAAAAAAGAAGTATCTGCATTTGCAAACAATGACGATATCCTGGCTACACTGGAATCTAAGAAAAAACTGTCTATTGTCACCAGAAGCTAATTCATCCAGATAGCCAATGGATTCCCATATTTGGTTTATAGTGGCCAACACTGCAACACTCACGAACTTGAAGAATCTGAAGAATCTGGCATGAAGAATGTATTCTGTTTTTGTATTGTAGTACTAACCCATAAATATGTCTTTCAGCTGTCAACATTTGTAGCAGAGAAAGGCCGGCTTCATTAACCAAATTCGTTACATGTGATGTTCCGCAAGAATAACCGTGTGTGAGTGCTCGGCTAGACCACATTGTGTTGCGATATTAGCTCCCCCTCTTCACCCAAACAGTCCATAGACATCGACCCCGCCCTGAGAGGCACTAAGCTCAGTGACACGGCTGTCAAACAAAATCTCTGTGCTTCCTTAAGTCCTGGTTGCCAGGGAAAAACGTCAGGAATGCCGCCGGGTGACAAAAGACGATTAGAGGCCTGATTTCTCTGTATGCTGACATTTGTGAGTTTTCATGTGTTGTATGGGAATTCTTGGCACTGAAGTTGTTTTGGAGACCACGAAGGATCCTAAAGGTTGTCTTTCAGACTCTACACACAAAAGATGTTGAAACACATGTGAAATTTATTTTTGTCACAACCTGATAAATGAGAAAATACTAGTTTTCCTCTAGGCTGACAAAAATCAATGACATTTATATTATCTATGAACACACACAAAAAATAAATGAATCAATTAAAAACCAACAGTACGAATGGAACATAAAATTTTAAATTGCTAGTTATTCACAGACCTAATAGTGTTAATCATCCCACCAACTATTTGGATAAACCTTTCTTTCTTAAGGACATAATTATGTGTGATTAAGACATGCATATCAGTCTCTAAATAACAGATGATCACTTTATGTAACGGGGCTGAATCCATTAATCTTTGCCCCAGAAGGCACTCCTGTTCCTTCGGTATAAGACATACAGTCCCTGTTTACAGGATGATTACTTATATCTTAAAATGACCCTTTGTTCAGAATAATGAATCTGTTTGCCTGCTCCAGCCAACCAATCTGATTTCCTTGTGTTACCACAGTAGCTAATCGTGTTGATCCCTCTGTTAATCTCCACAGGACTTCTGACGAAGAAATCGGTGATTTGGGATTTCCTGGTGAAGGAATGTAGGATGCAGTCACCTCAGTGGGCTTTGAGTCTGCATAATGAAGCAATTTAAACCACTTTTGGTCAAGTTGTAAGTCTTGATCTGATCCTTTGATATAATGTGGAACTGGGAATTAAATATCTGCCTATTTATTTCTTGATCAAAAAAAGTGCCCACTGTGAATGCAGGACAAAGGACACAATGAGATAATCTACCTGCAAAGAGGGTTATTTTGCAGAGAAACCAAAAAAAAAAAAAAATCACCTTTATTCCTATTTCACATCAAGGGTTTGGAATAATCCCCAGAAAGTACTTAATTCACATCACCATGCAGGTGTTCAAAATTAACTGCAAAAAATTCCAAGCAAAATCTTTAGTGTCACTTCAAAACCTTCAAAATTCTTTGAAATGTCTGAGCAACTGAAGATAGAGATGTTAATTTCACAAAACAGCCGCATCTGTATAGATACAGTAATGTGCAAAAGTCCCCAGTCGCCACTTATTTCTTTGCATTTTGCTTCCAAGGAGCCAAAACAACAACAACAACAACAACAAACATGGTATTAAAGTGGTCTTGAACAATAGTTCTCCTGGCATTCTGATGGTCTTTCAAAAATCTTCTTGGAACATTGGTTGCTTTTGTTTTTTTTTTTTTTTTTAAAACTCACTTTCAGTCCAGTCCTTTTACCTAACTATTTTCAGAGGATTGTTTGTTCTTTGGTAAGCTACTTCATACTGAACTCAAGGGATGAACCAGTGTTGTATCTGCACATAACAGACAATTCAGCAAAAAAACATTTTTAAATTGTGTCTTTTGGCACATTATGACTACCAGCCTATTGCAAAAAACCACAATTTTTTCCCCCCATTTCTTTATTTGAATCTATGAAAAATGTGAAAGATAACAGTTTAACAAACATAAAATAGTATTTTTACACCAATAAGGTGATTCCCAAGGAAATCAGGAGAAAAGAAGTCAATGTCAACAGGTCTTATGGCGTGAACAGAGAACTATCAGATTTTGATCCATCATGCAACACCAGGGGGCCAGTCGGATGGCCAGCTGACACTGGCAATGGAGAACGTCTGGAGGCTGGCGACAAAGACCTTCGGGGTGACTTGGCTGAAGGCCATTATCAGAGGAGGCAGTGGGACTCCCCTTGTGGCTTGGCTCGTGACCGACATTGGCGACAGAGGCCCTCGACTGGCATGGCAGGAGGCCGATGACGGTGACAGAGACCCTTGAGCGGCATGCCTGGAGACCAACGATGGTGAGGAAGTCCACCTGAGGGCTTCCGTCGGCGGAGGTGACAGGACACCTCTGGCGGCTTGGCTGGGGGCTGACACCGGCAGTGGTTATAGGACCCCACTAGGGGCTCACAAAGCCATGGGCTTGGGCAGCTCGAGACCCACAGGCTTGGGCCCCACAGGCTTGAACAGGCTTGGACCCACAGATTCGTGCTCTGGACACTCAGGCAGAGTGGGACCCACAGGCTTAGGCTCAGGACTGTCAGGTATCTTGGGACACTTGGGATGCTGCAGCGGCCACGAGTCCCGATACACAGGATACCCTGGCTAGGACTGTGCAGAGCATGCAGGCTGGAGACCCTCTGGATTGTCGGGACATGGGGACTGCCCAGCAGTATGCTGGAGCTACCCAGCAGGGCACGCAGCCATCTCCTCTGACAGTTGGGGCTGCAGCAGTTCTAGATACTAAGGTTGAAGTCAACCTGTCCTCACCCTTGCAATAGGTATGGGTACAGGAACAGGCGGAGTGCTAAATCCTTCCATCCTGGAAACAGGAATGAATGCAGAGAGAGGCTGAGCTCCAGCCACCTTCACCGTGGGAACAGGGACAGGTGCAGGGTGCTCAGGCACAGAGGAGGCCTCAGGTGGAGCAACAGTCTCTGAGGTGCAGGCAAACACAATAAACAGTTTCTGAAGGAGTAGGCACAGATACACTGTTGATAGTCTATGACCGGGCAGGCTGTGAAAGACAAAATGCAGCCTGTTTTGCCAAGTGGAGAAAAACACTAAACTTCCTTTCTGAACTGGCTGGCTGAGGTGCACAGTTAACAGCCAGTGGGGGTGCCCATGGAAAAGCCAGCATAGCAACAGGAACAGTTTTCAAATATTCTGGCCAAGTAATACAAACAGTCTCTGTATTAAATCTGCCTCGGCACAAAAGCCCTCCTCTACCGTCATGCGCCCCTCTTCCTTAGAGCGGGATGCAAGATAGGGCAGTGAAGAGGATCCAGTAAGTAGAGAGGCTGGAGAATGAGTAGCTGGCAACAGGGTGAACCAATCCAATCTCATCTCCAGAGGCTTGGGCAGCAGCTATCAAGCCGCGACGCTTGAGTATGAGGCTGTGGCTGCCAGGGTGGAGAAAGCGGTGAGGCCTACCCCTCCACACAGGATCTCCTAGGGCCAGGCGAGTCCCACAGAAGAGTGACTCACACTCCGGGGCAGAACAGGGGAGCAAAGGGAGGTCTGAATACACACTAAGTAATGAGGGAAGTGGGTACAGCTACAGAGGACAAGACACAGGAAGCAAAACTAAAAGCACAGGACAAAGAACAACAAATCACAAAATAAAACAGGAAGTGATAAACAGGGCAAACACAGACAGATGAACGAACTTAACACAGGGGACTTGACGCATGAGGAAGGAACTAAACCAAAGCACTAGAAACTGAAAACACCGCTCACTATACTCAAAAGGAAAACATACAAAACCCCCCCAAAAGTCCCAGAAATACATAAACAGGCAACTGACCCAGGATGATGACAGCTGTGTTAAAGTGTAAAGGTGGTCATACCAAATATTGACTTTCAAGCTTATTAGAATTGTACAAACTCTGTTTTTGTCTTATATAGTGCATTTCCATTTATGTTTGCAAATGTTACAATAAATATCTGCACCTGTTTCTCATTTTCCATATATATATATATATATATATATATATATATATATATATATATATATATATATATATATATATATATATATATATATATATATTAAGGCTAAAGGTTTAGTCTAAAGTTTACCCAAAACTCTTTTTGGATTAGGTGTGTGAAACCATTTGGGTTGACCATCACCTTGAGTTGGGGAGCAGTCTCTGTGATTTTTATTAGCACCCATTTACCACCTGGAACACCCTGCAGCTGTGGCATTCCTCAACCATTAATAGCCAAGCAGTGTGTGCCAGACCTGAAGTGGACAAAGCAGGATCACATCTGGCCACTGCAGCCATACCCTATTTATACTAAGTCTCTCTCTCCCTCATATTGGACTTTAATTGCATCCAGGCCGTCCAGTGGCCCATGAGAGGGGTTTCCTCAGGCATATCCAGAGAGCTGAACTGGCAGCAGCAAGTTCCATTTAACTCAACCTAATGTGAATGGCAGACAGGAAAACACAGTTGCTGTTATGTACACACATGCTGAGGCCCAAATGTGCATAGACATACACACATATACACAAGTGCACTCTCACTTACAGTTTTTATAGCAGTACAGTAAAAAGTAAAAACTACTCTCTGCATGACTCCAACATAGAAGAAAAAGAGGTCTTTTTTGGGGGAAATTTCTCTTTAACAGCTGACAACTCAGATCTTGTAGTTAATTTAAAATACTGCATTTTGTAGTCAACTTGCTAAAGAATCTGTGCTCAGGGGAACCATGTTCATGATGTTAATATTTTACTTTAAAGCCTTAAAAACCTTTTCAAAAGTTAGTGTTTTATTAGGTACACTGGTTCAACTGCTTATTAACGCAAATGGCTAATCAGCCAATCACATGGCAGCAACTTGTTGCATTTAGGTACGCAGACATGGTCATGATGAACTGCTAAAGTTCAAACTGAGCATATGAATGGGGAAGAAAAGTGATTTGAGTAACTTTGAATGTGGCATGGCTGTTGGTGCCGGAGGGGTTGGTCTGAGTATTTCAGAAACTGCTGATCTGCTGGGATTGTCCTGCACAACCATCTGTAAGATTTACAGAGAATGGTCCAAAAAAGAAAAAGCAGATGGGCTACAGTAGTAGAAGATAACACTGGGTACCACTCTTGCCTGGTCTGATGAGTCTCGATTTCTGCTGTGAAATTCACATGGTAGGGTGTGAATTTGGTGTAAACAACACAAAATCATGGAGCCATTCTGTCTTGTATCAACAGTTCAGGCAAGTGATGGTGGTGTAATGGTATTGGGGATATTTTCTTGGCACACTTGGGTCTCTTAGTACCAACTGAGAATCCTTTAAATACCACAGCCTACATGGATGTTGTTGTTGACCATGTCTTTCCTTTTATGACCACAATGTACCCATCTTTTGATGGCTGCTTCCAGCAGAACACACCATGTCATAAAGCTCAGATCTCAAACTTCTTGAACATAACAATGAGTTCATTGTACTCAAATGGCCTCCACAGTCACCAGATCGCAATCCTGCAGAGCACCTTTGGGATGTGGTGGAACAGGCGATTCACATCATGGATGTGCACCACACAAATCTGCAGCAACTGTGTGATGCAACTGTCAGTATGGACCAAAATCTTTGAGGAATGTTTACAGCACCTTGTTGAATCTATGCCACAAAGAATTAACAGTTCTGATGGCAAACAGGGGTCCAACTTGGCACTAGCCAGGTATACCTAAGTGTCCAGTGAGCATACATACTTTAACTCACCTTGTTAGCTCCTTTAAATGTGAGAATGTGCCCATCCCCCTGACCTCTGACTGCAGTTGCTGTCCATGGTACTGATTAAAAGCTGGAATGATGCTATTGATATTATTAGAGAGAGAGTGAGAGTGCGTTTGCTCAGGTATGACATAGCTAGAAAAGGCCCAAAATATATCTGCACTGGGGCCTATTACAGAGTTTTATACACCTGTGCTTGGGGTCACCAACAGTAAGCACAGAATTTACACAACTAACCTCACTAGCATAGCAAATAAGTGGGCCTGGCCAACATGTGTTTAACACTTTAGCAAAGAAAACCTTGATGGAGAAGAGATGTCAGCTTTTGCCATGTCCGGTTTAATAAAAGAGGCAAGTTGAGCAGATGCGGCATTCATCAGCACTTTCAGTTTAACATCTCTGAGAGCATCTCCTTTAATGCTTCATTGATATTTTTAATCATCCTGTAGATATTGATGGGTAACAAGTCCGTGTTCAAGCCTTTTTAACTTAGTTGTGATTTTTTTATTTGTTATTAATATATTTTAATATTTGCTTTTAAAATTAAAAGTATAGGCCTGTTTTTCTGAGCTCATAAAAAGCTGTTAATTTAGAAATATGTCACAGTAACACAACAAATTTGTATAGACACTACACTACAAAGCCACACTACAAATGATTTGATAAAAATTTGATACATTACCATAGAGTAAAGAGAATATAAAGTATTTAAAATTAGCTCAGTAATATCGATCCATATAACACTAACTGTAAACGGTTTTCTGCTCAAGTACTTTCATTACTGTATGTACAATTTACCAATAATACACAGTTTATGTGTAGTGAGATGTTTTCATAGTGCTTTACTGCTTTTATTAAAGTAATGTATAAAATTCCTCCAGCACTCGTCATTGTCAGCTAATTTTAAATTTTCTAATGATAACTATCCAACCATCCATTTTCTTCTGACAAATATGGGAGTACAGAAAGAAGTAAATGTCCATGCAGAGTACATCATACATAAAAGAATAAAAGAGAAGCAGCATGAAAAGTTATGTTTTACTCTGATTTTTGGGGGATGGGGATTTTTATTGTCTCTGCTTGCCTTTCTGTAAAAGTCACCACATGCCACTACGTTCTACCATATTTTTTAATACACAACACTAATTCTGCTCAACTAAGAAACCCATGTCACGAATGGATAAAAGAGATAAAAGCAAAGATAAAAGAAATACACTTCAGTCAGGGCATTGTTGCTGTCCGGTGAACCAGAGATGGCAACAGCAGAGCATGTCAGTGGAAGTGGAATAAGTTGAAGCTGATGTAGCGTGGTGACCCTGCTCAGAGGGCAGTGTTGACCAATGCACAGTGGTGTCATGTGCAGACAGAAACATGTCAAATAAGGGAATATCTCTTTCTAGGGGTTCAAACAAACAAAAACGTTCAGAGTTTAACCACTGAAGTAATACAGTATTTGCCCCCTTACTGATTTCTTTCTTTCTTTTGTTTTTTGCATATTTGTCACAATGTTTCAGATCATCAAACAAGTTTAGACAAATATAACCCAAGTAAATACAAAATTTACTTTTTAAATAGGCCACATTTATTATCTTTGTATGCATACTTATGCATACTTTTTTGTACTGCAAGACAAGAAGTCAATCAGTGATCAGATTTTCTGGAGATAACACAAGCACACAAATTCACTGAAAAAACAAAAGAAAAGAATTTGCTGGGTCTGAAAGGTGCTGGGATGATTGGTCCCAGGGGGTCACTGACTGGTCTCTAGGCCTGTGCGACTGGGACTTTGGTCAGTTAACCCGCCTCTGGTGTTTGTGCTCATGTTTGGCCCACACACTTCTGACCCTGTTTTGTTTGAAGCTCATATGAACCCTTTCAAGCTTGTTTGTGGTTCACTGAAACCACCCATTCCAATCAAAATGGTCTACTCAGCTCTGGACAAACCCGTGCCTCACAGAAAAAAAAAAATCCAGCTACAAGTTTAAATGGATCATTTCCACTCTGATAATCACAAACCAAGATTTCTGTGGAAGATTAAATCTAATTCCCTGGCCTCATTAAAGCTGGAGACACATTTGAGTCAGATTTATTTGGACACATTTACAGACATGATAGTTAAACCAGGCTAAACTCTCATCAGGCAGTGTGCTTTAAATTACCTCAGTTGATGGGATGCTGACTAGCCAATATGTTTAAGCCTACTATGTACTCTTTGGTTGCCGTTTTATTGCAAAGGCAGCTTGAATGCTTTAAGGCGGTGGAAAAATAAAAGCAATTCTCTTCCTTTTTGCGGTTGGCATCCTAAAACTCTAATTCCTAAATTGCCATGTAGATAACACCATAAATACATGGCTGCTAACTGAGCAGAACGCTTTAAACGTTCAATGATGTAATTACAGGAGCTGTGGGGATAAGAATAGCAAATATAAAGTGTTTTGGTACATTCGTTGTGACAAATAGAGATAATTTTCAAATAACTGAAAACACAAATATGTGGCTATATTCTAAACTATTTTTATTCGTCTTACATCAGTTTAACACTTTTCTTTCTCCATTATTGTTTTAGATAAATTCTTAGGTGCCCATCTGTGAATATAAAAATCTGTCATCTCCTAAAGTCATTAAATTATTTATAAGCCTACATACATACAGTTTGTACCACACCACAATACCTACACAATACATGTATTTATATTTCCTATTTAAGTGGCTCGTGAAACTTCCAAAATTTCACAAATTTGAGATAAAGTATTTATCCTGCTATTTTTTTTAATATAAAATCATAATCACAATTTTTTCTTTGTTTTCTTGATGTAAAGTAATGTTTCAACATTTATGTAAAAAAAGAAAAATAAAAAAAAAAAAGAAGTAAAAATATGAAAATTACCCAGATGCTTTCCCCAAACCCAAAGTGATAGCTTCATATAGTTTGTTTTGTCCAACCAATGATACTGTCAGGCATTATGAAGTGAAGGGTCCAGATACAAAACAGCACAATTAACCTTTATTAGGTTGAATCATATGTCCCAAAACAAAATTCAAAGTGGGAGCAAGCATAAAAATCAAACCCATACAGAGAAATATGCAAAATGTAGCATAAATGATGGAAGACAAGTCAAGTCAAGTCAAGTCAAGTTTATTTATAAAGCACATTTAAAACAACGACGTTGACCAAAGTGCTGTACAAGATCTGTAACCCCAAGGACTATACTAAATAAAAATAAAAATATATATATAAATAAATAAATAAAATAATAAAATAAAAATAAATAAATAAAAACATTAAGAACAATAAATAACATAAGAAAATTAAAAATTAAAACGTTTAAAACAAGTACCATAAAATACCATAAAACAATCATCTAAAAGGAGGTAGCACTGCAGCCAAATGCCAAGGAAAAGAAATGTGTTTTTAATAAAGATTTAAATGTGTGTATCGTCTGAGCTGTGCGGATATGGAGAGGTAGATCGTTCCATAGCTTTGGTGCTGCTGCTGCAAAAGCTCGATCACCTCTCTGTTTTAGTCTAGTTTTAGGCCTCTGTAAGAGCAGCTGGTTCGATGACCTCAGAGCTCTTACAGGGGTGTGACAGTGAAGCAGCTCAGACAGATACAAAGGTGCCAGTCCGTTTAAGGCTTTAAAAGTAAGCAATAAAATCTTAAAATCGATTCTAAAACGGACAGGGAGCCAGTGAAGGGATGACAGGACTGGGGTAATGTGTTCATGCTTTTTTAAACCGGTTAAAAGACGAGCTGCCGCATTCTGGACTACCTGCAGGCGGCGCACAGATGATTGATCTATGCCAAAGTACAGAGAATTACAGTAGTCCAGGCGGGAAGTAATAAAAGCATGAATAACTTTTTCCAGGTCCTGCTGTGGGAGATAAGGTTTTACCTTGGCAATGACTCTGAGTTGGTAAAAACTGATTTTGGTAACAGCACTTACTTGCTTCTCCATTTTAAAACTACTATCTAAAATGACACCCAGATTTTTCACAGCATCACGACAGTGAGGAGCCAAATGACTCGGAGTGCCAGAGGAGTAGCTTGAGGGGTCAAATTTACCAAAGCATATGACCTCGGTTTTGCTTTCATTAAGTTTTAGGAAATTGTTTCTCATCCAGGACTTGATGTCACTTAGACAGTTCAGCAGGGGTTCCCATGGATCTCTGCTGTTCAGTTTGATGGGCATATACACCTGGATGTCGTCAGCAAAACAGTGGAAACAAATATTATGTTTCCTAAAAATCGACCCTAGAGGCAACATATACAATGAGAAAAGAATTGGGCCCAGAATGGACCCCTGAGGCACTCCACAAGAAAGCTTTGCTGTGGTAGAAAAACAGTCTCCTAGATGGACAGAGAAACTTCTATCAGTAAGATATGATCTGAACCAAGTCAGAACCGTGCCTTTAATGCCAATTTCATGTTCTAGGCGGGATAGAAGGATCTCGTGGTCCACAGTGTCAAAGGCAGCTGACAGGTCTAGAAGTACTAAAACTGCAGGACTACCAGAGTCCACAGTTAAAAGCAGATCGTTAAAAACTCTTAAAAGAGCCGTCTCTGTGCTGTGACGCATTCTAAAACGCGTCACAGCACAGAGACAGACACTGTAACAAAGATTGAAGCAAAGGACAGTATTATTTTTACATTTAGGGTAATCAGGGAAGTGGGAACAGCTCTGCTGATGAGACACAGGTGTAGACAATTAAAGGAAGGAGCCAATGAGTGTTGGAATTGAAATTTAAAGCAAAACACCAGAAAAAAAAAATAAAACTACTAAACTCAGAGACAAACTACACTGAACAAACTAAACACTGAGGGGAAACTAGACAAATAACAAACTCCACAAACAGTAACCTGAACTGAATTACAACAAGAACTAAAGACTCAAAATACCAGTGCGCATAAAAATCAAACTCTCAAGCAAAGAACAGAAACAAAGAACACAGAATCAGAAGAACACAGTGGAGGAGGAGGCTAGAATAAAAAGATTGAAACTCTTTAGTGGAATACAGAAATCAAAGTTTCAAGAACAAGACAAACGGTTCACTATTAGAATAGAAGAAATCAAAAAATCTAAACTGGCATCACAAGACAGGAGAAACCTAAACAGAAACAGTTTTCAGAGTATTCCTTTAATTTTTTTTGAGCAGTGACCATTTTTTAGACATAGATTTGGACATATTTTCAGACAGTGAAGGTAATGTAAAAAACGCTGGAAACATCCAGTCCTGTTGTTCTTGATTGTGTCATTGGTTGGCTGTCATCATATGCTGTGTTTGCACTTTTGGCTGACTTTTCACATGCAGTGTCACAATTCATTAATTATTCATTATTCCACCAAAATAAAACCCAGATTATGACCTGACCCATATTATATTTTGATCAGTTTAGTTTGCAGGATGTTGACTTAAACAGTGGTATAGTGTATATGTAGTTGATACTACAAAAACATGTAAAATATACACTATCGGTCAAGATACCAAGATCCAGTCCTAGACAATGACCTCTATGCTTTTTAATTTCTTTTCTAACAGTGTATTAATGGATGGTCCATTTTCACTGCTCCATAAGAACTGATTAGATTTTTTATTTTTATTGATAGCAACTTAAGATATTAAAGGCAGCAATTATCTCTTCTGTAGTAAATATGCGGCTTCAGCTTTATTGGCTACATTTGATACCACAATAGACAGACTTAACTTGCCTCCCTCATGTGGCCAAAAACTCTTAACTCTCCATATAATTATGAGTTGTGACCCACTCCAGTGTAGATGACAGCTGAGAGAGTTTAGTACCTCTTTAAACCGGAGGTCAGAGATATTTTTTTGCTCTAAGCTTTTTGATGACACACACACACACACCAAAGTATACAGTAGATGAAAGAAACTGACCATGATTGCACCATTCCATCCCTTCTTACTGTAGGCTGATGTTACCCTGTCATTTACCCTGTCTGCCAACCTGTCTCTAGTGAATTAGGCCACAGTGTCTGTCAGCTGAACTAGAAGCAGCCAGTGTTTTGGACGGTGTTTCACTGGGTCAGTGTTGCAATGATTTTACCACTAACTGAGACCACAAACAGTAAAAATAATAGTTTCACATCCATAAAATATGGGAACAATTGGGTCATGGTTTTTCACATTGGTTTCATTTTTCTGTCATATTCATTTATGTTTCTTATTTCCTTAGCTGAATGGTTAAATAAGTAGTAATCAATAACAGTCTGTCTTCTAAGAAGCAGTGCAAATCAATTGACTATTAGAGGCAAATAGCCAGGAGGTTTATTGGCCACAGTTATGTGTATTTTTGGGAGCAACTCATCTTGGATACTTTTTTGTTGGGCACATTTGAAATCTTAGAAGACATCCAAGAAATAATATCCCCTTCCAAAAGAGTGACATAAATCTTGGTTTGTTTTGCTGGTTTGTGACTGTTGATCATAGAACAATGTGTCTCCTTCCAAATGTTCTGTATTTTCCAAGCTAATGGCTGTGATCAGTTAGACTAAAACATTTATAGCATCAAAATTGTGTTCTGACATTTACGTTTTCTCAGTGTAACTTCATTCACCCGCTTTGGATGTTATCAGTCCATTAAATGGACATTGTTAGCAGTAATCAGCCCCATAGATATGGGCCAGTTGTCAAGAGGTGCTATGGCAGGCAAAGGCAGAGGACCTCAATGCAGAACTCAGAGGTGAGAACTGAATTTAAATTTCAGCTTTATTAGTGAGCGAACAACATAAAGCAAGGCTGGTTGGGACCCAGCAGCACAAACCATACACTCGCTCACGGTGTGAACTGAACTATGATGAGGACACCACAAGGAACAAGGGAAAAGGATTCTGGAGTCTTTCATACCTGTGTCAGTGATCCTATCGATATTTTTAATAATTATGAAGAATTTTCATGATGTTTAAGTGTTTTGTGATTTTTTTTTTCTTTAGTTCATTAATTAGTTAAAACCCAGGATTGAATTCCATCAGCTTGCATCTTTGATGAAACCACAGCTCTGCAAACAGAAGAGAAACTGAAGCTAAAGTATCCATCTCATTACACTGGTATTGATCAATATCAATACCAACGTTGGTATCGATATTATTGATATTTGGATCGATCCGCCCAGAAGAAGCTAACAAAGGTAAAGTGGCTAAAGCTATCCAGAGCTCAGAGCCAGCCAGAAGCCAGCAGCTACAGTATCAAGAAAGGATCATAACATTTATGAGGACTATTATGGAGACAAATGAAAAAGAGAAGAAAGTGGATGTCCTACTGTCCAGTGAAGTTATAAACAAACCGGAAAATGATTAAAGTAACTGACATTTGTGCTGTTACAGTACATATATCTGCTGCACCTGCTTTTGTTTGGTAAGGTAAAATCTGTCAAGTAAAGGTGGGTGCACAGCAGCTCATTCTCAGTTAATTATTTGTACATCTTTCCAGAAGCAGCTTGCTTTATTTTCAGTGAGTAAATATCTTAAAACTTACAGTAATTTGGGAGAAATTGAAGTTTCTTTTTTACATTGAAGAAAAGTTCTTTTATTTGTATATGCTGCCAGTTATAGTTATTAGACAGAAAATTGAAATCAGCAGGTCACACTAAAAAAAAAAAAAAATCTGAAATTGGTATCTGCCTAGGATGTTGCAATTGGTGCATCTCTAAAAATGAAGAGACACGCAGGTCCTGCATCAGATCAGCTGGATTTCCCCCCTTTTTCTTAAGAACAGTTTATCTGCTGTACATAGTTTTTTTTTTTTAAGACCTTCCACTTCTTGTTTTGTCCTCCAATTGCCCAGTATCCTCACATTTTTTAAGGACACACACGGTAACTATTTTATGCCTGTCAAACTGTGTCATCTTTGGTATTTTTGTAGATGCAACTGAAAAAAACATTGAAAAAATTGTGTGTTTTGACAACAGGCCATTTAAAGTTTTTTGCTAAGTTGTGTGTAGACACAAACCTGGTTCATTGCTTGATTTAAGTGTCTTTTTTATGCTTGAAAGATTCATAGGTCAAAAGAGAAAGGAAAGGAAAAAGGGGGGAAAAAAGGAAAGATAGGTCAGAGTTAAGTGGCTTAACAAACAAACAGAAAAACATTCCTCTGAAAATGGTAAGATACAAGTACTGGACTAAAATGAGTAAAAAAGAAAAAAAAGAAAAAAACCCCAACCAATGTCCAAAGAAAAGTTTTGAAAGATCACTTTCACTCAATACCACTTTAAAAAATGACAAAAAAAATAAAAGTCTGGCTTCTTAGAAGCAAAATATAAAGAAATTCCTAGAAACTATTCCTAGTGTTGTGACTAGTCTGCGTCTCCGTCCCGTGTCTGTGTGCCAGTCCCCCGTGTCTAGTCTGCGTGTACCTTGGTTGGTCACTTCCTGTTTTATTTTGCCAGTCTTCTGTTCCCTGTGCTTTTTGTTCAGTTTTGCTTCCCCTGTGTTATTAGTTTAATTTGCTTCACCCACTATGCCCTGCTGTCTCCTCTTGCCCTGATTACCCATTGTGTATTTAAGCACTCAGTTGTCTTCAGTGTTTATGGCTCCCGCTGCTGTGTGCTCCTGTGTTTGTCTCCCACGTATTTAGTTTTGGCACCTGTCCACCCCAGTGTAGCTCTCTTATTTTTGTCATTATTCAATAAACACCCTTTCAGTTCAGTTTTGCTCGTGAGTCCTGCATTTCTGGGGTCTACCTGCTCCAGCCACACAGCACCATGACACACATTTGCATTTACATTTAACATGCATTTAAGATGTTCTATTAACAGCCTCGATGAACACAATATATGCAAGAAGGGCAAAAGATTTTTGGAGAAAGGATGGCATATTACTGATGCAATCTTACAAATACTTAAGGTGTGCGTAGTTATACATTACAAAAAGTATACTTTATGTAGCTTTTGAAACGAGTAACACTTTGCATACATCACGAATGGGCTTTTGTTTGCTTCATGGTTTCTCTAATCAACCAGACATTATTCATTCACTACATATAAGACAGAGCAATGTATTTTCTGTGTGAATATGTCTGTTACAGTACTCTATAAGGAGCCCACTGTTCTCATAAGCTACCATGTTCTGAGCGGTAGCCTGTAAGTTCTTGGAGGAATGTCAGTAATTACCTCAGTAATCACAAGCTTTAGGAAATCTGCAGGAAAATGGGCTTTATTGCTGTGTGAAGACTTCTGTCTGCACTACTTTCTAAAAGGCTCGTTTTATTGTGATGTGAGAGCTCAACATATCGACAGGTTGCAGTATGAAGCAGAGGTGGGAGTAAGTCACACATTTGCAAGTCACAGCCTCACTTCTCAAGCCTTTTTTTTTTTTTTTTTTTCACCAGATCAACGCCTGCCAAAGTCATTAGGTTAATGTGGGTTTCCTCCTATCAGAGCTGAAACAAATTGGATATATTTTCAGTCCATTACAAGTGGAAAATTTTTTAAATATACTTCACAGCAAAGTCAATAGGCCAGAAGATTTACCACATGCTACGCCCCACTCCCCATGAACATTTTGTTGTATTAAAATTTAAATTAGTTCCCATAAAAAGGTGGTTGATGCTGATAGTACCAAAGAGCCCCTGAAGAAGAAGGGGTTGATCAATAAAGGCTCTGAATCCTCTTGGTGTACAAGCTACAGAAAGCAAACAAAATTTGCTTTCCCTAATAAATTTGTATTTTTTTATTTATTTTTTTTTTAATCATTTACAAATAGATTAGTCAGGTAATTATTTTAGCAGAGCCCTTCAATACTGCTTTTTGAGAGGATTCTGGTTTTCTTTTTTAATGAGCAGTTGGCTTCCACCCACCGCCGGAGGATTCACAATGCAGTTTTTCATTTTAGTTTTGACTGATTTGCAGTACGAGCTTCTTTGATGCAAGGAATATTGTTTAGATGGAGCAGTCCTCATGGGATCATCGCGATGTTCTGCAGAACTTTCTTCTGGCTTTTGAGTACAATCTATGTGCCTGTTTCTCTCTCTCAAAGCACCTCTGCACTTTCATTGTTTGTGTGTGTGAAAGAGAGGACAGAAACAAAGCAGCTCTCAATAAGCTACACCGACTCGGAGTGCTGTATTTGTGTCACATTCAAAAACGACAAAAAGCAGCGATGAACAGTCTGCTTTCTCCACAAAAGGCTGCAGTGTCACATGAGCCCAGGAGGATGCTTTCTCACTCTCGCAATTTGAATTGAAGCCAGACAAGTGTGAGCATAGTGACTCAGCAAGCAGATGAATTCACGCCAACGCAAAATACTCCAAACTCCCCTTTGCCTCTCTCTGACAGGCTCTTGCAAGCAGAGGAGATCCTGAAGAGGAGACTTCTCTTTGTGCATGTGTGTGTCCATTATCAACGCAAACCATCTCCCCTCGGGTCTGAGTGCTTCTCCAAGGTGTACAGTACAGCTAGTGAGGCTGAACAGAGAAAGGGCTCCTTTCTTCTACCCCTCCTGACTCACAGCAAAATAGCAGCACTACCTGAAGCTCTAGTTTCTGTGGTCCTTTTGTCTCGCGCCACCGATTGAGGGCACAAAATGGGTCTGGAGGGAACCCAACACCTCCCCCTCATGTTTCTCATTGCTCCTGTCAAAGCTACAGTCACCGCAATGAAATGAAGGGAGCTGTTTTTATGAAGACATGAAGATAGAAAACTGCAAATATGCTTTTATTAACTTATTTTGCTTATGAGAAATCGTGTTTTTATCTCAATTTTATCCCCTGGCCTCCAACCTGAAAGGACATACCTTTGCTACCATCTGCCTGTAACCTTTAAATAGGTATTTTCCGCTTACACTTGAAACTGTCCCAGGTGGGCTTCCCAATAAAGAAATACCACTGACCCAGTAATGTGAGCAGGATGCCTTCCTCTGAGTGGCTCTGCTCTACAAGCACTGGACCAGAATATTACAGAGGCCAGTTGAAGTGGAGGTTTGTAACTGGAGCTTTTTGGTGAAGGAATGTTGCTGGTAAACACAGCTTTGCTATTAGATACGTGTGGTACCAAATCTGACCTTCACCATCAAAAGGATACACTACCTGTGCAAGGTGACATGCCAGCAGCTCAAAGGATTAGTGTTTGCGGGTATGCGTGTGCTGTGTCAATGCAGTTATATCACAAAATATGACCTAAAAAATACACTGATTGTGCTATATTCTGGGAATGCTAAGATATTATCCGGAGTGGTGGCCTAGGGGAGAAGAAGAGGGTTCGTCACTGAGAGGACCCTGGTTCAAATCCTCGGGCTGGCATCACTGTGGGTCCCTGAGCACGCCCACCCCCCCAGGTTGCTCCCCGGGCGCGCTTTGGCTGCCCCCTGCTCCATGCTGTGCTGTGTGTACTACATACTCCATGTGTGTGATGGGTTAAATGCAGAGAATGAATTTCACTGCATGTAAATGTATGTGACAAATAAAGCTCTTTCTTCTTTTCTATATTACCTCGTCAATGCTGTAAGAAACAGAGTGGCATACTTTTTGTATCCATGCAAGTGTGTCCATGTGTAGTTTTAAAAAAAAAATAAGCCACATTATTTGTAAGATAATTACATGAAATATGTTGTTAAAATCACCAACACTAGAGTTTGGTCCAGTTCAGTGACTTGAATTAGTAGAGTTTGATTCAGAGCTGGCAGTAACCAGCTTTGAACCAAACTGGGCATGTACTGTGCATAAATTTAAGCATTAATAAAATGCAAATGGATGTGTTTTGTAAAAATTCACCCCTGTACAGGTGTACCAAAGATTGAAATTAGCCATGGAGGCCAAAACCAATTTTTAGACCAGACTGTAAACTTGTCTACTTCTGCTATCAAATTGGCAATTTAACATTGATTTCTGACTGACTAACCTCAAGTGGCCACATGGACAAAGTACTTTTTGGAATTTCTGCATTTATTTTTCATCCCCCAAAAGTTGCCATTTGTTAAGAATATGAAAACAAAAAACAGCTATCCAGTCATCACTTCTTAAAAATCAGTTAATTACCTGATTTTAATTGGTATTATACGCACTACATAGTGTGTGAGCATACACATGATACCTCCACAAACCCCTCTCTCAGTCTGTGTATTTCTCCCTGTGTTTTCCCCCTCTGACACATTTCTGCCTACTTGTGAGCCAGTTTTTTTTTCTCATCAACTTTGGCCACATCTGTCACATAGCCTGGCACTAATCCTTGTTACGCTTTTGCAGCTTGAAACCAAGGTCTGTCCTGGCCCTGTAGCCCATATTAGTCACTTCTGTAAACCTTGTCATAGTGTCAGCGAGAGCTTGAGACTAGAGTTTCTCTTCTCAGTTCTTTCCTGGCGTAATTTAGCCAGAAAAGCTACTCGTCACGGGGCCTTGACCACAGAAAGTGTTACATTACAATTGAAACGTAGAAATTTCTTTTCTTGTGAAAAGAATGAAATATATGTGACAGGGTTTCTGCTGGAAGAGCTGCAAAGCCCTGTGTCTGTAACTGGTAAGGCAGTAATGCTGTCCACCTGCTATAATGCTAAATGCTGCTTGTGCGGCACATGCAGAATTGTGAAGCATGTGGGTTGGAAAGAGAGGACACCGAGGAGTTTCTTTCTTTCTTTTTTTTTTTTTTTTTTTTTTTTTTTTTTTGCCCCTTTCAGCATGAAGAGAAGGTAATAATACTGAATATACTAAACTGGACAGTTTATTAGGTACACCTTGCTACTACCAGTATGGACCCTCTTTTTCCTTCAGAACAGCCTTCATTCTTTGAGGCAAAGATTCAACAAAACAAGGTGCTGAAAACATTCCTCAGAGATTTCAGTCCACATTGACATGATAGCATCACACAGTTGCTGTACATTTGTCAGCTGCTCCATAATGTGAAGGTGCTCCATTGGATTGAGATCTGGTGACTGTGGAGGTCATTTGAGTAAAGTGAACCAATATTCATGGTCAACAAAACCAGTTTTAGATGATTTAGTCTTTATGACATGGTGTGTCTGATCAGATCATAAATTATAGCATTAGTTTCCTGTTCTTATCTGACAGGAATGGTATCCAGTGTGGTCTTCTACTGCTGTACACATCTGCTTAAAGTTTAAATGTGTTATGTGTTCAGAGGCACTTTTCTGCATGTCTTGGTTGTAACAAGTAGTTACAGTACTGTTGCTTTCTTGTTTGCTTGAAGCAGTTTGGTCATTCTCCTCTAATCTCTGGCATCAACAAGGCATTTTGGCTTAGAGAACTGCCACTCACTGGATATCTTCTCATTTTTGAATCATTTTCTCTAAACCATAGAGATGGTTGTGTGGGAAAAATCCCAGTGGATCAGAAATTTCTGAAATACTCAGACCAGCCCATCTGGCACCAGCTACCAGGCTTGAAAAAGACTGATTGATTGAAATCCTGTTTGATCTCAAGAATCAAAGAAGAGACAATTATAATGGGTCATTAGCAACACAGATCAAGAAAGGCAGGGTACACCCGGGACATGTCGCTATTGTGTCACAAAGGTTGTGTCAAAGGTAAAATAGAGAATTTCAGATTAATTCTGTTTATAGCCTGACAGAACAAAAAGTGATGGAAACAGGATGAATGACTGCAGCTTGGCTTGTCCTGACTTTATTCATTACAACACAACATGTAAGGTAGTGACTGCACCAGCTGCCAATTTACACCATCATCACAACAAATTGTATGTCAATTAAATTCAATCTCAACTTCTTCAGACATAAAACTGCTTGCACTAACACAGATGCTTCAATCACAGCTGTTTACATCCTCGTCTCTCATGCAATGCTGACCCTTTGGGTGGTTTAGTGCATTTGTGTCTGTGCGCCACAGCTTATCTTTAATATTTTTCTGTGCACTGCTTGAGTGAAGGAGGTTCTCGTCCAAGATTTCCTGGTACCCTTGGCAGAAAAGCAATCCTAAAGCATAATGCCTCCACTGCCACATTTGATGGTACAGACTGTTTGTTTTTGTTTTGTTTTTTTTTTCAGGTTCATAGTCAGCATTCTTTTCCCTGCAAAGTGGCAAATAGACTGATGCCAAACAGCTCAGCTGTGGTCTCATCCAACCACACAACATTCTTCCAAGTCTCATTCAGGTGTACTGCAAGATTTCAGAACATAATGATGTGTTACCAGTGGTTTTCTTGGTCAATGTGGTCCCAGCTGCTTTAAGTTCATTAACAAGATCATCCCGTGTAGTCCTGGGGTTATCCCTCATGGTTTTTATGACCACTGATACTCCCTATAAGCTGAGACAAGATCTTGTGTGGGACCAAGAGTGGCTGACGGCAGTGGAGTGCACTGACTTCTACAGAAAGGCAAGCAGGTCTACACCTTGATTTAAAAAGTATATTAAAATAGACTAATAAATACAAATACAAATAAATAATAAATTAAAAAATAAACATTAATATAAATAAAGGCGCTGTATGAGCAAAACATTCGGTTAGACTTAATACACTCACTCAACCAAGGGATTTCTGATCTGAAAATGCTGATAAAGCCTGCACCTGTTCAACATCCCTGTTTGACTGGAAACGGCAAGAGTTCCCCAATATTCTAACTTTTCTATGTATTTTCAGACTCAGATTCCATTTATGCTTCACATAAAAAAGGCAGTATCATTTTGAATGATGAGCAAAAATTGATAAACAGGATTCTGGCACAAGTGCTTTTGTTTTCAAGATGAGTCAGAGTGAGGTGAAGCAGAGATGGAGATAGCAGCCTCTGTAGACCGATTTGCTCTATACGCAAACTGCAGTGGGTCCAGATTACAAGGGAAGCATGACTTGATGTAGTGCATGACAAGCCTCTCGAAGCATTTCATGGTTTTTGGAGTCAAGGCTACATGTCGCAGTGTCTGCAATGGTGTCTCCTCACTATGGTGGCTTCGGACAAGACCTTGGTCGCTGCTTTGCAGTGTTTGGGTATTGCGGCAGGTTTAGCGCTGGAGGTGGCCGTTCCTTCAGTGCTTTCTACCTTCCAGTACAAAGGTCTGATTGTATCTGTCTCTGCCCTGGATTTGCAGAGATTTTTTCTCTGCACTGAAAAACGTTCCCTAGTAGCTTCAGCAGAAGCTGCCACAAGCATTGGTCGAGCTGCCATGATGGCTCTGTAGGTGGTTAGAAATGCTTGCTTTATGCTTGAGTGGGGGTAATGGGAAAGCAGTTCTCAGGCAGTTATCGACTGCCCTTCTACCCACATAAAGTGTTTGGTGTTAGATGGAGGCAGTGTCAAAAACATGTGGTACAACTGGTCTGTGGGCTAATCTTCCATGTGCTGTTGTTGGTCTGTCAGCCAGCTGTGGAGAAGAGTGAAGTTATAAAATGCAAAAAGGTGAAGTGAAACGGAGTTAAAATGATGAAAAGTATCCACTGCAGCCACTGTCTCTACTTTTCATTCTGTATTTTTGATCTTTGATGATTTTTTTCACACTTATACTTAAACCTATCTACTACGATAATAAATCAGAGGGCTCGTTTGCTTGCTAATATTAACTCTGTTTCCACACAACACACAGATGGTAACTGATCTCAGAACAGTGAAAACAGAGCCAGAGGCAGCTTGTCTCCCATCAGTTTTTCTTCAGAGACCAGAAGTTTGCCCACAATGCCCATGCACAAATCAGAAAAATATCAGAAAAAAAGCTGCTAGCCTCTCAGCTCGACAAGCTCAAGCCATTGTTGACAGGACACAGACATGCCAATAAAATCAACCTGCAGAACCGGTTCCAGTGGGATCCTGCTTTCCGATATTTTTGTAGCCAGGCTGGTGAAGGCATTTGTGTCCCTGACATGCTTAAACAGCTCTTTAGTCTTTCCCATCGTGGTGAGGTTGAAAATGTGACAGATTGGGGAACCGGGTTTAATCTTCAGGAAAATGGTGCAATTAATGGCGGAGGCTGGCTTGCTAATTGTAACATGGTAAATACTTAAGTTGAGTTCAAGTAAACTTTGGTTGAATAGCTTATGTGAAATAAAAACTTGATTTAATTATGTAATTAATTCTCCAAACACATTTTGTACCAAATTAAGTTTTTTTTCTTCTTAATTTCGCCCTACTGGTGATGGTAAAAGAAAGTCAAGGTTTCACCAAAGTTATATTAGTCTTACACTTGATATGAATTCCTATGCATTAGAATTGGACTCAAATCAGATGTTTAGTTTGACTTTTTAGAAGAAAAATATTGTCAGTATAACTCTGCAAGCACAAGGTCTTGCTGCAGAGGACGCAGGCATGCCTCTGTGCATTTACTCTGTTCAGTGAGAGTTAGAGAGAAGCAAACAGCAGCTGTGTGCGGAGTGTTGTTCTTGGAGATTGTTATGAAGATGGAGGTTGTGTCAGTAAGAAAGAAACAGTAAGAAAGACATTGTGTTGCCACTAAACTGAGTGATCATTTATATGCAAGGTCCATTTCTGGACATTTAAACACAACAGACCAAAGTGTGGTACAGCAATCCAAAGAAAAGATAGCAGTTAAAAAGTTCAAAGCAGACAATATTTAATAAAAACAATTATAAGCAAGTACCACTGACTGTAGACCACAGACGTACCCCTTTTTGAAGTGCTTTTAAACCCCCACAGCTGCGCTGCTGCTGTTACAGCCATTACCAAACATGCGATTGCACAGTGACGTTAATGTGCAGCTGTGTCATACTGGTACAGATAGTGGAGGTGTCTTTGCTGTGGCAGGATGCTGTGTTTGAAGGAGTGAGTCTGTAACTCCACACAAGGCCAAGGCCAGGAGGAATTACAGGCCATCGGATAAACATAAGCTGTAGAGCAGTAGCAGGGCGTGCTCCCTTCAGGAAATTAAAAGCCAGTGCTTCTTCCTTCAGTCTGCCCACCTTCTCTCATCTGCTGCCAGCTCAGTTAAATCAATAGCACACTAATAGTGTCTGGGATTCTTCTTACTGCTGTTGTCTGTATTGGGCATTCATCTTCACATTGTCATACAATATCTCACTGGCATGAAGGGGATTGTGGCATTAGCAAAATGAGTGTAATGTCTTAGTAGCTGTTTGCTGTAATCTGTAGGTGCATTGTCAATACATGCAGTGAGTAATAGCTGAAACAGCTTGGTAATTACTTGTTTTAATCACTGATATTATGATGATTCAGTTTTCCCTTTTGATGAAATGAAAAAAACAAAACACCCTCTCTGTCTCTTAGGGAATCAATCGCACATATAACAAAATGGCTCATTGGCTCAGAGCCTTTGAATTCTTTATAGGCGTAACTAAAGTTTGGCTAGCTTAAATCAAATCCAATTAGAATGTAATTGGGTAAGTGCTGAACACTGTTGACCACCTTTCTGTCATTATTAGATCAAGAGGAGGGAAATAAATGAAATGGGCTCCAATCGTGACCTTTGGGAATATAAACAAACATTTCTTTACATCCTAGCAACTGTGGCCACGAGCTGAGTTCAAAGGTATAACACTTAAACTTTAAGAACTGAAGGAAACATTAATATAAAATTCCCATATTTTCATAAAACTCAACACAGGCAGTGGAGCTTGAAAAATGTCTTTTTAAGCAGCAACAAAATATGGGAGCAAAAGAACATGTAGGAATAAATTTTATGTTGTTCATTACAAATAAGCAATAAAAGGAAGGAAATAATCCAGTGCAGAGACAAGAAAATCTGTCCTAAATTGTGAACATTTTCAAAAAATGCTCTTGAAAAACAGATTCTGTCTCATCGTGGTTAAGCTGGAGCACTTGTATATTAAAGTCAAGGAGAAGATGTGCTTAGTGTTTCCACACTGCGGAGTAAAAGCAGGCCTCTGGCAAATTTCTCAAAGTAATAAAATAGGAAGCAAGGATGAATTTAATCCGTGATGGAATTCTGGTCACATAGCTGGCTTTGCCAACATGGTCCTCTCTGTTTTGGAACATTCAGCTTTTTCGGTGTTTCTCTGCTTTACATGTGACTAGTAGACAATGGGGGGAAATAAAAAGAAGTAATGCACAAAGCACACCACACAGATGTGACAGAGCTGGAGCAAACGTGTCACACGTGTTGGTCAGTAACTTAAAAAAAAAATGTTTGTAAATTATAATGCACGGACCCCAAATCATGCACATGAAAATGATTGAAAAAATTTCCCCCTAATTGTTTTTCAGTTGCAACTTGCATTTAATTACTTGTCATTTTTTTAATGACATCCTATAGTTATGTTCAGGAACTTAATATTATTATTATTATTATTTAAATCTGCTGCTATGCGTCAAAGATGACGGAGGTCACCTTTTTTCCATCAAAATATTTGCTGCCTGTTTGAGTTCACCAGGTGCAGTCAGCTCAGGGGTCAAAAGTCAGAGCACATCCTAGCCAGGAATCCCATCATGTCTGCCAAAAATCACAGAAACTGCATTGTTCTCTATGGGGAATTACTTTATGAGGGCTCACAAAGGGGAATTACAGAAACGTAGCCAAAGTGTTTATGTGATTACATGGCAGTTATGTCACTAAGTCTGACCTAATAAAAAGAACAACTTCTTTGTTTTGCCACTGCCGTGATTGTTGTAGTTCTCACAAAATAGTTGTTGAGTTGTTGATTTGGAAAACACAAGTTCACAAAATCCCGGCTGTTCCACTGAGTGTCCCAAAGTGTGCTATTATAAAGTGACTGCTCATATGCATCAAAGACATCCAGCTGTTTGACACTTTAATATTGGTATTACAGAGAGTGGAAGCATTTGGGTTTCACTGGTTCATCTTTTAGGTATTGGCAAATCTTTTGAAACTAAGATTAGACAGAAAAGGTTCATCTGAGAAAAGCATTCAATTGTGTGATCACTGACAACAATTTCTACAATTCGTTATTTAGTGCAGTCATTCATACAGATAAAATGTGAGACATTTTTGGATTCCCATTTCTTCGATGCATTTCTTTCCATTTCCATTTCTTTGTTGCTCCTCTGTTTCATATGATCATAAGCTAGAACTAGAAACTAGGTTTGTACTGCTGGTCCAAGTAAACATTTGAAGACATCCACTTGGGAACGGTTTAATTAGTTACAATACTGTAACAAGGTAAAGGTTGAGGTCTCCTCCTTAAATAGAATAGAGTCACTGTAATTAATCTAAAAGTATACATAATTTTACTATAATAAGAATAATAATTCTTCATTACGAATCACAAAAGGTATAAAAGTGGCAAAAGGACAAGCACCGAGTTAGACTTACCTCTTTGTCCCTGCCATACGGTCTCTTGGTCAGTGCTGTGAATGCTTCAGCCATTTGATGAATCCAGTATGTCCAGATATCTGGTAACATCAAAGCCAAGCATGTGTAGAACCTGAAAGCACAGATGAGCCCAGATGTTGCACAACCTCTGGAGTGATTAAAGCGATGACTTGACCAGATCTGGTGCCTGCAGCTATTTTTTTGTTCTTCCAAATAGTAGAGTGCAGGTGCCATTGAGGATTTATTTTGATCCCACCCTACACACCCAAGTAACTATAATGGCAAGAAAATGGTTTGACTAAACCACATCCCAGACCTATTTTTCACCAAGCCTTTATTGTTCAAGATTATGTTATTTTATTCCTGGTTGAGTCTCAAAAACTGTATGCACAGGTGGTGTCCTGCAGCTCCTGGGCTTACGGAGGTGGATGCTGGGGAAATGCCATAGAATTCAGTGGGAGGTCCTCCATCTTAAAATAACACTTCAACACCTCTGTACACAGCAGAAGGAAGCAGAGAGGTGTTGAATGACAGACAGTGGAGGAGAGAGGCCAGATCAAATGTAGGTTTGAGGTTTGAGGCCAATTGCGGCAGCTCTGCAACTGCTGTGCAGGCTCTCCATTTCACTGCATGACTTACATGAAGTATTTTTAACTTCAGGGTGGATGGCCTTTGTTCAGTTCATCAGCATATTGCAATAGTCACTACACTGCAGGGTAGATGTATGCATGCTTTTACTCCAAGAGGTTCTTTTTCCTCGCAAATTAAAGGCTTATAAACAAATTGAGTGAGACAGCTTTGGTCTGTCATTATTTGAGGAGAGTGGGTGGCAAGTAATGACTTAAGTGGCTTGCAACTGCACTTGCAGACTGTCTTGCTTCAGCTCATCTAACCAGAGTAAAGCTACAAAGAGCCATTTGTACATCACTGTCTTCATACAAGACAGCTGCCAGGTGTGCAAAATGTTGGTGCTTCTTTAAAAGGGTGCACTCAATTAAGAGTACAAAATAAAATCAGTTAGTTAATGGACAGAGAATTAATCATTCTAATATTTGATTAACCTCTTAACCCCCACCAGGTGACTGGCTCAATGCAGTGTTCTAGGTTCAAGTCTAACCCAGGGCCCCTTGCTGCATGACATCCCCTACTCTTTCTCTCCCCTTTCCTAGCTAAACCTTCACTGCTCTATCAAGTAAAGGCAAAAACACCCAAAAAATAAATTAGATTTAAAAAAAGCTAGAACAAAGCTTTGACTGAAGTTTATTAAACATTTTTCTTTATATGAAAAGCAAACATAATGAAGAGTACTCTTAAAACTTCAGTGGAAGTTTAAAATTTCAACTACAGGCAGTTTAATTTTAAGACAAAATAGGTAGGTAGGTAGGTAGGATGGAATATTAAATATTTTTCAAAAGTAAGGTTTTCAGACAACAAGTTGGGACAAACATAAACCAAAGCAAAAATCAAAAAGACTTGTGAGAAGTGCAGCCAGTATTAGATGTCTAGTTTTGAGTGTTGCCACACTGAGTTTAATCAACTTCATTTTTTTGGAAATTTTATAATGTAACCTATTAATTTCTATTGCGTCTCTCCATTTGACTGCAACAGAATGATAAGTCATTCTAGCCTACCTTCATAAAATGCTCTCAGTAGTCATATCTTAACACCACTATGTGTAGTGAGAGTACTGACAGGGACTAGAAAGAGAGAGCATATTTCTCCCATATTGGCTTTTCTTCATTGGCTCCCTGTTAAATCTAGAATAGAATTTAAAATCTTTCTTCTCACATTCAAGGTCTTGAATAATCAGGCCCCTTATCTTGAAGACCTCATGGTACTATATCACCTCAATAGAGCAATTTGTTCTCACACTGCTGGCTTACTTGTGGTTCCTAGGGTATTTAAAAGTAGAATGGGAGGTGGAGCCTTCAGCTTATGGTTCTATGGAACCAGCTTCCAGTATAGATTTGGGAGACAGACACCCTCTCTATTTTTAAGTTTAGGCTAAAAACTTTCCTTTTTGACCAAGCTTATAGTTAGGGCTGGATCAGGTGACCCTGAACCATCCCTTAGTTATGTTCCAATAAGCCTAAGCTGCTGTGGCTTCCCATGATGCACTGAGTGTTTCTTCTTCATTTACCTCTTTTAGTTATTAGTATTAGTTATTATTAATCTCTGGCTCTCTTCCATGGTGCGTCTTTTGCCCCGTCTCTCTCCCCTCACCCCCAACCGGTCGCAGCGGATGGCTGCCACTCCCTGAGCCTGGTCCTGCCGGAGGTTTCTTCCTATTAAAAGGGAGTTTTTCCTTCCCACTGTCACCAACTTCTTGCTCATAGGAGGTTGTCTGATTGTTGGGTTTTCTTGTGTATTTTCTTGGGTATTATTGTTGGGTCTTTACCAGTATAAACCACCTTGAGGTGACTTTTGTTGTGATTTGGCATTATATAAATAAAATAGAACTGAATGTCTGGTATGTCTATTCTGTCTTATTCTGTAAAAAGCCCTGACACACAGGAAATTATGTTGTTCCTCTCTTTTGTAGAATAAACTGAGGGAAAGCTTGGTTTATTGCATGAACAGAGATGCAGCCACTGTGGCTAAACGGCCTAAGTCACAGGAACGCAAACATCAACAGAAAGTCTATGTCAGAAGGCATCGCTCTTCAGGACAGTTTTTCACCAGTGATTAGAGGACACCGAGGTCTCGTCCTGTTGTGTTTCACCTGAGTGGATTTGAGCTGAGAAGTGCAGACAAGTTTTGCATGTATGTTTTCATCTTTAGGGCTCTGCACGGTGAGGCAGCCACTTACATCGGCAAACCTTTCCAGCCATATGCCACCAGCAGGACACTGAGGTCTTCTGATCAGTGCTTGTTACCCATCCCTAAATCATTGCTCACACTTTGGAAAAGTGTTAAGGTTCTGTTTTTTGTTTTTTAAACTTTTGTTGGTTTTATGTGATGTGAAGCACTATGTAATTTGTATCTAAAAAAGCTCCATATAAATAAATTTCCTAGCTGACATGGGGCGGGAGGCAGGGTACACCCTGTACAGGTCGCCAGCCTGTCGCAGGGCCAACACAGAGAGAGAACATCCACTCTCACATTCATGCTCTCATTCACACCTATGGGCAATTTAGAGTTTCCCCTACCTCCCACCCCATGTCAGCTGGGATAGGCTCCAGCCCCCCTGCTACCCTGAACAGGATAAGCAGAAGTGAATGAATGAAAATGAATGGAATAAATAAATTTATTATTTACCATTTCTATTTTTATTTAACTGGTCTGTGCTGTTCATTCATTGGTGGCAAATCAGGCTCTTACCAGTTTTAGTTTTTCCTCTTTGGATCAGGTGGATGAGGTTTAACAGTCCCTGGGTTATTTCTCAAATCGTGTCATATATTTATAGAACATTTGTTTACTGTATCAGGTTTTCAAAAATCCATTTCATACCATTTTTATATATATATTGTAGAGAGAAATCACATCTTACTGCAGAAAAAAAATGAATGGCTGCAGTACAGGAGTTACTCAAATGACAACCATCTTATTTAGCCATGGAAAAAATTCAGCAGGAACATGCAATGTTCAGATTTTGTGTTAGACTGCTAGTCATACAAACTATAGTAATAGAGGCCTACGGTCATGGCTAAAAGTTTTGAGAAGGTCACAAGTACTGGTTTTCACAAAGTTTGCTGCTTCAGTTTTTATGTTTATTTAATTGCAGAGTCCCAGAGAGCCGCTGCTCCTCCACATCGAAAGGAGCCAGTTGAGGTGGCTCGGGCATCACAAAATTACCCGCAGACATCATTTCAGTGATATTCTCGTTAACACAGGTGAGAGTGTTGACGGGGACAAGGCTAAAGATCACTCTGAGTTCGAATAGCATCATTGTTCTTCCTCTTTTTACTATAGTTACCTGCAAGGAATATGTGCTGCCATAATTGTTTTGCATAAAAAGGGCTTTACAGGCACGGGTATTGATGCTAGTAAGCTTACACCTAAAGGAGAGAGGTTTAGTTGTTGTGAAGAAGGCTTCAGGGTGCCCAAGAAAGTCTAGCAAGCACCCGGACCATCTCCTAAAGGTGATTCAGCTGCAGGATTAGGCACCACCTGTGCAGAGCTTGCTCAGGAATGGCAGCAGGCAGGTGTGAATGCATCTGCATGCACAGTGAGGTGAAGAATTTTGGAGGATGGCCTGGTGTCAAGAAGGGCACCAAAGAAGAAACTTCTCTCCAGGAAAATCATGAAGAACAGACTGATTTTCTGAAAAAAGTACAGGGAATGGACTGCTGAGGACTGGGATAAAGTCATTTTATCTGATGAAGCCACTTTCCAATTGTTTGGGGCTCCTGAAAAAATTGTCTGTAGAAGAAAAGGTGAGTGCTACTATCAGTCCTGTGTCATGTCAACAGTTATGCGTCCTGAGACCATTCATGTGTGGGATTGCTTCACATCCAAGAGAGTGGGTTTCCTGACAATTTTGCCCAAGAACACAGCAATGAATAAAGAATGGTACCAAATTGCAGAGGTCTTGAAAAGGAACGACCAACACTACAAACACTGACTCTTTCTATGAACTTAACAACATCATTTTCAATAAAAACCTTTGAAACTTATGCTTGTCATTACACTTCAGCATACCATAGAAACATTTGACAAAAAGATCTAAAAACACTGAAGCAGCAAACTTTGTGAAAACCGAAGCTTGTGTCATTCTCAAAACCTTTGGCCACGACTGTATGTCGTCCATAGCTGGATTATTTTACTCCCTATGCCGCCTTTTGGTCAGTGTCAAAGTTTGTGTCAGACTAATATTTGCAGAGTGCAAAAAGGCCACATAGATCAAGCTGTAGAGCAGACACCTGTGTCACATTCCTCATGAGGCCTTCATCATCTCGATGATGTTTGTCTCTATGCAGACAAACGCCTGAAAGTGCAAGTCTGTCTGTGCTTCTGAGAAAGTAGGGCAATCATTTGACTGTGTAATTTCCATCGCTGTGCGCCGAATCTACAGTAGATCTGATCAAATCTAGTTGCCTTTTATATGGATTTCAGTGGTAAGAGTAAGTGTGCTCTCAGGAAATGATGATTTGGTCACTGCTAGATTGGCTAAAACAAAACAAATCAAAACAAAAGACCAGGATTGAGAATGTTAACAACTATTTATTGTCTTGAAATACATAACAAAATAGTTGCTATGAATAAAAACAGCATTTTGCTTTGTACAACTATGAAAATGTTTACAGACAAGCAAAACTAATTGTACAAAAATATTGGTAACATTGATACACAATAACAAAAAAAAGATAAAAACAATAAAGAACATAACATCCTCACGTCAGTGTGCAAACCGTTTATACAGATGGACATGTGCCCCTTAGTAAGGCAGCAGATCCTGATAAATTATTTAAATAGCAAATTTCTACACACACTCAGACACACACACACACACACACACACACACCCTCATGGAAACACACACAAAATCAACATCTTACAAACTGCTAAGACAAACAGAACAATAATTTATCTGCTAAAAACCGCACTGGACATACATGATAAAGCAAAATTATATTTAAAAAAAAAAGAAATCTCCCACTTTATTATAATTTTTGCTGTGGTAAATCATGGGATTGGGAGCTCTGCTGTGTTTGTAAATATGTCATATTATTTACAGCTCATGCTACAGTAGCACTAAGATGTCCATCATTTCAAAGGAATATGAAGAAGTACTTATGTTGTGTTTTCGTTTGATCAAATTATACAACAGCAATGAGGTAATAATTGTACATCAAAGATTTCCTTTGTTTTTCATCTCTCTGAAGAAAAGGCACACAAGTCATATACACTTCATACTAAATAGCCCTATCTGAATAGTAACTAATTCACTTTGTACAACTGGAGATGAAAGACAATAATAAGATCCTGTGTCTTGTACCTGATTTGGGGTCAGTTTTCACTGTGATAGATTCTGTGATTGAAAAGTTATTTTTACTTTTTCAAAGTATAAAAATTTTGTTTACTGCCTACACTGTAGGCAAGTCAATAAATTAGATGTATTTACATTATTTCATAATGAACTCCCCAAGTTGAGGGAGGTAAATCTCTTCAATTACTACAGTTATGATCTGAGATATTTTGGAGGAAATTTTGACTATGTGGTCATGCACTCAAGCATATATTTTTTGTAAAATATAATTCTCACTTCCATCTAATCCTGAGAGTTGTTTAGACAACCAGACAACATCAAAACCAATGATACTTGTATGTAAATGGCAGCTAGCCTAAACCGATGTTGTGCCTTGCATCGCATACTTCCAAACTTCCACACACGATTTTGAGTAGGTTAAGTGTGATGAAACTCACGTGTATGGCAACGCGAAGAGGAATGGGATACTCAAAAAAAAAAAGTTGGTGTGGAGTACACTTTTAACCTTCAGTGAAATTTCAGCTAGCTAGCTAACAGCAGCAGCATTTTTTCAGGTTTACACCGAATGTTATGGATTTGGTGTTTGTGTGTTAAACTGAATCCCATCTTTGCTGTTGAGTAATTCTGTATGAGAAGAGTGGGCAAAGGCTCAACAAACTGCAAATTTTTACAAAATGCAGCAGCTAGCTCTTTAAATGCAGCGTGGTTATTCCTGGTAAGAATATGTATTGAACATGTTTGGCATGTTCGATTTGAGACAACATGGTCAAAATTCACATATTACACGAGCAAGCATGCAGTGTACAGTCCATGCTACCTGGAAATCTGCTCACGGAAGTACTCGAATTGAGACACACATTGTTCCATTCATGGCTAGTCTTCCACTCACACAATGTACATGCATAAATACATTTGTCCACACTACCCTTATTTATAACTCGCTCCTCTCTCAACAGTTTTCTTCAATCACATGTCCTTAACACCAAAAATTCCTAATAAATGCCATCTTCATTTTTTGAGTCCTGTATTGTCCAGAATCTATATCCTGGCCAGACTGGTAAGACAAAAGAAATATTCTTATTTTTTTCTTTGGGAAGTTCATCCAAAACATAAGCCAGAAAAGGCACACAGGCTGAAGAAGTTAGATAGAAAGACAGAGAGAGATGTAAAGACTTGGAAGTGCATAGTTGTTTATGAGGAGCCGTTCCTGCACAGAGATGAATGAGGTCTTTCAGAGAGCGGGGAAAGCAGGCAGAAATGTGTTGGTGGCCTACTAGCCACAGGCTTTGTTTTATTATTATTTTTTTTCTTCAGCTCTCCCTGCTCTTGTGGATGTTAAGGATGGTGATAGAGAAGGGGCTCTCCGATCCTCAACTGGCATTCAGCTGGTTGGCTTTCTGCCCGAACCGGCTTCAAGTTACCCTGAGGCTGACCATATGCCCTTTGCCCAGTCTGAGTGAGCGTGCCAAAGAAAAAAGAGTTGCGGCAATAAATCGGTCCCTGGACTTTGCATGAGAATATAAAAGTTCATACTTTATACAAAAAAGGTGCATTCCTCAGAGCTTCCTGCGCCGTGCATTTATGCATCTGTCGAAAGGGAGAGACATGATATAAAGAGCTTGCACGAGGTTTCCCTAATGGCGTCTGTTTTAATAGAACACCAAGCAAATGTTCACATTTTAGTGGTTTTCAAGTAAAACTTACCTCTGCATTCATACTTGAGGTCTGAGAAGTATACCATCTCTTGTGAAAAGACAAAAAGTCCTAGCCTGCCACCCGCATATGTCTTGTCATAGATGCTACCAGAATCTGCCATGATCTTCTTCCCTTCGTACATGACAACTCTGTGGGAATAAAGGAAAAATGAAACATTTGAACACAAAACTCATGAAGGGTAACTACCCAAGCAGATTCTAAATTATTCTCTGCTCACCGAATAAGTCCTGTTCTCGGCCTGTGGATCAGATGCCATCTGTAGGCAGTGAAGTCTTTCCATCCAACGTTCTTTGGGTCATGCCAGAGAGTGCGAACCTAAAGCATATATTTAAAAAAAAAAAAAAAAAAAACAAAAAAAACAAAACAGAAATGGGTTTATCTGATTTATGTAGATTTGATTTAAAAATATTAAAATTGCCCATGGAGGAACACAAGTCCAATGTACCTGTCCTGGGGTATTGCCTGTGTGCCAGAGGGCATTTCTGAGGTGCTCTCCTGGGCCAGTGGTGGAGTTAACCACTTTAATGGACAGGCCAGAGTAGCCCTGAGCCTTAGTTGGCTTATTTGACCAATAGGTCTGTGTGATCTGCTTCCACATCACCACGTAGAATCTGGAACTGGACTGGTAGCCGAACACAAAGCCTGCATAGTCATCATCCCTCTCTGTGTTGATGAAGAAAGTCCCACTGAAGTCCACTGCATTGAACTCATGGTAACCTGATGAAGGAACAAGCACAGGTTGGAGAGATGTCAGGAAAGGAAGTGAATAAAAAAGTGCTTTCTTATCAGTCTATGAAAAGACTGATAAGTCAGAGTCTAGATGCATCCTTGGTACATACCAACAGCAATGCCAGGGTCGCAGTTAACAGTCTGAACCAGCTCTTTGCCCTGATGCCGGACGACCCAATTAGGATCAATCTGGGAGGTGCCTTTTGGATCCAGAGGAACCATCTGGAACTTGCGGAAATCTGTCTCACTGATGTCAAAGTTCTCAGGACACACATCATAGATGTCAGGCACATTGTCCTGATCAAAATCATCTTTGCAAGCATCTCCACGGCCATCACCTGAAAATTACACATTGCAGATTAATTAATAATAATAATACCCAGGGTATGCTAGAACACAAGATATGTGTTCTAGCATATAACTGCTTAGATCTATCGAGGTCAAAACATGTCCAATTTTGCTCACCATCAGAGTCCAGCTGATCAGGATTGAATGCCAATCTGCAGTTGTCTTTGTCATCAGGGATGCCATCGTTGTCGTCATCATGGTCACAGGCATCGCCCTTGCCGTCCTTGTCATGGTCAGCCTGGTTGGCGTTGGGAATATACGGGCAGTTATCCAGATTGTTCTGGTGTCCGTCCTCATCGATGTCCTGGTTGCTGTCACACTTGTCTCCCACGCGGTCATCATCTGAATCCACCTGCAAAATTAGAGTGTTTAGACATCATAGTTACAGCTGGCTTAAGAGGACAATGAAGCACTAGCATGCTTGTACTCTATACACCACCAAATAATTGCTGCACTCATGTCTCGACATGTCTCTTTTGGCCTTTAATTGTACACTTCACTCTCTAAAAGGCACATCAGCTTAGACTCCCCCTCCTACCCTTATTCTTCTCCTAATTCCTGTTGTTTAACACATTCCTCTTTCTCAATGTAGCATGGCACAGGTGGACTAAGCAGGACTAAGACAGAGCATGCATATAGCCCAAGGGCAGCCCATTCCTCAGTAATATCCAACCTGGGGCCTCTCCCCTCACATTAGTCAGCTAATGTCAACGGTCCATTGAAAAGACCCTTAGTCCCCCACCACACCTTACTCAACTAATGTGCCCTTCACCTGCATACAGGATTTCCTCCACCTTTACATGGTGTGATAACTACTGACGCTCACTCGCTCTGCATTAAATTATATGCTGAGCAACAGAGAGGCTGGGGAGATGAATGTGATTATTGTTGCTGGGCAAGACGGAAGGAAATGGGTAACGGCAATGTGTGCGTTCGCTTTTACACACCTGATCAGGATTATGTTCCAGAGGGCAGTTATCACACATGTCTCCCACTCCATCCAAATCAGTGTCTCTCTGGTCAACATTGTATACATAGGGACAGTTGTCCTTCTCATTTAGTATGCCTGGCATAAATGGAAATATATTATATGAAAAAAAACAGCACAGAAGTACAAAATATAAAAGCACAGTCTCACTCGATCACAAACACAGTTATGTTGATTATTTTTGTTTCCAGTTCTCACCATCTCCATCAATGTCCACAGCACAGGCATCTCCCTCTCCATTGTTGTCAGTGTCTGTCTGGTCTGGGTTGCTATTGTAGGGGCAGTTGTCACAGCGGTCACCCACGTCATCACGGTCATAGTCATACTGCCTGGGATTGTACACGAAAGGACAGTTGTCCTGTTTCAAAAAGAGAAGAATGCAGAGTTAGATGATAGTTTTTAAGGTGCGGCAGTTGTAATTTCCACTCCCTCCCTGCCCACTTACAGGGAGGGAGTGATGCAGGATGAAAAGCAGCTTTATTTGTAGGCTCTGTCCTGCATCTAATGTTGGGATTAGCAGCACACAGTGCAGCTCCTTCAGAGCTCCACCTCAGCATTGGAATTTGAGGTTTTGGCTCAGTCTTGGGAGAAACATTTGCTTTCCTGTTGAAGCCCCCCCCCCCCCCCCTCCCTCCACCTGTCTTCTTATTAGCCAGCATGATGAATGCAAAAATAAGATTCAAACACACTCCTTTCACAATGTTATGTCCTGTCTGGAAATGTCGACTTACCCTATCATCAGGAATACCATCGTTGTCATCATCATTGTCACAAGCATCTCCAATGCCATCCTTATCATAATCTTCTTGCCCTGAGTTCGGGAGGTTGGGACAGTTATCCTGAATAAACAACAACAAAGTCAGACTCTCAGACATTATACAAAATATTATAATATTTTGACTTTAACTCTAAAAACATTGATTTTGTGATTTCTTTACAGCAGCTTCACTACTACATACTTTTTTGCAGTGGTAGGTTGCATTCTCCACACACACCAAGTCGGCATTGGGCCATCCATCCAGATCTGTATCCTCTCCACAGATATGGCCATTGCCAGCATAACCGGGTTTGCACTCGCATCGGTACATTGGGTCAGCAAAGTGTCCAAGGTAGTTGCAGCGGGCGTTTTTGTTGCAGTCGTGGCTTCCGTCAAGGCAGGGATTACGTGGAGAGCACACCTGCAGATTGAAGATGAGATGAATATCGGTGATGAGACTAGCTCTGCATAGTTTAAATTAATTGCACTCTGTCCTTAGAAAGGCACATGTTCATTATCAACAAATTAGTATGAACTATTCCTCTCTATTGCTTTCTTTTTGGTTGCTTGAAACAAATATGATTCTACTTGCCTGTTTATTAGCAGCAGCCTGTTCAATACCGCGGCCAAATGGCTGGGATCCTGAGTAACGAGGAGGGCAGGGCAAACAGTTGTAGCCTGGAACAGTGTTCTCACAGCGGTGCACCCCATTAAACTCAAAGCAAGCACCGGGAACCTCTTTGCACTGTTTTTAGGATAAAAAAAAAAATTATGGTGACAATGTTGCACAAAGTCCAAAGCCATGATTGTAGCTGCCACAATCATTGAACAACAATTAAGGAAGTTTTACCTCATCAACATCTTTACACTTGATCCCATTGCCAGTGTATCCTGCTGGGCACTTTCCACACTTCCAGGAACCATCGGGAAAACTGGTGCACTTGGCACCATCAAAGCAGGGGTTGGACAGGCAACCATCTGAACACAACAATGCTGTTTCATTATCAAGATCCTTCATATGTAGCCTGTTTTTAATCAAGCTAATCTTCTTCTTCCTGGTATGATCTCATTGAGATGGTACAATTAATATAGAAAAAAAAAACTGAATTAAAACCTGCTTGAAGTGGATGCCAATAATAATGTAGTAAAGACTAAACTTTAAAAACCTGAATAATAAAAAAATCCAAATACATGAAGCATGTAGAACTTCAAATGATTAGAAAGCCTCACCAATTGGGCAGGGGTTCTTGTTGCACCTCTGGGTGTCCTTGGCTTCACCGACACACTCTTTACCACCATATTGTGGTGCAGGATTGTTGCACAGGCGTTTCCGTGTCTGCTGACCACCTCCACAGGTGAGACTGCATGTATCCCAGAGAGACCAGGGACCCCAGTTGCCATTGACTGATGAAGGCATGAAGAAAACATGATTGTCTACTCTTCCTATATACAACAGCAAAATGCAACTAGGCAGTGGTAAGATGAAGAAACTTACTGGGACACGGAGACTTTGTACATGTTTCAGTTTGCCGACCCTCTCCAACACAGTCCTTGCCTCCTAGCTGAGGAGTCGGGGAGTTGCAAAGGCGGATACGGGTGATGACACCAGCACCACAGGTGACCGAGCAGGATGACCATGGTGACCAATGGCTCCAGCTGCCGTCCTGCTTGACTAAAGGTCGCAAAACAAGGTCAGAGGTCAGTTATCAAGAACCAAAGTGTTGGTCCAAATCATAAAAAAAAGTCACATATATGATGACAGACTAGCAAACCTAACTAAAAAAAAAAAAAATAAAGCTACAAATAACTACACATGTATTATTTTGTGACAAACAAATGTTCTTGTTGTTGGTTGTGTAAACTCACAGCGCTTGTCGCACTCCTGGAGGTAGCAGTCGCGGGTCTGCACAGAGGTGCCCTCACAGTTGTTAGTGATACGGTCGCAAGAGCGCCCACGCTGCTGGATGCCACGCCCACATGACACGGAACAATGGGTCCATTCAGACCACGGCGACCAGCCGTCCTCTGCATAGTCACTCGCTGAGCAGGAGGGAGAGGGAGAGAATATGAGAAAGAGGGAGACAATAAAAGAGCTATTCCAGCGAGGCAGCACCCCCTTGCAAACAGCCCCTAACCTTAAATGAGGAGGGGAAGCTCTAAAAGCAGAGGACTAATAATCTGGGTTTAGCTGGGAGACACAGAGGAAGTGCTCTGTTGAGAATACACTCAGAAGACAACCTGGAGAAATAGAAAGGCCTCCTGTCCTCAGGATGGATAGGGATGCCCTGTTGGCTTATGTTTTCCTAAAGAGGAAACAGCTTTTGAAAACATGGCCCTGGGTCTGTAATGACTTCAATAAGTGACTGAGGCCGGGATGAATGTGGCTCCCCATGTTTACTTAGGTTTTAGGGAAGCATTGCAGCCAAGCCTGCAGAGGTATGAAGAACATGCCACTTCTCCTCATGTAAAAGATGGCTTCACTAAACAGAAAACCAATTTTCCATCCCCCTTTAACCAATTTGGCAAATTACAGCCATTTCAACTTGAAGATTCAAAGATGTTTTAAAGCACAAAGCGCCAGTGTTCCAAACACATAAGCACCCTTTCGTTCTATTGGATGTTACTGCAGTTAAAGCACCTTTAAAATTAGCATTTTTTTTTTCATCCTGAAAAGAAAGCTTTACATCAAGGGAAATATTTGTGGTTTTTTGTTTTGTATGGCGACTGAAATAGAAACAGCTCACTCAGGGAACGGTGCAGTGTTAGTTGAAATGTATACATTTTAGCTTATGAGGACCATTAACGTGAAATTTATAGTGCAGGTTTGCATGGGTGTAATTATTGTAATTACAATGTATCTTTGTATAGCTATGCAGGCCGTAACAAAATGTGTCAGAGTCTGTATATTAGAAATGCTTACGTGTTCCACAGCGCGGGCAGCACTCTCCATCGGGAACAGTAGCGTTAGCACAGGGGATCAGGGGGCAGGAGATCTTGCGACAAACAGTAGCAGAGTTCTGCACAAGCACAGAGATCAAATTCATGTTTAGATATATGTATATTACCCAAGTGTTACTGCAGTTTTCCTCCAAATTCAGTCCAGGCGCTGGATCAAATCCCAATTCTCAAATGGAATTCAGACCCTTCAAAACAGTGTCACTACTGTGGAGTTGTTGTGGTTCTTTAAATCTATTTAAATTAGTGCCTGTTTGAAGATATTTTTTTTAAACAAGGCTTAGCCCATGTCCGTGCAACCATCTCATTAAATTCACTGTTCAGCATGTGAGTTTGAACATGCCAGAAAAACTCAGAAGCAGAGTTCTGGCTGAGAATGGGGACCCCTGCAGACAACCACCTGCCGACTAGGTCAGGGGAGGGTGGGAAAGAGGCCAAAGTCCTAATAATGGATACGGGTTTCAGCATGGAGCCGGACTGGGCACAGAGCCCCGAACAAGTAAAGTCAGCCTGCCAGCACAACTTGTGAGGGTGCACTATGAATGACTCAGGCGTAAGAACTGCCTCTGACTCTGCATGCTAATATTCTCCCTGCTGGAACTGATCACTGACAGGGAAGAAAGGGGAACTAGGAACAACTAGTGTATCAGTACAGGAGAAAATCAGCAAATAAACCCACTGGTGAAATGCAGGGAGCATTCCTGCCAAGTATTTTACATCTAAACCCATCCTCCTTTCTGTTTTCCAAAGCCAAGGTCTTGTTCTTAATTATTGGCAATGGATCACTTAAGTCCCTCAAGCCCCTCAAGGCCACAGTCAAGTTGAACTTCTGACAGCAGACCTGTCATTACAACAATAAAGGCTGCTGGCCTCCTGCCCAGTTGCCACACTACTTACTAATTACTGACCAGATCAGTTGAGTAGTGGTTAAGTGTGTCTGCCTCATTGTGGGTTGTCATCATAGTGTGTGCGTGTATACATGTAAAGACAAGCCAGAGCATTAAGTCCCTCCCACACGTGTGTTTAAGCACTTAAGACGTAGTAGACACTGGCGGGAACGCAGTGGAGAGCTCACCTGACAAGTGCACTCGGTGCAGTCATCCACGGTCCACTCGTCTCTGTTCTTGCGGACGATGCCGTTGTGGATACAGACGCCACTGTGAATGCCAATATGGGTTTTAATCAGCTTGTTTTCATCAGTCTGTGGAAAAGAGAAACAGGAAAAAATAGGCTTGTTATCTTGATGTAAAAAAAAAAAAAATTTATATATATATAATATAATAATCTTGAGGCCTGTATAAAATTTACAAAGTAATTGAGATCCAACTTGGAAGGATTTGCAGAAGATAGGCAAATTCAGTATGATGTATGTTGTACAGAGCAATTAAACAGTAAAACCACATGGTTAAAAACAGTTTGCAAACAATTTTAGAATGATGCTGTGTAATACTTGGGCATAGGTGTGCTAAAATTATAGATGATTTTCTGTCAGATGTATTCTCAAGTTTGATTCACAACGTAGATCTTCACAAATATTTAAGGGCTCCCACATCTTCTTTGTTGAAAATACAGACAGCTGTACACAGATCTGAAGTACACACCGACAAACAGAGCAAAGAGGCAGACATCATTTAGGTTCTCCTAGACGGCCCGTTGGGTTCGTTCCTTACCAGCTTGCGGAGATCATTGGACAGCTCCTTGACCACCACGCCGAGACCCTTTAGCTCTTTAAACATACTGAGCAGGTCCTCACAGGAGAAGCCACACACCATCTGCAGGTCTTCACCGGGATAGAGGAACAGGCAACAAATATATAATTCATTTATTATTCAGATTCAAATGATTTCATCCTAATATAGTTTTGAAAAGTTTGCAAACCGAGAGCAATGCAGAGTCACATGCAGCAGTATCTACCTTTAGTCTTATGACCAGTGTACTCTGTTCTGATGGCTGAGGAGCCATTGAGGTTCTTCAGGATCATGGTGTCAGTCATGGCTGAAATAGAAATACGGCTGTGAATTAAATGATTATTTCTGCGCACTTATTTTAATGGTAATATATTGATTAATAAGGGCAAGTATTTGCACTTAATTTCCCACAACAGTAAATTATAGAAAAAAGTAATTAGTTCATTCTGCACAACCTCGAGAACATATTGTGAGACCACAGAGCCCTGAGATATTTGTAAACTGGCATTCCTTTTTGACATGTAGTAAACAGCTTCTCAGGCGGTGTTTGGTACAGAAATCAGCACAGAGATGGAGTATATACACATTTCTTTGATAAGGAATTGCTGGCACTTGGGAGGGCACGGAGCAGATGAGTGATTGGTAAACACGTTGATTACTCACCGCTTTGGCATCCTTTGTTGCGCAGGATCGCTTCCAATGTTGTTCCAAACACAAACCGCACGTTTTGTAGGACCCCCTGCAAATATCAGTGTTCAGTTTAGGCAGCGGCACAGAATGGGGAAAACATAAGCGCTTATCGTGCATCACTCTGAAAGTATTAAAAAGTAACTCCTTGCTTTAAACAAAACGCTCCACTCTCTCAGCTATAATAGCCCGTTGCTCTCACCGTGAACTTGTCCTTCACGGCTCCCTTGCCAATCCTGAGCTGCGCGCCGGCCGGAGTCTCCGGCGTCAGGATGCTCTGAATTGGCGCATCCAACTCGGCGGTGTCCACCGCATCACATCCCACGTACAGCTTTGCCCAGTCCTCCTGCACGAACAGCGTGATATTCTTCCAGTGACCCGTAGCCAGACCCACATCTTCGATGGAAACCACCTGCTGCTTGTTCTCGGTGGAGAAAACAATGTCCAAGGTGTTCGCTTTGCCGTTTGAGACGATCTCGAACACTGGTCCGGATCCGTCCTTCTTTTCCACTGTCAGGAGGCTTCCCCTGGTGCGTCTGAACTGCTTAAAGTTGAGGAGCAGGAGGAAACCCCGCTCGGCGTGAATGGAATCGATCAGGTCCCTGAAGGAGCTCTCGGGGACCGGGGGGATCAGGTCCGGGTTGAGGATCTTGTAGGCGGGGCTGTACGGGTCGTCTCCTTTCACCAGGGTCACCCCGTGGTTCTTGCTGGGGACTTTGACGAGCTCAAACAAGTCATACACGCTATTGTCGTCTCGACTCTCTGCGGGTGAATAATAATAAGGAGTCAGCCTTTGTGAGGCTGTGCACTGGATTTCTATTGTTTTCACTTTCAGTGTACTGCAAACATTTTTAAAGCCACACCAGACTCTTTTTCTTTTCTTTTTCTCTCTCTCGCTCTCTTTTTTTATAAACATAAGATTTTTTTCTTATCTAACATGAGAATTAGTCTGACAAGTTTAGCCAGTTCAAGCTGAAACAGACTCACCTGCGACTCTCGCAGCCTCGCAGGTCCAAAGCATCAATAGCAAAAATATTAATGGCAGCTTCATGGTGAAACACAAACCAGCCGCCTGTGACAAATAACCACAAGAAAATCCAGTAGTACAACTTAATTTATAACATTTATCTCATTGTCAGACAAAGTCAGTGTGCAACAGGTTATACACATGAAATACAACAACCCAAAGAGCTGCAAAAATACTCAGAGTATTCAGCACTCACCTGTTTAAAACAGCAGACCCAAAGTAATAAAATCCGGCAAAATATAGAGAAATCCAACAATATTCCTCAAGAATGAATTTATGACAATTTGTTTATAACAAATAAAGTTCCACCACAAAAAGTAGGGAAATAATAAAATCTTGCTCTTTTTGTTATATGGAAACTTGTCTCTTCAGCCGCTAAAAAACAGCTTTTTAAGCCGAAGGGGGAACAAAGTGCTATTTAAATAGTTTGATGCCATTCCTAAGAAGTAGCCTCGTCCAATCACGGTGTGAGGAGAAAAAGGGACGAGCTTATCCTCTTAGGGCAGAGAGAGAGAGAAAGAGAGAGAGAGCGTTTTCCACAGCGGGACCCACTTCACTTTGTTGCCTTCAGACTCCTAATGGTCCAGTGTTTCATCTCAGCGTCCATCCATCAGCCCTCTCAGGCATTTCCGTCTCAGAGCAAGAGAGACATGACACATCTGTAGCAGTGAAAAATAAATCACAAAAGTCCTTCAAATTGTTATTCTCTCAGCTCTTCAACCAATTAAATTGCTGCTTCTTTGGTATCAGTATATGCGCCATAATATTCCTTTGATATCTTGTGTGCATTTTTGTAATGTCTGTTTTCAGACTACACTTACTTCTGGTCTTAACGTTTTACATCAACATTATTTAATGTTATTTTCCCCCATACTATATCTGTGATGTTTTAACTCATGTTTTTTTTTTTTTATTTAATTTGCAGCCATAAATAATGTACACGATTAAACACTTTTCTACTGTTTCTTAAACAGATGAAGGGCAGATATGAGACTATTTTTAAATATGACTTGAGTTTCACAGGTTATGAGCCTCCGTTTGTTGCAGTTCCTGGTCCATCCGCTAGGAGCCGATGTGAGTTCACTCCAGAGATGCTTGAGGCATTTCAAGGTGTTGCTGCAGAACACCTGAACTGACACACTGTTTTCTTTGCCATTTCGTTCAGAAGAACTGTTTAACAAGTTTGTATCTAATTTTTAAAATATTATTTATGTATTTTTTTTTCTTTACTGCACCAACTATCAGGTCTAAGCTTGATTGAACAAGGCTCAATAAAAAAGAAAGAAGTGTGGGAATGACATATAGAAAATGCATAAACCAGTATGAAATGAGACAAATTTCTTTAAAGCAGCGACTCACATCTCATCCAGTTTTGGACCACTTGACCTCATAACTTGCTAGAGGCCCATTCTTCCCAGTCTCAGACCACACACAACTGTTCAGTTTTGTTTAAGAGGTCCAGCACATATGCTTTGTAGAAGTGGTGCTGAGGTACTATTTTAGTTGCTATTATTAAATAAAGGAAGCACAGATGCCCTGTAAGAAATACCAATATTTTAGTCTTATAATAAACCATCATTAGTCAGTAATAACCAATGTAAGAGCAATGAAAGCAGCTGTTCCTCATTTCTGACTTCTCAGTGTAAACAGATGTTAGCTACACACATTAAACACAAACATTTTTGGTGGAATCAGCTAATCATAACATTTTTTTATATACTGAATAAGAAGAATGCAATTAATTCATTTAAACTATGGAAGCACAAAAGAATTGCTGAAACATCTATTCGTCTGTCAGATCTGCCTAAAGCTGACAGCACAGTTTGCATCAGATATAGTCTACAGGAAGAACTTTATGTGGAATTAATTTCTGTCAATTTGTTCTCATCAGGGTGCAAATATCTCTGCTTTCTTTGGTGCTGAGTTATTGCATCCTTGTGGTTTGTTCATGCATGTACTGTCTGTACTCTTTCATTGTTTGTATTTATAGAAGATGCTATGTTTTCTCACCCTTTCATTTTTCATTTGTCAGGAATGTAACATCCCCCTATGTTGGCAGAGATTTAGAAGGCAGACTTATAAGACATGTTAGCCGAAGATCAAGGAAAAGGGAGAATTTAATAGCAAAAGTTCTCCCACCTGTGCTGCACCAAAACGTTTTTGTGTTTTAAGTTGATAGCAGACAGATCCCCCTTTTGACAGATAAGCAGTCATGCTTATCTGTTATCCTCTGACACAGAGAAGCTCCTTTGGCTCTTCTTAGGAGTGTAATTTATCTAATTGATGCTTAATACACATGCATTTATGTGTAATTTGACAGGCTTCAAAGCGATGAGTTTAACAGACAGTTGTGTGATGATACTGAAAGGTGGTTTAGATGTCGGGGAATGGAGCTGTACCCCGAGGGGTCCTGAGGTCGGAGCTGAGCCGACTCTTCTGGTGCCTGAGTGTCTGTCTCAAATCAGGACCCTGGATGGAAACTGTAGGTAGCTTGTTTCAGCCTGCGGAGGACCCACTGTCACCTGGGTGTCAGGTAGGTGGGCCGGCCTAGATTGTGATTTGAAAGCCTAACAATAAAGATTTGTCAGTTTGGATTAGTGCTAACCCGAGTGAGCAAATGGAAAGACTCACGTTTGAATGACGCACAATTCAGGAGTTTGTTTGAGCTCATTTGGTGCTTGGTTCTTATTATGTAAGCTTAGCTTGTGAAGGAGGGAAATCATACTGAGAATAAAAATGTGCTGCTGTTTTGGCATCAATGATTATAAATAAAAGGATCATGGGGGAAATTTCTCCGAATACATATATTGACTAAAAACTGCTGTGCAGATGTGTGTACAGTGCACATGCATGTACACATGGGGTGCGTGTCTTCTCTGTAAGAAGGCACACAACAGAAGAGAGGAATGGAGAAGGAAAACTGAGTGGAAGGCAAAGACAAAGATGAAGGGCAAGAAGAGACACAAGGAAATGAGAGGAGATGATGCACAGAAAGGAGGAAAGAGGTAATGAAAATTTCAGATGGAGAACAATGCAAGGCAAGGAGGAAAAAGGAAAGCAAAATGAGAAAGAGAAGAGAAAGAAATGCCAATAAAAGAGCAACCAACCAACAGGAGTGTAAAGACAAGGAAATGGAAACAAGGGGGAAAATGAGTAGAGAGGAAACAAGAGAAGAAGCAAAGGAAGGAAAGAAAAAAAGTTATGGAAAAGAACTGATGAATAAGCAAAAAAGAAACAAGGAAACAAACTTTGACTCAATTCAGATACTTCTGTTGTGCACTTTCATGTACAGTGCTCTAAATATTTGTTTAGAGCATGCATTCCAGCAGGGCAGTGTTGTCTCAAACCCAGCATGGCATGTTTGACTGCTTGTTTGACAGCGGTTGGTTAGTTACTTCATTCTGTGAACATTTGCAACTTGTTGAGCCTGACCACGCGTACTACTTAAATATTCAATGTACAAGACAACAAATTAAGCATTCAAAACCAAACAATGTTACAACACATGGAGCATCAGTGGCTGAAGATGATCGGCAGCACTGGCATCACTATGTGAGCTGACAAGATATCATTATGCTATTATAAATGCACCCAAGTATTCATAATGTGCTTTATGTGGCCACATTTGCTAGTTTTAAACTTATGCGCTAAAATAGTGCGTGCGAGTATGAAAGCATGCAATATGAGATAAAGCAGAACTGCCTGGTTAACTCTCCAACCATCAAGCCACCACGCTGCCTAACGAGAGGACAGAAAAGCAGAAACAAAGAAAAGCTGATGAAGAGGAGAGAAAAAAACAAGAAGAGGAAAAAAACAGTGCCACACATGCATGTCATATCACAGCCTGGTCACTGAGTGGAATAATCCATCTTCTGTTATTAGAGAACAGCAGAAAATAGCATAAGTCATAGTACAGAGTGACATTATTTTATGACAGTTGAACAAAACTTTCCATAACTCCTCTGTGTGTCCTTCTGTTTTTGCTGAAGTTCAGCATCGTGACAGGTCATGACCCGGCCTCAGGCTTCCTCTGACGCTCTACAGTACTAGGCAAACATTCCTGCTGTAAGTCATTTTCCCATAATTTAGAGTCAGAGGACAGTGATTCAAGGGGTGGGGATGAAAGTGATAAATGTATTAGTTTTACTGTTGAATGATAAGCTGTTTGGTGGGTATGATGGTACACCTGACATTGTGTAATATTCCTTGGAAAAACACCAATGAATAACTTCCTGAACTCCGTGCTGAATAATAGGTTCATCAGAGATCAAAGTGGGCAATTAATTTTCCCAATGGGCCACATGAGAAACAAACTGCTGTGAAGGCCTGCACCAATAAACTTTTAAAGAGATAAAATTTATATTAAGCAGAATTGAGTTGACCAAGAGCTGAATAGCATCAAATTCCCACCAGGATGCTTACTATGTGTGCTGTCACACTTCTGCAATTTTCAGTCAGCAGGATGAATTGTAGCCTTAGCACCCTGCTTGCAATTATTACTTAGAAGATGACGGGAATTTTTCCCAATAAGCAGCTCAGAGTCACAGTAAATGCAACATGGCATGAACTCAGCACATGGTCTTCCTTGTTCTATCAGAGGGAAGATTCTGGGTTAATGCAGAGAAGGAAGGTGGTAGTGGTTGGGGGCAATTTGCATTTTAAAAAGTTAATTTTGTCCAAAAATGATGCTTGTAGACATTCATCTAAGATGTTTGTTTTTTTAAAGCTCCACAGTTATGCTTTCCAGATGAGTGTTAAGAATTTACTTGACATAAATGTAATCATTTACCGTCTTCATCATTTCTATAATTTCCTGCTTACAGCCCGAAATGTATAGATTATAGATCCATTCATCCATGTTCATACAATAAACACGCATGTATGCGCTCATGTCTCTGTGTGTCTATGACCATTTGGAGTATATCCCACCCTTAGTTCATTTATGTAGCAGCAATGCCAAATACTTTGTGGCTCCAGCTTCTCGACTGTGAGTACGTGCCTCTTTCCTGCATTTTATATGATTGCATCTTTGAACTACTTGAAGAAAACAAGTCATTTTTTTACTATTTTTGGACAATTTTATAGACATAACAATCAGTGAGTCAGAATAAAATTGGAGTTTAAATGTTTGTGCTTGCTGTTAAGATTGGTAAGACTCTTGTATCAACATTTAAATGAAATCACTTGTGTTATTACTGTGTGAACAATACAACACCAAGACAGACAGACAGACAGATAGGCGCTCTCAAACACCACCAACCCGCTCTGCTTCTTTACGGCAATTAAGCAGCACAAAGCCCGCAGACGCAGAGCTTCGATGGACAAATTGAGCCCATACTGTATACATCTTATTAAAACGAATGCCCACTGAATGCCAAAACTTGCAGGGCATTCACAGTGTGACACTGAACGTTTTGGTTAATAATCCCAAACAATGAAGTGACTGTTTGCACTTTCGGCTCCTGCGGGACAAACTCTATTAGACCTGATGCATTGTAGAGCTCAAAATCCATTTTCCAGCGATGCAGACCTGCAGATGACCACCTGTACATTTGTTTCCCTGAACCCCCCTTTCTGCTCCCACTAATTCCCAATAAACTACCCATTGGTGTGTTCACCCATGACATTACTGCGACCAAGCCAGGATCATTATAGCTGAGTCCACGTTAAAAGACATTGGTTACCACAGGCTCTGCTGCTCAGTGATTTCTAAATATCTAATAGTGTCTAGGAATGTAGTCTTGATCCAGTTCCATCTTCAGCCTATTAGGAGGTCACGGTGTGCCAGCTTCTTTTCATGGGCTTCCATGGACAATGTAATTTGCATTCCAGAGCTCAGTGGGTTGGGGGAAAAAGACGTCTGGGTGTTCTGAATCATCTGATATAATTGCTGGTGAGAGCGTAACTGCCGATTCTATTTAATTCTAATGGGGCCTCCGGTGAAATGTTTTCCTGAAATTTGGCAAATTAATACAGAGGCCTGTCTTGACCATTAGTGACGTCACAGCTGTTAACCAGCTGTTTACAACTGGAAAAAAAAAAAAAAGACAGCGCAGGAATGAAAGCTCTTTAATAGCCCTGCCTGTCATTTTGCTTCAAAATATACTACTTTCATTACATATTAGTGGCACATGCTCTTCTACTCAAGTGCAGTCTTGTTGTTGATCCACAGCTCTTATTCATTTCACTCTTAATAACTGCCTTATTAAATTTGCCTAAGGTGGAGACTCTGTTAGACAGTAGCAGTTCATGAAAGCAGTTTAAAGCTTTTACAAAGCTTTAAAACTATTAAAACAAGCGTCATAAACATGTTTTTTTTATTTTTTCTTAAAATAATAAGAATCATTAGGATGATACACTGCCTTGCAATAATCTACCTGTAAAGAAACTGTTGTGATTTCTGCTGGCCCAAACTGGTTCAGTAATAACTTTCCAGACTCATTTCACCTTGATGGAATGTTCCTTTTCTGGGTGGATCAAACTCGTGTTTGGGGAAAAACAAAGGAGGTGAACTCTGCTCATATAGGCTGGTGCATGAAATGCTCTCTGAATAATGTCTTCACAGCAGAAAAATAACTTACGTTGATATCTCGGCAGTGCTGCTGTGTTTTCAGAGCGGTTGGATATTACAGGTACACATAAGGTGTGCATATGGCAACAATGAGAGGAGTATCTCATCGCATATGGATCACACTGAAATGCACTAGGTAAAAGTTATTTTTCAATGTACAGGGTTAAGACTGTGAAGAGGCCAAACCGACCCCTGATCAAAGTCCTTCTACAAAAAAAGTCTTGCCTTTTAGTAGCTATCTTGGTAATGCCTCTGGGCAATTACCTTCATGGCCCACTTTATTAATGGCCTTGCTAGTACCAAGTTAGACCCTCTCTTGACTTCATAACTGGCCTCTTCTTCTTTGTGGCATAGATTCAACAAGGTGTTGGAATCACTCTTCAGAGATTTTGGTCCATATTAACATGATAGCATCACACAGTCGCTGCAGATTTGTCTGCTGGATGTCCATGATGACAATCTTCCATTCCACCACATCCCAATGGTGCTCTATTTTATTGAGAACTGGTGACTGTGGAGGCCATCTGAGTACAGTGAACTCATCAGGACAGGTATTGTTTGTTAGGCCACATTAATTTTATCCTCAGTTTCCTGTTCTTAGCTGACAGTAGTGCCATCCGGTGTGGTCTTCTGCTGCTGTAGCCCATCTGCTTCAAGATTTGATGTGTTGTGCATTCAGAGATGCTCTTCTACATACCTTGGTTGTAATGAGTGCTTATTTGAGCTACTGTCACATTCCTATCAGCTCAAAGCAGTCTGGACATTCTCCTCTGATCTCTAACTTCAACATGATATTTTCATATAAGGACCTGCTGCTCACTCAATATTTTATCTTTGTCAGACCGTTCTCTGTAAACCCCAGAGGCGATTGTGCAGGATGTTTGGCTTTGTTAGCAGATTTTGCAGTCTAGTCGCTAGCTAGAAAATGAAAAGCAATAGTATCCACTTTGTTCTATCATTGGCTTCTGGCATGAATTTGCTTTTACAAGTGGAAAATCACTTCCCCCAGGCCTTAATACTTTGCATATAATGCCTCCCTCCCTCACCTTTAGGTAACAGCATATGCACATGGACATTCATCTTGAAACAGCTCAAGTTCAGCAGTTTAAACATTATTTTTGTTACCACAGACAAATTTGGGAGAATTACAAACAATGGCCATCCTTTATGACTCCTCACATATTCTTCTAGGACACCCATTTAAACTGTAGTGACGGAAATGCGGCAATAAACAACTATTGTCTTTATTTGGCGATTAAAGAGAGGTCATCTGCCACATACACATTCCCGACATACCTTTGCAGCATACTTCAATGCCCTGAGAGCCTTGTTCTATATGCTAGCTCCATTTATCTAAGAGCCTGACAGAAATCCCTGTTATTACCTTTTAACTCACTCAAAGTAATAAGAGGCACTACAATACCCCTCCTTGTCCTGCGTCATCAGTGAAAGCAACTCAGAGCTCATCAAGGACATTTGGACATTCAAATGGACTTTGTGTACCAGTCATTTTTTTTTTTTTTTTATGAATGGCTTTTTAACTGTGTTTTCTCTTAGGAATTTTGTTCTAAACGCTGCAGTGCCTGTGAACCTCACTCCCAGTGAGAGTGGAAAGGAAAGAAAAGAAAAAGGAAAGTGCAGCACTGAAACAGAGTCAAGGGGGCATGGACAAAGGAGATCGGTCTAGACCTGCACAGCCAAAATCAAGCAACACACAATTAGATGAGTGTGTCAAATGCCAGTAGTTACGGAGAAGGGGTGTGGATCGAGACCTGGCAGTGACACGCAAAGCCAAAAAAAAAAAGATACCCTCTCAAGCAAGCCTATGTGTATACTGCTTGAAGCTATGGGTAATTTGCACCTTGCCCATCCCGACATCTGTGGATTGTTTACATCAGGTGTAATGGTTTTACTGAAGGATATGTGCCACACCTCATTTGTCATACATTCAAATCTGTCATTACCCTCCTAGCCTACTGAACACAGTCTGAAGCAGTTGGTTCAGCTTGGATGACTTTCGTGGCTTGAGGCTCACAGACGAGTCAACGTTATTTTCAGGCTTTGACTAGTCTGACCTGCAGTTCCTATTCATTTTGCCATTTTTAGGGTTATTTAATATTCATAGTTGCTCTTGACAGAGATTTTCTGGCTTTAAAACATTTTTAGTTTCCCTGTTTCTAATTGTACTGTCTTGACCTTTTTACCTCTGAGCAAACTGATACGTCTCTGGATCAAATACATTGTCACAAGACTGTAACAGTGACATTCTTGTTCACTGTCCTGCCTAAAAATAGCTTGAGATTCATTTCTACTACAATGTGTTCCCTTTTCATTATTACTTTTTCCACTGACCCCAGTATGACCCCCCACACACACACAGGTCACCACCACCAGGTTAAGAGCCTCTGAGCGAGACAGCATCTTTCAGCAGCTATTTAGTGCATGAATGAACAACTGACATTTCAATGTATCCTTCGGCCACCTGCTCATGCAGGAGATGCTCATTGTCAGGCATTAGAGTCCAAGCACTCATTTGAAGAAATCCTCCTGGCTTAGTGACAAAATACTCTGGGTGATTGCCTTTAAAACTGATCCCTATCGGCAGGGTATCATTTGTTAACATTCATTCATATGGTGTTCTGCCGCCTGCTTCAGCTAGCTTTAAGCACAAAATGTTCTTGGCTAAGAGAAGAGTTTATATTTGTGTTATTACTGTGTGAAGTCAGACTCAGTCAAGTCAAAGTCACTGTTTATGTGTTTTTTTTAAGTTTGTTTATTGCTGGCTAATAGAGGTCTGTGTCAGTAAACATGGCTAAAAATGTAAGTAGTTCTGAATTATTTAGCTTCTGAACAAAAGTTGATACGAACTTGACAGAAAAAGCAAATATTTACATAATCAATTGTTGCTCCTATGATAACACATTATAAGTAAATCTAATGTCATTTCAAACAAGTATTAGTTTACAGTGGAGTTGTAGGAGTTGCAGACAAACTTTACATAGTTGCTCTTTTTCAGTGCCTATACATGCAAACTGTCACCATCCATTCAGAATCAAGATGTTTGCTTGCTGGAGGCAACATCCTGACTGTCATGTCACTTCATGTTAACAGTGGAGTTGAAGCTTCAGTGGGACAGTAGACGTTATGTGTACATATTCTGCAGTTTAATGTCTTGACAAAAGGCTTACGTGAGGCCTGTTTCTGACGCTGAGAACCTCTCAGTGTGTTTGGTCTCAGAGGGACAAACCCTTTGTTTACTAAATCCATCTAACAAAACAGATGTTAACATTTCTGTCACGCAGACATTCATCCAAGTGTTTATTTAAAGCTTCCTTATTTCTGCTTCCTTGTTTGGCGTTTTATCCTTGTGGCTTTAGCATAAAAGCTAAGCTCGATATAGGTAACCTACTTCCAGAACTGTTGTTTTTGTCCCGACCAGACTTATTCAGGTATAAAAAGGAAAAGCAGTGCTATATAAAGTAAGTTTTAAAGATTTTGACAGACAATGGAAGCGCCTATTCGTTTTCACATCTGTGAGTCCTAGGCAGCATTGAAAATCAAACAAAAAAAACCTGTTGTGCTGGCTAACATCCAGGCTTAAGGTAAAAGGATTAATGTGAGGCCCCTGCCATGCAAGTTAGAGAAATGTGCTTATTTAATGGCTTGTAAGCCTGTTAAAATGACCAAACTACCTATGGATTGTGGTAGTGGGGTTGCAGTGCTCTGTAGTGCATAGAAAAAGCTTGGCATACACTCACTGCTACTTTGTTAGATACACCTGTTCAACTGCTCTTTAACACAAATATCTAATCATCCAGTCACGTGGCAGCCACTCTAAACATTTAGACATGTTCACCAAACAGAGCATCAGAATGGGGGGGGGGGGGGGGGGGGGTGAATGATTTTGAACATGACATCCTTGTTTATGCCAGGTGCACTGGTCTGAGTGTTTCAGAAACTGCTGATCTGTTGGGATTTTCCTGCAAACTGATTTCTAGGGTTTATATAGAGTGGTCAAAAAAAAAGAAAGAAGAAAATATCCAGTGAGCGGCAATAATGTAATGTTGGGGGGGACATTTCACTCCACCCTGACTATATCCAGCCCTTGATGACCATAGTGTATTCATCTTCTGATGGTTGCTTCCAGCAGTATAACACACCATGTCACAAAGCTCAGATCATCTCAAACATCCTGAACATGACAATGAGCTCATTGTACTCAAATCACCTCCACAGTCCAAAGTAGGCACCTCTTGCTTAGATGACAGCTTTGGACATCTTGTTATTTTCTCTGTCAGCGTTATGAGGCAGTCGCCTGGAATGGCTTTCAGTTAACAGCTGTGCCTTGTCAAGAGTTAATTTCTTGAATTTCTTGCCCTCTTAATGTGTTTGAGACCATCAGTTATATTGTGAAGATGTAGAGCTGGTAGCCCTATTTGAGTAATGTTCTAATCCCTATTATGGCAAGAACTACTCTGCTGATTAAAGAAAAATGACAATCCATCATTACTTTAAGAAATGAAGGGTTAGTAAATCCAAAAAATTTCAAGAACTTTGAAAGTATCCTCAAGTGCAGTCGCAAAGACCATCAAACATTATGATGCAACTTGCATCAGGAAGACCAAGAGTTGCCCCTGTTGCACAGGATAAGTTCATCAGAGTTACCAGCCTCAGAAGCCGCAAGTTATCAGCACCCCAGATAAGAGCCCACCTAAATGCTTCGGAGTTCAAGTAGCGCACACACATCTCAACATCAACTGATCAGAGAAGACTGCGTGAATCTGGACTTTATGGTCCAATTGCTGCAAAGAAACCACTTCTAAGGAAGAACAAGAGGAAGAGAATGGCTTGGGCCAAGGAATGCAGAAAAGGTGTAAGACACAGAAAAGGTGAGCAGATGGCTCCTACATGTGTAGTTCTCACTGTTAAGTATGGAGGTGGAAGTGTGATGTATGGGGTTGCTTTGCTGGTGACACTGCACTGTAAACCCGGATAAGCTGAATCTACTTAAAAGAACCAAGGTAACTTGTTGCCTTAAATTTTTTAAGTAATGAAACAGTTCATTTAACTCAGCCTGTTAAGTAAGCACTACTCCATTTCCAATTGAACTAAATTGTATGTCCTAATTGACCAAACTTATCTTTTATAGCTCATTAAAAAAATAAAATGTCTTTTGATCAATCAATTCCCCCTATCCTTTCCATGGTTGTGTGGGGGTGGTGGGGGCTGGAGCCTATCCCAGCTGACAAGGCAGTAAGATGCAAGGTACACCCCGTACAGGTCACCAGCCTGTTCAGGGCTGACACAGACAACCATTCACACCTGTGGGCAATTTAGAGAGACCAATTAACCTAACCCCAGTAACTGCATGTCTTCAGATTGTGGGAGGAAACCCACACAGACACAGGGAGAACATACAAACTCCACACAGCAACAGTCCCAGGCCAAGGTGGAATTGAACCCAGACTATGAGATAGCTATTCTAGTTGTGAGGCAGCAGTGCTAACCACCACGCCACTATGCTGCCCAGTAACACAAATATTTTTTACAGTGTTGAACTGTGTCTGTTTAAATTTGGTAAATAAACATGATAAAACTCAGCCCTGCTGAATGCTGGTACATTAACATTTACAAATAACATTTGTCCATGGAACAATAAAAAAAACTATACGAGAGAGCGTTATGAACAAAAACACCAAATGTCTACTATTCCAAACAGCGAGAGGCCTGGGCCAAGACGGAATTGAACCCAGACCTTCTAGATGGCATTCTACCTGTGAGGTAGCACTGCTAACCATCATGCCACCATGCAGCTGCACATTAAGTCAGTCTGTTAAAAGTGGTATAAACTAGATTTTTAGCAGGTGCAAAACTTGATGATATTAAGTTGTTTGAACTCAAACACATGATTACAATAAGATAGACCATCAAAAAGTACAGTCTACTCAGCATTAACAAGTAATGTTCACATTCTAGGTAATTTTAAGTAATATGAACTCAATATTTTTAAGTGGAATCAAAATCTGGGTTTACAGTGTGTTGGCAGTTATTCAAAATCCAAGGCACACTTAACCAGTATGGCTAAAACAGCATTCTGCAGTCACTGATGGTCCCACTGGTTTGCGCTTAGTGGGACCATCATTGTTTTTCCAACAGGACAGTGACCCCAAACACACCTCCAGGCGATGTAAGGGCTATTTGACCAAGAAAGAAAGTGATGGAGCGTTGTGTCAGATGACCTGGCCTCCACAACCACCTGATCTAAACCCAGCTGAGATGGTTTGGGATGAGCTGGACTACAGAGTGCAGGCAAAGCAGCCAACAAGTGCTCAGCACCTCTGGGAACTCCTTCAAGACTGTTGGAAAACCATTTCAGGTGATTACCTCATGAAGCTGATTGAGAGAATGCCAAGAGAGTGCAAAGCTGTAATCAAAGCAAAAGGTGCCTAATTTGAAGAATCTAAAATCTAAAACATAATTTGGTTTGTTTAACATGTTTAAGTTTACTATATAATTTCTTGTGTTTTCTTTCATAGTCTGAATAACTTCAGTATTAATTTACTATGTCGGAAAAAAAAACAACATTGAATGAGAAGGTGTGTCCAAACTTTTGACTGGTACTGTACACTGTTGCAGTGTTGGCTTAAACATGGCCAAAGGTTCTAATACTTATTCAAACATATGTAAAAGTTATATCTGTGAACAAAAGCAGAAACTTCAGACTCCAAACATTCAGATTGTGCCGAGCTGGCATCAGCTTGTCACTGATTTCCCTGTAAGATTATCCCTATATGGTCAACCATGAGGAGGCAAGGCTTGTAAACACTGGACTGTTCTTGTGAAGCCATGTGAGGGGCAGCTAAACAGAAGAAAGGGGGCATTTAGGGAGGAGGACCTTAAAGAGACGAGCTAAAATGAATTGTTTCAGAAATGAATGACCTGAAGGGACAAACAGGAGATAAAGAAGCATATTTTTTAACTGGAGATCATGAAAACCTACTCTGGTGGAGTCTCAGAAATTGGGAAACACAGACAAAACTACCTATTACATGTAAAAACAGGCCTAATATGACTAGTATATATTTTAATATAATATTAAAAAAATAATAAGGGAGCTGTCATAGCTCTCCTGGGTGAGCAAGCAACCCATATGCCATTTTTCTAAAAATTGTTTAAAATTTTATGTATTGATGCACATTTTAACATACACATACCTGCCCTGTGTGAAATGTATTATTATATCACTGCTACAATAGATTTGTATTAACTAGATTAACAGTTTCTTTCACAAAGTAACTCTCTGTTTATTAGATTTGACACTTTTAATCACATCTGACACTGATGTTTATCTCTTTCCTCCTCCTGGCATATTTTGTGAAACAGTGTTTGTTTCGAGATTCATACCGGAAATGTTTCACTGGTCCTGGGCTTTATCAGCACACACTTTGTCAACAGTGAAGGAATGCGATCACTGTAATGTCTCTTAAACCATCATATCCCACTAAACCGTTGCTTTTTTTGGCAGCACTTCAAATTAGCCAAAATATTTTCAGGAAATCATTCCCAAAATATTTCCCCTTTTCCCTCCTCTTGAATCACAGTCGACAGTAACCAGGCCTCTTTCAGCTGCTCTGTTGCTCAGGTTGCTGAGCAACAGCAGGATACAGGGAGTGAGTAGGAGTGACTGCAGAGTAACACGGGGAGCTTATGACCCTTATGAAAAGGCCACAAACCCAGTGAGATGCTTAAAGATGTTGACATGTGCACAGTCCATCTTGGTCATGTGTCAACGACTATAAAAACAGCAGACTGACCTTGAATGTGGTAAAAACTGACAGTTAAACAGCATTTAAAGTTTTAATTAACACTTTCTGCATGGAGAAATAAAATTTTAAAAGCCGTCTTACTCACATGTATTCTACTTGTTGTGTTTTGGTGTTAAAAATACTCCAGTTTAGCATTCCCTTCTTCCAAGTATTTTCAGTGTACAAAAAGTTTTGTTAGTGAGCCTTAATGGGATGATTTTCTGATTATCCTACTTGCATTTGACAATTTTCAAACAATCTTAATTGTCCAAAACACAGAAGCTAACACAGAGAGACAGAAAACCATTCACACTCACGGCCAGTTTAGAACTTGAATTCATGCCAACAACACAACCCATAAAGGTTAGGAAAAGGGCAGCAAAACACAGGAAAAGTTGTGTAATACTATAAAAATACACCTGGTGGAACGCCTTAATACTAATTAGGATAATTGGCAACAGGTGAGGAACAGGAACTGGCTATAAAATGAGCATCCTGGAGTTGCTGAGCCCTGTGGGGAGGGGCAAACTGCGTGGCCAGTACAGTTAAAAAAAAAAAAAAAAAAAAAAAAAAATTATATATATATATATATATATATATATATATATATATATATATATATATATATATATATATATATATATATATATATAAGAATGTAAAACTAGTCAATGGATTGGGGGATTTCATGATTTAGGTGCATTTCTAAAGACTTGGTGAATACATGTCTGTTTGCAAGTGACAATGGGCGTGGTCTTTGTTTGCATACTGGAGCAGCCACCAGAGAGCTAAGACAGCCTCCATATCATCACAAAGATTTTATTTGAATTTTGCTGGGGAACGAATTATTTAATGATTCTAAAAAGCATCACAATCCTGAAAGGGGTGTGAGTTCAGAGAGAAAGACTAATGTGATGAGCGGAAAGTGCACAGGTTCCTGCACCACATTGAGACTGCTGAGGCATAACCGGCCACAAAGGGCAGGGGGTTAGCAGTGATATGGGTAAATAGTTGTCAGAGCAGTCATCATTTGTGTCTTGTGGTGGGATGGCTTCATTTATGCTCAGTTAAGGGAGACTAAGGGGATCCTTTTCTGGCTTGCTAGAAGCTGTGTTCAGCTGTTAATCATTTTAGTGAGACCACTACACTGACACAGTGGTGGTGCCAACCTGGAAAAAGTTAATGGACGAACCATGCTCAGCAACAGGAACCGCACCACAGTGTCATTCATCACTGCATGAGTCAAATACGTGCAAGTGTGCTGCCCTGACATATTTCAGCTGTCTATTTTAAAGCTCATATTTTTTCCCCCCACTACTTGGAGAGAAAAACAAGTTTTAAACTGGTGATGGCAAAAAGCTTCTTATTGATAATGCATGTATATGACTACCAGCTGATGGTGATCAGGTTGTGTACAAGGGTTCTGTGGGACAAAATGAATACAGGAAAGTCGCAGTCCGAAAACCTAAACAAGCAAACTCACTAACATTTATATTGTTCAAACAGGAGAAAAATGATAGCAGTCAGGATAAAGTTCAGAGTTATTCTTTTGTGGTGTTTTGGCATTTTTTTATGAGCCTTCAAATTCACAGATTCATTACTGCCCGTCACATTTTATTACAACGCTATTTCTGGTCTGTCCCACATTGAGGTTAGAAGACTGCATGATAAATGTCATTGACGTCCTTTTGGTCGTCTTCAGCCAGCAGTTTGTAATTTCTTTTTGAAGTCAGTTTATTTAGTTAACAGTTTCTGCGTGACAGTTTTATGTTTAGTCGTTCCTGTGACAGCGGAACAGAAAATGATGCATGGTTTGCTGGAATATACAGAATAAAAGGAAAAGCACTTGATTATAGATCAAACAAAAATGTTAAGTGTATTACCATAACTCCTTTTTTTGATATGCAGAAAAGCTTATTCTTTTAATCATGTTCATAATGAGTAATTATTGGCCAGTTCATTCCCTAAATGTAAATAAAAAATCTGATAGAATAATAGATAAAATCAAGACATGCATTAAGCGATGTAAATATTTTTGACTTTTTCCATTAAGTTGTCAGCATGTTCTTTTCTCTGCTGGGTCCCCCTGTGTTATTGCATTCCCAAAGGAAGCCATTAGCAAACATTACTGGGTGGAGTGACTTTAATGCAACTTGAACATTCACACTGAAGCAAAAAAAAAAAAAGCCAATCAGAATGTCATTAATTGTTGCTGTTGTGAAAGGCTTTAAAATGCGAGGCATTTTAAAGCCTTTGGAACTACGTGGAAAGTACAAATGTTCGCCAATGAGTTTCAAAGAGAGAAATGCTTCACCATGTTACTCCTGCTACTATTTGCTTCTTGTAATTCTTTTACTTGAGTAGATGTTTACCTAAGCTGAGGTCCACATACTGTAGATGTACAATGCACATAAACAGGAAAGGTTGATGAATTATGCATCATAAATAAAAGCAGTTTCTAACTCAGTGTGATTTTTTTCCTTTCCTTTTGATTTTTACAATTATTTTTCAGTCTGTACTTAATTTAGCTTTTGCTTCAGTCAGCCAGTCCACCTCCCAGATGTGACACTGAGTAGCATACACTAACATATATAACCCATGTCTTTTTAAAAGTATTTTGATAAGTTTATTTTGTGTGCTAAAACGGGATATGCAAAAAGGATGTGCAAAGATCCTGATTATGTTAAGTGCTGCCTTCTAAAAAAAAAACCCCAAAAACTTTCTTTGATAGCTTTATATGTAAACTAAGATAATATTGTGGTTATGGCAAATGAATGTTTTAATTATGTTTGAGATTAAGCAACTCAACAGTTGGTTAAGGTTTAAAAAACACAGTGTGTGGTGGTTAAATAAGGACACATACCACAGTGGCAACAGCTTCCAGCATGTTAATGCATTAGCAGTCCATTAGGTGCAAAGCAGAGGTTTGCCATACCAAATCTACATAATGCCCACTAGGAGCAATGTAAAAAAATATATCATGACATTCAGTGCAGGCCTGCTTTTGTTTATCTTTGTGCTGTTGTTTGTCCCTTTAGCCGAGGTCATAGTCTTAGAAAGAAATCGTAATAAACAAAGAACTTAAAATCAGTTTAAAAAAAAGTCCACTGCAGCTACTGTCTATGCTTCACATTAGTTCTCATTTGAGTTGTCAACTTCAATAGTTACTTCTTCCAAACCATCAACATGTCTATTAGACCCCATTCCTACTAGACTGCTCAAAGAAGTCCTACCATAAATTGATGCTTCCATTTTAAATATGATCAGTCTGTCTTTGTTAGTTGGCTATGTACCACAGGCTTTTAAGGTGGCAGTAATTAAACTGTTACTTAAAAAGTCACCACTTCACCCAGCCATAATAGCTATTTATAGGCCAATCACCAGCCTTCCTTTTCTCTCAAAAATTCTTGAAAGAGTAGATGTAAGACAGTTAACTGATCTGTAGAGGAACTGTTTATTTGAAGAGTTTCAGTCAGGTTTTAGAATTCATCACAGCACAGAAACAACATTAGTGAAGGTTACAAATTATCTTGTTATTGTCTCTCACAGTGGACTCATCTCTGTGCTTTTCCTGTTGGACCTCAGTGCAGCTTTTGATCCTGTTGACCATAACATTTTATTACAGAGATTAGAGCATGCCATAGGTATGTGATCTGAATCATATTTATCTAATAGACTCCAATTTGCTTACGTAAATGAGCAGTCTTCTTCATGCACTAAGGTTAATTATGGAGCTCCACAGGGTTCTGTGCTAGGACCAATTTTATTTACACTATACATGCTTCCCTTAGGCAGTATTATTAGAAAGCACTGAATACATTTTCATTGTTATGCAGATGATACCCAGCTTTATCTATCCATGAAGCCAGATGACACACATCAATTAGTTAAACTGCAGGACTGTCTTAAAGACATAAAGGCCTGGATGACCTCTAATTTTCTATCTTCTAAATTCAGATAAAACTGAAATTATTATACCCAGCCCTACAAACCTTAGAAACATGGTGTCAAACCAGATGCTTACTCTGGATGGCATTGCTTTGGCCTCCAGTAGCACTGTGAGAAATCTTGGAGTCATTTTTGACTGGGATATCCTTTCTCAGAGTGGTACTGAAAAGCTAATTCATGCATTTATTATTTCTAGGCTGGGCTATTATAATTCATTATTATCAGGCTGTCCTAAAAGCTCCCTGAAAAGCCTTCAGCTGATCTAAAATTCTGCAGCTAGACTAGGGACTAGAAAGAGAGAACATATTTATCCCATATTGACTTCTCTTCATTGGCTCCCTGTTAAATGCAGAATTAAATTTAAAATTCTTCTCCTCACATACAAAGTCTTGAATGATCAGGACCCAGCCTCATAGTACCGTATCATTCCAATAGAGCACTTCGCTCTCAGACTGCTGGCTTACTTGTGGTTCCTCGGATACTCAAGAGCAGAATGGGAGGCAGAGCCTTCAGCTTTCAGGCCCCTCTTCTGTGGAACCAGCTCCTAATTTGGATTTGGGAGACAAACACCCTTGTTACTTTTTAGATTAAGCTTAAAACTGACCTTTTTGATCATGCTTATAGTTAGGGCTGGATCAGGTGACCCTGAACCATCCCTTAGTTATGCTGCTATAGGCCTAGGCTGCTGGGGGGTTCCCATTATGCACTGAGTGTTTCTTTTCATTCACCTCTTTTCACTCTGTTTATACAACACTCTCCATTTAATCATTTGTTATTATTAATCTCTGGCTCTCTTCCACAGTGTGTCTTTTGTCTTGTCTCTCTCCCAGAATTAGTGACTCAAATGAAATACAAGCTCTGTATTAAATTAGATTTATACTAGGTGGTAGTACGCAGGTTTGAATTACATTAGGCCTGAGAGTTTCAGGGTTCTACATTGTATCTTAAGTCTTCCTAGAACTACTGTAAACTCTTCCAGACAGAGACCTCTGTTGTACTTGGAATTGACTATTACTATTCCAGTTTGGGGGTTACAGCTCCCTATGACCCCATGCTACTGTTACCCCTTTGGATTTTAACTTCCACATCTGCTCCTGTTCCGTCAGCCCCTGGTAGTTCTTGATTTTTCTCATGTTCCTTCTTTCTGATGTTATGAGCAGCTAGATAGTGTAATGATAACATTGCCACATTTGGAGTTTTGGGGGTTTGAATACCCCAACCCCCCAATGGACATGAGCTAATAGACATCTGGCTTAAATCAGATACTTTGGAAGGACAGAGAACATGGAATTGTGGAAGAACCACATAAGATCCTTAACTTGTTATGCCACAAAGCTCACTCCATTATCCGCACTTCTTTTTTTCCCTCCGTGTGACCTAAAAGCTCACAAAATAACACTGCACCATTCTCAGCAGTCCTATTGGCATCTGCCCAATTTCTTCTTCTCTGTGGGGGTCTCTTGAGAAAATAATCACTTGTCATGGTGCTGCGGCCAAGCCCCAAAAGAAGCAGAATTCTGAATGGAAATGTCTGCAGAGAGGTTTATGGCTCTGCTTCTGCGGTGTGGGTGTCAGAGAGGTCATGTTTGTGTGGATATCAACAGGATTTATGGCACAATAACAGTCAAGTCCTCTGCTTTGATCCAGAATATGTGACACGGTGTGCAGGTTGAAGTTCTTTCTAACAGGGTTACTATTGCTTTTTGTCAGGGCTCTTTAAAAGGGCATGAAGGGTTGTTTTTTTGGTTGTTTTTAAGTAGAGCTTCAAATCAAAAAGGCTAACCTATTGTTATTTTTGATCAAGTCAAAGGCAGCAAACCTTTTACAACCATGAGCATTTTTTTCATGAAAGAGTCTTGAAAATAAAATGTGTGTCTAATAATTACTACGTTTAAAGTGGCATAACCCCCTGCATCATCATCATCATCATAATAATAATAATAATAATAATAATAATAATAATAATAATAATAATAATAATGGAGCCTGACAGCATGAAATATAAATTATACAAAAAGTTTTTACTCAGCATGTATTATCACTGTGAAATTATTGTGAAGTCATCTGATTAAATGCTCCAGGATATTATCTGGTTGAGATTCCTGTAACCGTTTTGACATGACCTGACCTGTAACGTTTTTCACTCACTTAATAATGATCAACTGAGGTTTAATAAGAGAAATATCTTGGGAACCGTCAGTGTCCCTGACTTTAGGACTACTGTGACATGTTTGAAAACACTGAAGGGAAAAACATTTCTTAACTTCAAGTACTATTTGAGTTCTTCTAATCTGTGTCATTTTTTTATGTTAGAAAAAAAACCCCAAAACAACCCATAATCTTCGCCTGAGACCAACAATAGAGCCAGAATAGTTTGACCTTGGAGTGAAACAGAGGTAAGCTGAGTTGAAATAGTGTCAACTGTTTACACATTTCTTCCTGGATGATCTAAAAGGCATAAAAATTAAAGGTTTTGTAACTCTGTTCATTTCAGTGCAGAAATGTACTTGGAATTAAGGATAATTAAACCACTACGTATCAGGAATTTACAGAGAAAGGACAAGAGACTTTTATATATTTTTCAGGTATTATTATAATTTCTGAAATAATATTTTTCTTTTGGTGAGATGTTAAATATGGGGTAAATTTCCAGCTCAGTTATTATTTTCATACTCTTCACATTTCTTTCAATTTAACTTTACAAGCAGTCCTCTCTGGGGAGCAGCAGTGGCGTGCTGGTGCTACATTAACAAGCATTAAAGGGTAGCAACAACTAAAAGCATTACATAAGGTGATTTCTGTAGAAACACTGCACTCATGAGCACAATCACGTCAGAACGTCATCAAAATCATAATGTTTCCACGAGCTTTTGATAGAGGGTTACAAGATGTACTAACATACTGTAGCATCGTGATATGAGTGTCAAGATGACATGAAGATTAGTGCTGGTAGTGTCCAAATTTATTTAAAATTTAAAAGTTGTAAGATAAGATTTAAAAGTTTCATGGCTTTGCTGACATAAAACTATCTGTAAGTCAATATGAAAAGCAGCATTAATTGCAACGGCCTGAGGAGAGTGAACATCAGACTCCATATCCCTCTATTACACACCTAACAAATGCTGTTTGAATCCTAAGCTCATCCCTTCTGCAGGTGTTTTGATACACCTTGGATAAGGCCCTTATTCCTTCCATTCTGACTTCCTGAATCAGTTTAAGCTGCTGTGTGTTTGGAGATGTAGCTGTGTTTGGCCCTGGAAGCCATCCTATCTGTGAAAGTCTGTCACGGCTGTTGACTTAGAGGACAAGGAAACCTGGTAAGATATCATGTAAACAATTCTGCTTTTCAGATTATATTACACCTGCACTGATATGAAAGATAGAAAGTCTTAATACTTATGGTTAAAAGTTTCTTGTCTTTCATCAGTTAGAGGAAGGATTTAGATTATCATGCGGGATGTATAAAGGAAGTGGATTTCCACCTCTTAAGACCCTCAGACATTTTTATGGTGGTATATTTTGAGGTTTTGGTGGTTCTTCAGGATTCTAGTGCTGGCAGGCTTAATTAAAGGCCCACCCAGTTCTGGTCATTTGTGTTGTAAAATAATAAATAAATTGTACATCAATAAATTATTAAATTACTCTGAAATCCATTTGCACAAGCCAAAGAGGAATATTTAATCAGCACATGTAAACCTTAAAAGCCATTGTAATTCACAGGAACATTAAATTCCATATGCTTATATTTAGTAAGTTCACATCTGAATAACAGATTCAACACTGCGTCTAACAGCTCCTCAGAGAAATATCAGGCCTGTAAGCTGCTAAATGTACAACTATGCTCACCATCTGTGCCTGTCTACTGTTTATTGCTGAGCAGCTAGTGTACTATAGATTCTAGGAGGTTTGTCACTGCCTGATGGAGCTAAATCTATACTATGGCAGCAGGGAGATGGAACAAGCTGTGCACTTATTTTCAAAAGAAAGTGGCCTGAAATCTCTTTAAAGCTAAAGGAGCTTCTGACTAAGATCAGACCCTTTTGCACTGCCACAATATCTTTGCTACATTATTGTATGTATACAGTACATGTATGTGAGCTACCACAGTACTATGTGTACTATAGCTGTCTTTGAGATTGCAATAGATGACTAATGGTCAGTAAATATGCAATTTTTTTGCACTGGTGGTGCATTTTTTTCCCCCGCATGAATCACTTTTTAATATTCCCTGTGAGAACGGAGCATTTTATGGAAAACTACCGCTGCCTTTCACACAACATGAGATCAGATCCCACATGATTACATCAAGATAGCAAAGAGAAATTGTCCTTTATATCAAAATAATGCTGTTTAACAGCTCTGTAAGGGCTCAGCAACACTTGAATAAAAATGGGATAGCAGTCTCCTTGCAACTATGAAAAACTGGTGGTTGATGGGGGATTGCATTGAATTTTTTTTTTTTTGCATTCAGCGAGCGATTGCAAGTAGTTGTGGCAAACACTTTTTATCGTAAGATGACTGCACAGGTTTCCTGCTGGGAGGCAACCTGTCAAACAGACAGGCAACACATTGCAGTCAGTTGGAGTTCTGGGGTCAACTGGAGTCTGTGCTGATGAGCACAACTCACCTGCAGCATGTCTCTTTGCAACCTGAGCCTCAACTGGTTTCCACCTGGTTGTGTTTTGGTTGTATTCCTCTGTAAAAGCAAGGTTGCTGAGCGCTCATGTTATTTGGAAGTTAAATTGCCAGCAACTACGTGCTGTTTGTGGAGGAATTTCTGACTTTCTGCTTCAGATCTATAAGGTTCTGGATGGACTCTGAATGTAAGTAGTTAATAGTCAGTAAGCAAGTAAAGTTTATTTAAAGAGTGCTTTTTACAGGCATGAAGCCCCAAAGCGCAGTACAACAAAGTAAATAAAAAGCTATAATCTCAATGAAATATAAAGGAAAATTAAAACACAATGTGTTTAATGGGAATTTCTGTGTATGTAGATGGCAGCAGGTTTGCAACAGATTTACAATTTTTTACCAATTTATCACAAAGATTACAGATAATTGCCATCTTGATCCAATTCAATCAGAAACTATCCATCTTATTGCCTTGCCACTGCCTCCATTCATATTCATATTCTCTTCCTTTATTCTTTTCCTTAGTGTCTGATATTAGTGTTCACAATGAACCTTTCAAGCCACAACCTAATATAGGTTCAAATCTTCTCTCTTTTATGGGGCCCTCTGTCAAAAACGACACACACCCAGGTCACATCCTCAGTCTAAGGTCGAATGCCAAAGTCTGTCAGCCCAAGTCCAACATCTTGAATTAGCATTTCTTGTGAACAGCTTGGCTTTGAAAATTGAACCCAAACAATACCTTTACTGGTAGGCTGCATTATTGCATAACCCACACAGATGTGCTCCAGCTGTTTCGCTTATTTTAATGGTGATATTGAGTTTTCTTCTGGCCATTTTTTTGTAGCTATTTGTCACTTCACAATGGCTTTTTATTTATTACTTTTCTGTACACATAAGTTTACAGTGTAAACAAAATGCAGCATAACCAGTGCAGAATCAGAATAATCAAAAAGTCCTTGTTCATGGCCATTCAAGCTGAAAGCCAGACATTTCCTGTCACTGGCCAGTTCAAGAGCACACTCTCTGTTGTGCCTGATGTGTGACATGCTTGTACATGACAATAAAGTTACTCATAAAACCTCCACTTGAAAGAACTGGTCTGTTCTTCCATAAAATGTGTTTCCAAATATCAGTGCAATATTCGTTAAACTCGATTCAAATTAATATACAGAGGACACAGTCACCACAGTTCAAAGAATCACAATGCTTTTGAATCTGTTCAGAATCAAGTGTCTTCAAAGAAAGAATCTGCACAAAGACTTGAGTAATTGCTAGAACAGTCTTGAACTGTTACATATGCAGATTTGCCAGAATCATTTGGTTTGTAAGTACTTTCAGTCTGAGCAGGTTTCAGCTGAAGGACAAACAGATAGCCATGGCAACAATCAATGGAGTTTTTCAGTATTAATGATTTTGATCAGTCTACAGTGGAGTGCAATAATTTCAGTTCATTTTTATTTATATGAAGCTAATTGACAGCAACAGTCACCTCAAGGCACTTGTTGTATTCCTCTATATTTTAAGGTAAAGACCCTACAGTATTAAAGAGAATGCCTGGACAATCAGACGATTCCCTTTGAGAAGCACATGGCAACAGTGGGAAGAAAAATCTCCTGTTTAACAGAAAGAAACCTCTAGCAGAGTCAGGTTCAGGGCGGGGTAGCCATCTGCTGTAACCAGCCGGGGGGAAAGAGAAGAGGGAAAAAAAAAATTGAGAGCATGTGGACACAAGACTAAATTGAGACTAAATTGAGTTACATGCAATAGTAAAACACATGGAGAGCGAAAAATGGCAGTGGACATGAAATAGCGCATCATGGGAAGTCTCCCAGCAGTGTGAGCCTGTAGCTACAGAACTAACAGATGGATCAGGTGACCTTGAACCAGACCTAAATTTACGCTTCATCATAGGCATTTTTTTACTTAGAGCAGTCATTTTGACCTGTCACAGGAAAAGCACAAAATGACTTTAAAGAAAGTTCCTCTCTATTCAAGTGTCCCAGGAAGCCATGGCAGTGGCAGTGAATGAAAAGCAGCTAAATGAAATTTGTGCATTAGTGATATTTTTTTTTCCAAAAATACTTTTCTTTCTTTCACTTGTGAAAATAAGTGAAATAGGCCCAAATAATAAGTGAATTAGGCCAAATGTGATTTTCTTTCCAAAGGTCTAAGCTAATCAGACCTCTCTAATTCTGAGATTAGAAATAAAAGCAACCCGCACTCACTTTAAATATGTGTTACCACCAGGTCAACACTTCTTACACTTGTTTCATTTTATTTTACTTTACCTATTAAGGCCACTCATAAGGTAAAGTTTCCCAGTAAATCACAAAAAGCATTAATGATCTAAACGGACACCAGGGCAGCACAGGAGTTAAGGTGCACTTTGTGTATTGTACTTGTCATTCAATTTAGGCCAAAGACTGTTTCCAACCAGCTCTCCCCATTACATCAGCACATTTATGTTACTCACTTATCAACCCAGAATTTACATTCATTTTGGATGACCTTGCACTATAACTAAATCTTTATCCAAACCTTGTCCATGCAGACTAACTTTATACAAACCTTGCTGCATCATTTCCAGACATTTCCATCATTTCCAGGTCTTTTGAAAAATATTGGCAGCAATTTAAGGTTTTGAAGAACAGCAAACAGCAGTGTTACTGATTAGCATTAGGCTTACACAAGGAAAATATTTTGATTTCATTTTATATCAAATTGCTGCTGATTAAAAGATAAATTAGTGGAGCTATCGGAGTGGGGGTGGGGGGTGGGGGGGTAAGGAATGGCTCTAATTTCATTAGTTAGAATAAGTTTCTGAGTTCCATGTATTCATCATCAACCCCAAGTAAATCAAACTTCTGTGAAATCAAACTGTCCACTTAGGAAGCAACACTGATTGACAATCAATTTCAAACCACAAACACATGCTGTTGTGCAAATAGAATAGAAAACAGGTCGAAATTATTGGCAATTTGCAAGACACACTCAATAAAGGAGTGGTTCTGCATGTGGGGACCACAGACCACTTCTGAGTACCTATGCTTTCTGGCTGATGTTTTGGTCACTTTTGAGTGTTGGTGGCATGAGACGGACTCTACAATCCACACAAGTGGCTCAGGTAGTGCAGCTCATCCAGGATGGCACATCAATGCGAGCTGTGGCAAGAAGGTTTGCTGTGTCTGTCAGCGAAGTGTTCAGAGGCTGGAGGTGCTACCAGGAGACAGGCCAGTACACCAGGAAACGTGGAGGAGGCCGTAGGAGGGCAACAACCCAGCAGCAGGACCGCTACCTCTGCCTTTGTGCAAGGAGGAACAGGAGGAGCACTGCCAGAGCCCTGCAAAATGACCTCCAGGAGGCCACAAATGTGCATGTGTCTGGACAAACTGTTAGAAACCGACTCCATGAGGATGGTATGAGGGCCCGACGTCCACAGATGGGGGTTGTGCTCACAGCCCAACACAGTGCAGGCTGCTTGGCATTTGGCAGAGAACACCAGGACTGGCAAATTCGCCACTGGCGCCCTGTGCTCTTCACAGATGAAAGCAGGTTCACACTGAGCACATGTGACACACGTGACAGAGTCTGGAGACGCCGTGGAGAGCGATCAGCTGCCTGCAACATCCTTCAGCATGACCGGTTTGGCAGTGGGTCAGTAATGGTGTGGGCTGGCATTTCTTTGGAGGGCCGCACAGCCCTCCATGTGTTCACCAGAGGTAGCATGACTGCCATTAGGTACCGAGATGAGATCCTCAGACCCCTTGTGGGACCATATGCTGGTGCGGTTGGCCCTGGGTTCCTCCTAATGCAGGACAATGCTAGACCTCATGTGGCTGGAGTGTGTCAGTAGTTCCTGCAAGATGAAGGCATTGAAGCTATGGACTGGCCCGCCCATTCCCCAGACCTGAATCCGATTGAGCACATCTGGGACATCATGTCTCGCTCCATCCACCAACGTCACGTTGCACCACAGACTGTCCAGGAGTTGGCGGATGCTTTAGTCCAGGTCTGGGAGGAGAGCCCTCAGGAGACCATCCGCCACCTCATCAGGAGCATGCTCAGGCATTGTAGGGAGGTCATACAGGCACGTGGAGGCCACACACAATACTGAGCCTAATTGTGACTTGTTCCAAGGACATTACATCAAAGTTGGATCAGCCTGTAGTGTGTTTTTCCACTTTAATTTTGTGTGTGACTCCAAATCCAGGCCTCCATTGGTTAATAAATTTGATTTCCATTGATGATTTTTGTGATTTTTTTGTCAGCACATTCAACTTTGTACAGAACAAAGTATTCAGTGAGAATATTTCATTCATTCAGATCTAGGATGTGTTATTTGAATGATCCCTTTGTTTTTTTGAGCAGTGTATATTGTGGCCACTTTCTGGTAGTTGGCACTAAAATGTTACCATATTGCTCCTATAAGTTGCTTCTTTTAACATCATGTGTCGTTTACCGCAAATCTCAAAATTGTTTCCGTGATTATTTATTCATTTCAGAAGTGGATAACTGACTTTATTTATCCAGAAGGTTTGTGCCAGTGGGGTGTGTTCATGGCTGTATTAAAGTTGTGTAAAGGTATTGAACCCCAGTGATTTTCTGCCATCTGTCCTGTTATTGCATGTGCAGCTAAGCCTTTTTCTCTTCAATCTTCCAGTTCCACTCAAGGTGGATAAGCCCTACAGGTATGCCGGATATTTGTCACAGTGATGTAGCATATAAAGGCTCAGTTTTATGTAGTGTGCCAGCATTCAATGACTTGCATTATGCTGGACTCCTAAAGAATGCTGGGTATGAGCTACTTGGTGTGTAGGTGTATCATAGCCAAGTGCAAGAGATACGTTTGTACCGTGAAACGGGAACATTTGGACAACTTTTTCTTCACTGGAGGTCATTACATAACATGAAAAGCCAATTGTGCAACTGTGGTCAGAAAACAGACAGAGAAAAGATGAAGAATGACAATGAAATTCAAAGAACATGTGGCTTGCATGTGTCTTCCATCTCCAGCCTCTTGTTGTGCGGATTTGCATACAGAGCAGCACATGAAAGATGCGTCAGCCCAGACAAACAATGGACAGATGAGTCATTAGATGCATTTAGCTGCTGTCAGAGAAATTCAGACCAGAAATCAAATGCCCAACTGTTGTTTTCTGGGAGAGGGGCAGGAATGCAAAGAATGTCTGGTGTCTGAGTTTGTCCTTGGATGAAAGGTACTCATAAAATGTGTCCCAGGCAACCTTTGAAGCAGTCTTCATTTCACAGGATTTTTGCTGGGAATTTCCATTTTTTTTCCTTCACAGATTAAATTACTTAAGTTATTATAAATCTGGCAGCTTGGTGGATCACTGGTTAGCCTTATTGCCTCACAGCAAGAGGGTCCCAGTTTCAAACCTGGTTAGGCTGCTTCTATGTGGAGTTTGCATGTTATCTATGTGGTTGTATGGGCTTTTTCTGGGATGTTCCCCCTTGCCACTGAAACACATGTTAGCTTAATCCTGTCTAGATCAGCCAAGGATGCTCTCACAAATGAGGTTCTTAATCTCAAAACTTCCACTTCCTGGGTAAATAAAAGTTAATAAGAAAAATTATTAATCTGAGATGCAGATTCTTCATTGTATGTTGCTTTAGTTGCATAGTTACATATAAGTACATGGGCAATACCAGTCAAATGTTTGGACACACTTACCCATTCATATAAATGGGTGAATGTGTCTAAACCGGCACTGACTTTGAAATCTTGTTACAGTTTGTTGCAGTAACTAGAAAAAACAAAACAAAACACAAACTGTATAGAAATGATGGATGTTGCTACAGTGACTTGACCCATCATCAAGTTTGCTGACGACACTGCTGTTGTGGGACTAATCTCTCACAATGAGGAGACAGCCTACAGGAGAGAGGTCTCCCGCCTGGAGAACTGGTGCCAGGAGAACCACCTCCTGCTCAACGTCAGCAAAACAAAGGAACTGATCGTGGACTTCAGCAGGAAGCAGCAGAGGGACTACCATCCACTTGTCATCAGTGGTGCTGAGGTGGAAAGAGTGGACACCTTCAAATACCTGGGAGTGACCATCTCACAGGACCTGTCCTGGACTCATCACATAAACATCACTGTGAAGAAGGCCAGACAGCGTCTCTACCTCCTCAGGCGGCTGAGAGACTTCAAGCTCCCACTCAAGGTGCTCAGGAACTTTTACACCTGCACCATCGAGAGCATCATGCGTAGGAGCATCACCACCTGGATGGGAAACTGCACCAAGCAGGACTTCATGGCCCTAAAAAAGGGTGGTTCGTTCAGCTGAACGGACCATCAGAACCACCCTCCCCAACCTGCAGGACATTTACACCAAGCAGTGCAGGCTGAGGGCCATGAAGATCCTAAAACAGCCCAGCCACCCCGGACACTCTCTCTTCTCCCTGCTCCCATCAGGCCGGCGTTACCGCTGCCTGAGGACTAAGACTGAAAGGTTGAAGAAGAGTTTTTACCCACAAGCCATCCGTCTGCTCAACTCTGAGCCCTAACTGGACCATTATTGCACAGTGTAAATATTATAATTTAAAAAGTGTGTATAGTGTATAGTATATAGAGTATAGTGTATAGTGTGAATTACTTTTTTTTATTTTTATTCTTCTTATTTATATGTGTGTGTATATAAGGTTGCAGGTACAAAATACATTTCACTGTGCATTGTACTGTGTATAACTGTGCATGTGACAAATAAACACTATCTTATCTTATCTTATCTCATTAGTTTGTGGACCCTTTTGATGCTTTGACTTTAGCTCACCAGGATTGTGGCTGTGGCAAGCGAGGCAGAAGACCCAAACGCAGGACTCATGAGGCGAGGAGCTTAATTATAATTCCAAGCTTTAATAGCAAAACTCGGCAACATGACATGAACTTGGACTTTAGACATAAACATGAACTTGGAGCATAACTATGAACCTGGCACACAGTGGGAAGACAAACGACGACGCGACAACAAGCAGAGGAAATGCAGGACTAAAATACACAAGAGAATAACTTGGCACTTACTGTTTGTTTGCTTTTATTAATAACATATCTGTTGAAATTCTAATAAAGCCTAAAGCTATGCATAATAAGTAGTGGGATCATTTAACTTGCAAACAAAAAAAATGAAAGGAGAAAATTATACAGAAAATTGTAAATTACACCAGGTTGCAAACATGTTTCTTTCTGCTGCAAAGTTGAATATTTTAAACATTAAAGTCAATAGAGCTAACCTCCAGAAGCAATTAGAGAAACTGTAGTTTTTGGCACCGCTGCTGCTTGGTACAAGATAGCTTCTAATTGTCCATGTGTGAGAATTAGAAGGTGCAAATTCTAACACTTTTAAATGCCAAAAGGTATTTGCAGGTTCAAAAGATGGCAGCCACTGACTCATCATCAAAAAGTGCAAAACCAGTCATGAGAGATTTTGGCATGATGGCAGTGGAAAAGGTGTAGTGCAGAATATGCATATGACAGCCCACCCTATCTAATTTGATGAAACGCTTTTCCAAAAGGAAAGGGATCTCCCCCAAGCTGTTAATTTACACCTGCACAGTCTAAAAATGAACTCAGTAACCCAAACATTGAGATGAGTGTTCATTTACTGCATTAGTTCAGACTCCCTGAAAGACTTGCTGCTTTTGAGAAACTCATGGTGCAGTTCTTGCTTTCCAAAATAAAGTTGGCCTCATTTACCTCCTTTCTTTAGAAACTGAAATGCATAGTTCGAAGTAAAAGATGCCCTAAAAACAGTTGCAGTTATGGTTAGAGCAATGAATCAGCCCAGAGATGCTGTCTGAATATTTAAAGTCAGGCTAGGCTCAGTCATTTCCCATAGTTTCATGAGTGGACAGTGAACAGTATTAGGTATAGTTTTACTTCATATTTAAGAAAAATGTAGCCAATTCACAACAATAATCTGAGGTATTTTCATATAAATAATTGTCAGTCTGATTTTTCTACTCAAAAGGGACCTCTGTCATACAAACAGTGATACATTTCATATTTCCAGGAATAGTAGCAGTGTTTGGAAATAGAATGAAGACTACTGTTAACAGAAGCAAGGGTAGTCACAGTGGCTGTTTAAAGAAAAGAGATCCACCCACAGAAACTAACCATTCATTTAACAAAAACAGTCCATGAAAGGTGATGTCATTACAATGGGCATGCTGATGTGCTTTCAAGCAAGCTTTTTAAGTCAAAGAAATCAAGAGAATGACCACTACCTTGAAGTAAACAAAGGTGTACTTGTTTTACTACTTCTGTCCTATTGAAAATCATACCTTAAATATGTATCTTGTTGTAACTTGGTGCAAATGATACATTTTCTTGTTTTTAAAGACCTGTTCCATACACACTTCCCATACAAGCATAGTGGTCACGTTGCTTGCCTTGTGACAGAGGATTTTGCTTCACATCGAAGCGTATTTTACACAGTTAATTTAGCAGGAGTTGGAACGCAAATAACTCTGTGCTCACTTTATTTAAATTACTCATGTTGGTTCTCAGGCTTGTCATTTATAACATTCAATCCCTGAGAAAGTCAGCTGCTAACAACAGGTCAGTCATTAGAAATGAAACACAAGAGACAGAATCAAGGATGGAAAGAGTGCTGTTAATGACTCCTTTTTCTGGTATGCGTGACTACAGAGTATAAAGCCTGACAGACTGGATCAAAGATCAGTGGCCATCCCAAGACCAGAACTTCAGTACTGATATCACCTTCTAGGACTAACTCTGTCTCATTTCCAGGGAATTCTAACGATTCTCGAGGTGAAACAATTAAGGAAATAGATCTGAAATTATTTATTGCTTTGTATTAGCAATTCAGCTAATCAGATTTGTGGTTTGCAGTGTCATCAACAACTGATTATTCATTCATATTCATTGCTATGTCTTGTTGCAAAGGTTGTGATGTATTAAATACTGTACAATATGAACTTATTGGACACTGAAGTGCACTTTTCTCTTTCTGAGCTCTGTAAGTTAATATCTTCATATATGTGTAAACACATTCCAGTTTGAGATCAAATCAAGTGCACCTGCTGTGTAACTGCTGTGTAAGGGTGCATTCACATCCTGTACTCCTTAGTATGCTCACCCCCCCACCCCCAGTGTGAGTTGTCTGGGCATGTGTAAACACAGTAATTATGCTCAGGTGTAGGCTAAAACACTGATAACCTTTTAAAGGGAACTTTTCCCAAAACTGACTGGAAAGTTATCTGACATTTGTCCAGCTATACTCCCAGATGCGCTCCTCAACTTTGAGCTAAACAGCACCTGTAGCCAAGTTTGCATTGTATTTGCACTAGAGCATGCAAACTGTGGCTGCTAGCAGGAGAATGAACAGCAGCTTCTCAAGTAATGTTTCTTCCACAGATGTTGGATATGACTAGTCCAGAACAAAGGACTTTCTTCCTGTATTTACTTTCTGGCTCCTCAGACACATCTGGCCAAGAAGTGGGGTGAACTTTCTAATGTCTTTTGGACTGAGATATTTTGGGCCACAGCAAACAAACTTTAGGTTTCTTTGCTCTGACCCAAACCTAAAAAGTGTGTAGTTGTGAAAATGTCATGAGTTGCACTGTAAAGTGTGCAAGACGATATATCTAGTCCCGTGCAAAAGTCCTAAATGGTAGAACTTCCATTTTTATCAATAATGCTGGCAGAAAGGCCTCTGAGCGACAGCACAATCATTCTGCAGTATGACAATGAACCCCCCATTATAGCCTGAGTCATAAAGAACTAGCTTCACTAACAAGAACAAGATTTCAGAATCAGGAAGTCTGTCTGGGATTTCATGAGAAGACAAACACATCTGAGATTGTCATGGCACAGAAAAGAGGATTAATTTGCTGGAAAAGTTTGCACAGGTTTATTCGCTCAGCAAACAAAGGAAAAAGACAGTTTGAGTAATGAATAAATTGTTAGTGGGGCAATGGCTGCTGAGCTGTCTTCGAGCTCACACACACTGTCACCAATTGCCGAAATAGGTCCAAGGCAGGTAACAAAGACGGAAACAAAGACTTGAGTGGAGATGATGCTCGTGCCTTACTCTGACACAACAATCTGGCAAAGACCAGCCTTAAATAACCCGCCTTGATCAGCACTCATGAGCAACAGGTGAGTGATGAGTAACCCACAACAGGTGAGTACTACACAAGGAGGTGGAGAGACCACCTTGCCCACACAACATACACTGTGAGAGAGAAAGAGATAAAGAACACCAGAGAGGGAGGGAAAAAAAAACAAAAAACAGAAAAGAGCAAGCCAGCCAGGAGGACTCGGGGACCATGTCAGAGGGATGGGAACAGACGTGGCTGACATCCCAGGCTGGTTTTGAAAGGAGGCTGAGGAGGCCAGTGTTGTGAGTGCACTCAATTCAAGCCAGGTGTGATCTCCAGGTGGTTTGGTTGGCAGAAGTCACACACTGGAGCGCAGATTCCAGTTCTTGATTGAGCCACTCCATCTAGCCATTGGCCTGTGAGTGAAAACCAGAGGATAGACTAATATGTGCGCCAAGAGAGCTACCGAACTCCTTTCAAACCCAAGATGTGAACTGATGGCCATGGTCTGAGACTGGGTATACCAGTTTCATTGTATACTCCGAGAAAGGGTAAACATGATCGATTAGCTGGGCTATTTCCAAGGTGGTTGATAGTTTGGGTAAGATGACCAGGTGGGCTGCTTTGGAGAAATTATTGATAATAGTCATTATAGTGGTGTTACCTGAGGATGGAGAAAGCCCAGTGATGAAGTCTGTGGAGAGATGGGATGACCTGGGACCGGCAAGGACCTCAACAACCCAGCTTAAGGGGCGGAGGAAACCCTGTTCTGGGCACAGTTGGAACACGCCCCAATATATTCTTTGACATCCTTGACTAATGAGGGCCACATTATAGTCCTATGGATACCAGGGTGACAGGTGAACTCAGCAGCATGAGCCCAATGCTGTACCTTAGAGCGAATGGAGGATGGGACAAAAAGGCGATTAGCAGTGTCGGTCCTAAGTTCATCTTGCTGGGCAGCATGCACCAGCAACTCGATCTCCTAGCAAGGAGAGCGTACAATACAGGTAGAATGGTTTCCTCCTTAGACGGCTGGTCTGAGTCAGCAAACTGGCAAGAGAGAGAGAGTGTAAGGCTTGGTGTTCTGGGAACCTAGGCAGTAAAAAATAGTGAAATGAAACCACACAAAAAACAATGACCATCTGGCTTGATGAGCAGAAGGTCATCTTGGCAGTTTGTTTGTATGAAAGATTCTTGTGATCAGTCCAAACCAAAAATGGCTGTTCAGCCGCCTCCAGCCAATGCCAAATTAACCGCTATCAGCTGCTGGTCTTCAATGTAATAATTTTGTTCAGCAGGAGACAGATGGCAAGAAACAAAGGCATGAGGATGAATCTTATCATTAGACCTTTGAGATAAGACTGCACCGACGCCAGTGTCTGAGTCATCCACCTCAACAATAAACTGACAGGAAGTGTTGGGGTGAGCCAGGATTGAAAAAAGGCGCTAGTGGTGATCAAAAGTCTCTTGGGCTGACGAGTTCCATTGAAAGGTTTCATGGGAGAGGTCAAAGCAGTTAGTGGTGGCAAAACACAACTGAAGTCTCTAATAAAATGACAATAGAAATTAGCAAACCCCAAGAAACTTTGCAACTGCTAAAGTGTGGAGGGAACTGGCCAGTTGACCACAGCCTCTACCTTGGCTTGGTCTGCCTGGATGCTGTCCTTTTCAATGATGTAGACAAGAAAGAAACTGACAGAACACGAAACTCACATTGCTCCCCTTTAACAAACCATTCTCCAGTAATCTTTGTAGTACCTGACGGATGTGATTCTGGTGCTCTGAGAGGTCATTTGAAAAGATGAGAATATTGTCCAGGTAAACAAACACCAAGCGGTTCAGGAAGTCCTGGAGGAGGTCATTGACCAAAGACTGGAAAACAGCTGGGGTGTTGGTCAGGCCGAAGGACATCTCCAAAAACTCAAAAGGGCCCAGAGGTGTGTTGAGAACCATCTTCCATTCATCCCCCTCTCTGATTCTGACAAAATTATAAGTGTTCTGGAGGTCTAGCTTGGACAAGATAGTAGCTCCCTGCAACAGTTCAAATGCAGAGGACAACAGAGGCAAAGGATATTTGCTCTTCACAGTAATTTGATTTAGACCCTGGTAGACTATACATGGCCTGAGTGTTTTGTCCTTTTTTTCCCACAAAGAAAAAACCTGCTGCTAGAGGAGAGGAGGATGGCTGGAATTACGCCTGTTTTGAGTAAGTCATGAATATATTTTTCCATAGCTTCTCTTGGCTTTAGATAAACTGTCGTAATAGGGATCTGAGGAGAAGGTCTACTGCATAGTCTTAAAGGTGATGAGGAGGCAGAGATAAGTGTTTTTGAAAAACTTCGGCTAGGTCATGATAAGTGGAAGGAACTGAGGTAGGATCTGGAGGTTCAGGGTTGGTTGGGCCAGAGAGAGTGAGATGGAGGTTGAGCAGATTACAGACAGTGTTAATGACAGAACTGGCTCCAAATGAAAATTTTATTTAATGACTGGTCTATTATGGGGTTGTCCTTTTGAAGCCAAGGATGACCCAGAACGAGACGTGTATGTGGAAAATGAAAGATGCACAAGGTGAGGTACTCACATTGATTGCCTGACAGAAGGAGAAAGATAGGTGCTGTGTTGTGAGTGATGTTAGCCAGCTGGCACCCGTCAAGTGCAGAAACCTGCAGGGGCTCAGGGAGAGAGTAATGGAATGTTAAGCTGTTTAGCTAAATCAGAATCCAGGAAGCTTTGCTCGGCATCAGAATCCACCCAAGGTTGAAGGGAGTGTCATTATTAACACATACTGAGGCTGGAACCATGAGACGAGGTAGGGTTGAAGAAACAGAAATTCCCCTCGAGTACCCCTACTTCTACTGGTGGGGGTTGCGTTTTGGCACAGTTTGAGAAGTGAATGAATTGTTAGTGGGACGAGGGCTGCTGATCTGTCCGTGGGCTCACACACACTGTCACCAATTGCTGAAATAGGTCCAAGGCAGGTGAGGTCTGCAGAGAGAAGAGAATTTAATCCAAAAAGCGACAAGCAGACGGAAACAAAGACTTGACTGGAACTGACGTTCATATCTGACTCTGATGCAGTGATCGACTGAGACGACTGAGAGTTTCCTTCAGCCTTAAACAGCCCGCCTTGATCAGCACTCATGAGGAACAGGTGAGTGATGAGTAACCCACCACAGGTAAGTACTAGACCAGCGGGTGGAGCAACCAGGAAAGACCACCTCTGCATGAAGGTAAACAATGAAAAGACATGCCCACACAACACACACAAGCTGCGAGAGAGAAAGAGAGCAAGAAGGGCAGAGAGGGAGAAAACAACAGAAAAGAGCAAGGTAGCCAGGAGGACACAGGAACCATGACAGACATGGCCTAAATCCACAAGCAAAAACTGAAGCAAGTTACTTGGAACAATCAAGTACCTTGAAAAAGAATATATGAAATAATTTGCTTGGTATACATGCCTAGGTGGTGTCTCTGCCTGTCCCAAACCTTGCTCCCTTCTTTGAGGTTTCTTGTTGCCAGAGCATAAAAATGATAACAATGTCTGTTATGCCTGTAGATGCCACAGCTCAGGAAACATCAAGCCTAGTAGCAACACAAACTGCACCCATGTTTTCTTAAACTTGGTTTGGTGCTGAGGCCTTATTTCATTTGGCAAGTTTAGGGTTTCAAATTTGTCTCGCATTCTTCTTTAATTTCTCTTGCTCATTCTTTCTGTGATTTTCAGGATGTTGGGAATGATTGGCTTTTGCAATTATCTCCAAACTTTTCCCCAAAGTCTCTGATCACAGTATTCAACCACGACCATTCATTCTGGAGCAAAGTACTGTCAGCTACATACTGTGCTGTGGCTGCAGTCTTTCAGACTCTCACCACTAATGATAGTGAAGGATCCCACTTTTATAATTGTGTTTGCATTAAAATTACAGCTTTCATGCCGCTACAGCATTGGATCATCGGCTCAGATTTGATCCAAGGAGGAGCAGCAAACCACAAGTTTGGAGGAAATGTTTTATGCAAACATATCAATTTAGGATTAAATATAAATATTTGGAGATGCCTTTTCCTTTCATTTTTTTTTCTTAATTTTTGTATGGAATCTATCATTTTCCATTTAAGTCACAGATTGCCAGCTGTAGTAAATGTTTGAGTCTAAACTTATTTTGGTTGCACTGTTTGAAGTTTAGCACCACACTATGGAGAGTTTCTGATGTATTATGTGTCCAGCTATGTTAAACATAAAACATACCTGTGTAATAACTGTACTGCAGTCATCTAGATTAATAGCATAAGAGAAAGTAATGTCCTTAAACTGTATCTTTACAATTACTAATGCTACATTAACTAACTTTCCTATGAATGAGGTCAAAAGGTACAGACTGACTATAGCTTCAGACCGATCAGATACAGGAGCAGTATTCTATTCATCTTCAGGTAAAACTGACACTATGGTGTACCATGGGTCTGTAAAAAGAGATGAATTCGGCGCTGCCAGTCAGATTTCCTGCTAATTTGAAAATGATGCCCTTTAATCCAAAATGTATTCACATTCATAAAAAAATCTGTAAAATCTTTAATTGGCTACATGAAAGAGCAGTTATTGCTTAAGAATTATTTGCCAAACTTTCCTGGGGTAAACCAAAGTGTCATCCTTATGTAAAGTCTGTATATGCACCCAGTTTCTTCAATCAGCAGGGCTAGCACTCTACAGTATCCAGGCCAATATCCCCACCAGTAGTGCTTGCACAACCAGCTTATGTTTATAAAGCAACTAGGACTATTGTCATTGTGTCACTTTCTGGTACAGTATGATCCAGCTATGATCCTAAAAAGATTTTTTTTTCTTTCTTTCTCAGATAAAAGCTGTTTAGTTCACTACGTTTTGATTTAAGAATGAGAGCAACAATGTTCTAGTTGATTTACACACTGGGGCAGATCTACACTGAATTTTAGAAATGAATGGCTGCATAGGGAGTACTTACATTAGACTATTCATACTGATCCATACTATCCTTATACTATACTATACTATACTATACTGAGCCCAAGCATGTCTGACCTCCAAAGTCCAGTTTCACTAGTGCAATCACTACTTACTGTGCCCAGGCACTATTAAGCAAACTGTGACAAGGCCCAGTTGAAAAGGTGAGGAGTTGAGATGCTGACAAAAACTGATGCAAACCTGAGCCTGAATCAAGGGCAGTGTGTGTGTGCAGGCCAGGTGAGGGAACAATCGTGCATGAGCAGGGTACAAAGCAGCCGTACCTAATGTGAGTATAACCATACAGTCAACAATTAACTGAGGTTGTATATCATTAGAATATGAATAATTAAATAAACCATCTAGTTTAATGCTGATGAGTGAATCCCTAGTCTTGAATGCTTGTGGATTAAATGTGGATATTTAATCTAGGGTAAGCTGGAAATTGATTACTTTTTTTTTTTTGGCCTTTTACATTTTTTTTGCATTTTTGGATAAAAATCCCATTTGCACCTGTACAAATGACAGCCAAACACATTTTAGCAATGTCTCATTGCCATTCATACTCTTCTCAGATCTCATTCAGATAAATTTGCGAGTCCTTTGTGTCCACATCATCTCCCTCCCCTCTTTGTTCTCTCTTTTGTTACATTTTTGCCCACTATCTCCGCCCACCTTACTTTCACTCTTTATTTCTTGCAGAACCGGCAGTTTGTGTGACTTTTTCTCAGAAGATCAAAGAGGCAGTTGCCCAGTCAGAGGAAACATTGTTAATGTTGCTGATACCGTGCCTTCAGCTTATTTGCAGCATGTTCTCAATAACAGGAAGCCAGGAGAAATGAGTTCTCCCGTAATTACATTGGGCTTGTTTTTCCCCTCCCTCCCCATATAGTATTGTAGGGGTAAACTAAGATCAAACGCTGGAATGTTCTATCTTGATCTTGTATCAACAGGGGCTTCCAGCAGCAATAGTTTAATAAACCCTAATGCCAGTTCATAAATGGAGCCTTCCACTTTATACAATACCATACTTAGCTAGAATATACTTATGGATAGGATATTGTTTGACATTTACATTATATACAGATGAAAGATGGGAATTTTGATCAGTGAGCTGTAACAATAAGATAACTTGGAACAAAATGCATTTTACTCATTTGAACACCAAAAAGGTTAGGCTCCTGGGAACCATTTATCCAACTTAGGTTTGCAAGCTGGGTGGGGTCAGGGGCTGGAGCCTCCCCTAGTTAGCAGGGCAAGAGGCGGGGTACACCCTGGAGAGATCACTAGTACAGTGTTTCTTAGTGCATTTGAATGTGACCCTAAGTGGTACTAACCAAGCATCCATATGTAACATGTATAAAAGACCCTTCTTGCCATTACCATGATCCAGCTCCACACATCGAAGGCAAAATATCGAACCACAATTTGCTCTGGATGTCAGACAAGGGCTTTATATGGCAGCGCTGCCACCATAGGCATGTGAACATGTGAAAAAGAAACACATTACAAAGTGCACTGCAGAACCTAGCTAGGGATAAAAGGTGCTCTATAAGTGCATTTCCTACACATGACACAATACCCACACCTACTGTGTCAACATTCCTGACTATGAGAAACAGTACAGTACTATACCTGAGTATTGCATTAAATTGCATTAAATGATGCAATGTGATGGGCTGTTACACAGCTCTCTTACCACTTGTTGAAGGATTCAGGACTGCACGAGGATAGATCCTGTTATAAACTCTGACAGTTATAAACTATGACACAAAACAAGAACTTGAAGAAAATTCAGACTCCTACAACTTGATTTTCTTGTTGTAGTTTTGGATAAAAACATACTGCTTGGCACAACACTGTATAAATATACAACACTGATGGGATAGTGCACATAAGTGGTGCACTGGAAAGTTCACAACAGGGACAAACTGGGCTATGGAAATACAGTTGCTCACTCCAGTTAGGGATCGGAATGACAGACATCTACAAAGAAACCTGGGCCAAAAATTGATGTTCTGCACAATCAAACAATTCAAAGGAGGATTAAGTGATCATCATCTGATTGTGAATTGGAACTGAAATAACTGGAGGCTGCCTGGCTTAGTCAGCCCAAACATGTTAATCATCCTTCTCACAACTCTAAATTCAACTCTTGGTGAACTTTTGTCTTTTGTTTTAGAGGGAGGCTAGAGATATGGCATATAATGGATGCCATTAATAACGTCCTTTATGAAAACAGCTGCAAGGATCTGTGACCAGAGGGTGGTCATTGCTTGTTGTGGCAGAGACCTAGGGAGCTTGTGGCAGACTTTAACAGCTGCCGTACTGAAGCGAGTCCTCCTGAATCTAGCTGTGCTAGTCTGTTGAGGCAATAGTGCAGATTGTGGTGCTCAACAGGGGCATGCAAACACTAACCAAAACAGAAGGAATTATTTTAACACAGAAGAAGAATATTTACTGACTGGAGCAATGGATTGCTGGTAGGAGGTAGTCATGAATGAGGGCGCATACAAAAGCGCAGTTTGCATCCTACCACTCGCCCTTTTCATTAAAATCACGTTTTTTTTAATAAGCCCTATTATGACCATTATAATTGGGCTTAGAGAACTGTGGCTATGTGTGTTATTTAACAGCTTAACATTTATCATAAAAATCAGGAAAGTCATGTCCAAGAAAATCCCCAGATACGGTTCTCTCTACTCACTATTACAGCACAGAGATATTTCACATCAGAGCAGTTTTGGAAACAACTCTGATCTCACTGAAATCATGATTTTATTTTGGCTTTTTGGACATCGATTTATCGCTGTAAATTCTGCAAAAAGTACACCTGAACAATGTGAAATCACCGGAGAGTAGGTAAAGCAGCTTAAAGCTCAGTTTTTTACTTGGCATAGTGAGTAAAAGATTCAGTGAATGACAAAGACACTGATTATGAGCAGCAGAGGACATTTGCAGGATTATAACTATAAGCTGTTTTCTCAATGATTTCATTGTGAATGGACTCACAGTTAAATACCCCGAGGACAGAAGGAGATGGTGCATAAACCTGCACTCTCTAACAATAAATTTGTTGTTCCAAATTTACACACCAAGATTAGCTTAAGGTGGTCTCCCCTGTCATTATGGCTGTTTGTTGTTATTGCTGCGTCTGCTTCCCATAATGCTCGGGTTTCCCCTCTCTTACATTTAACCCTGTGTACACTGACTAAATAATACAGGATAAGTAGCCCGTGCATGCTTATCAAAGTGTGACATCAGCTGAAATACAGTGTGAAACCAGCGTATTTTATACAGTGTATATACACAGCTGATATAAGAAATTTTATAAGGATGATTAATGATTTAAAAGTTTTAAAAATGGACTAATGGGGAAGAAAACTGTCCATGTGTAAAGTTTTATTGCTATTTCAAAAAACAGGTGGTTTCCTGCTATTTAAAGTTTATCTAAATTTTGATTTTAAAAAGAAAATAAGATGCTTGTATCCCTATTTTTTTAAATGCAGGGACAATGTTTTTTTTTCTTGTCTCTCTGAAGCATTACCTGAACCACCCAGAATTTTCTTCAAGCAGAAAACAACATTTCAACTTCTGGGAGTGTGAAGCCATGAAATCAGGATGAAATCTGTCTAAATGAATTCACTCCGATAAAACAAGTCCCTGGCAATCAACAGGAGAATATACTTAATATAATATAATACATCATTATAGCTAGCATAAGTATGTGAATAATTAGTGCATCTGCACTTTATTTGCATGCATCTGAGGCAGTTTACGGGGTTATTTGGAGCCACTGTAGGAAGCTACAGTATATTAGGTAATACAGACTTTAGTGCTGCAGGCTGAGTACTTCACAGTGCCTGCGTTATGGAGACTGATCAGCCCCTGTCTGCCACAGACTGTGAGGGATTACACTCAAGGGGGCACTTGCCGTGTTGGTCCTTGAAGTGAAGAAAGAAGCTGACAGGCTAATCATTGCCTCTTCACCTCCTGAACTCCTAAAGGTCTCGGAGGCTCCACTGATAACTCTTTGGGTGTGCAGATGTAAAGATGCTTATACTTGGACTCAGAATGTAAAGATAAGGAAATCCAAAAATTCTTCCATGTCAAATATAAAGCAGTGTAATGCATGTGTGAGTGAGGAAGCTGACCTAAAATGATCTCCACCACGAAGGTGTAAACACACAAATGTGTTGTACTTTTGACAAAAACTGCTGACAAAATCAAGTTGATTATAAGAATCAAATAATAAACTGATAAACATAAAAATAAATATTAATCCTGGGGTCTCTTTTGGTTGCATGTAAGTCTGAAAAAAAAATTTGAATAAATCCTGATCCTACCTAAAAAGTAGATCCATCCATCCATCCATCCATCCATCCATCCATCCATATCGATATCCAAGTTTACCATCAAATACAAGGGAAATAAAAGCATGTTCAGGAACTTTGTAAAATAGAAAAGGAATGGGAATGTGATTGGAATTTGTTCCCAAACCACTACAGCTAGAACTGTCTAGTACCAGATCAGCCTCATGTCTCATGGCTACAAGCCTTAATGCAAGAAAGGGCTCAGAGTTGAGCTGAAGTCTTCTAAAGCCTGACAGGAAAACTTGCCAGTCCAACTCTTCACTATCTGTCACCAGGACACACCGCAGAAGTATCTGCTAATGTCTTCGCTGTGCACGCTATTTATTGTTGTTCTTTTGGGGGAGGGTTTCATGTCAATTCATGGTATCCTTCATTTCTCTTCAGGCATCCTTCACACCTTTGAAATATATGACCACTTAGAACTATTAATCCCTCTCCACCTTTCTGATTACTTTATTGTGCCTTTTCCTCATTAACCCTTTACTTGAGGTACATTACTTTTAAGTTATTGCAGATAACAGATAGATCGTATGTGAGTACGGTGAGCACGGTGAGACAACAAAGAAAGGAATGCAGAAAAAGCTTTTAGCAGAAGTACAAAATATATTATTTTAAATATTGTTCCTCTGACTGTTACTGGAGTCATTTATGCATAATTTGAATACATTGGTAATTTTTCTGTAACTGATGTTCTGCCAGCATGTCTAGATGTGATTCAAATTGTTTATAGAGTAATAGGGGTCAAATAACCTGTAAACCTGTAGACATCCTTTGTTTTTATGGCACTAAAAACATTTTTTTAAAAACATATATAGACATTCAAAATACCAGTGAGGATGAAGATGAATCTGTCAGAAGGTGACGGTACTTCTACCCAGACCCCTGGATAGAAATGCCACTGCCTCTCTAGTACATCCTGAATGGGTGCAATCCCTCCATACATGAAATTCTCCACTGACATTCTGTCTCCATTACAATGTTTCAATAATCTTCTTTTATTATTATTATAGATTATTGCTCGTGAGTCAAATCTTTACAGCATTCAGTGCAAACCTGCCTAGAAGCTTAACTTTACTATTCGAGATCTTTAACAGATCTTTGGCACTGTGCTTCACATACTGTCCAATCATCTCAATGTTTTGGAGACACACTAGCCACATTGTCAGTGTTACTGAAGCGTCTCTGTGCAAGTCGGAAGTCACTGAAAAAAATTTCTCGATTTCAGCAACAACAGTTGTCAGCCCTCAAGGGATATAGCTGACTGTGATGAGGTTTGTAAGATTCAGCTTCTACTAAATCACAAACTCACAAGGCTAAAAAAAAAAAAAAAAAAATCAATCAGCACTTATCCACTAAACTAAGAAAATGGGATTACAAAATACTTATCCTTTCTAGATTACAGGGTACACAAGTGCCATGAGTTTTGTACTGGGCTTCCAGATTGGGTAAGAGAGAATGTAGTTGTACTGCAAGTAGAATGTAGTCCTGTGGCTGGTAAAACCTCTACCAAAGAAAATAAATTTCAAGCTCTTTTTTGACAACTGCTTTTGCTCATTACCACTGATGCTTGTGTTGTTAAAGGAAGGCATCCACGGTCTGAGTGCAGTGCACTATAACCATTTACTGGGCAAATCCATGGTGTCAGACACTGATCTGAAAAATCTGGCCATGGGTCCTTCCAACAAAATACTGCCTATTTTGGTTTTACCCTGCTGCATGCAGTGAACTATTATTACAACAGGTCAGTCACCCTCCTTAGTAGATAGGTGCTGACCCTGTGTACCGTGCGAACAGATGGGACAGAGGCCAAAGGCAGACCATCAAGGTCTGCAGCATCATTCACATACAATCATCATTCACATCAACTTATTGGATTCACTGATTTATACTGCACCAACATCAGGTCAAAGAAATTGTACCACCGCTTATCCTGAGGAAGTGGATGGATGGATGGATGGATGGATGGACGGATTTGTGTCTTCAAGTCCCAAATCCAAAAAAGCAGCCAGGAAGGCAGGGCAAACCATTTATGTGATTTCCCAACAGTATGAGAGGAGAGGATAAAGCAGGACCCAGGGGTTCCATCTCATAGGATGTCTGCTTGGACAGTACCTCACACTGACCAGTAATCAGTGACAACAAGGGAAGATGCAGGTTTCCTGAGTGCAGTTATGTGCAAAAATATCTCAAAATCAGGGGTGTGCAGTCATGGTTCAAAAACACCCCATCTGTTTAGGTTTTGCCCTGAAACCTGAACTATACATTCTAGGAACACGTAAGATTTACACTGTGTCTTAAAGTGATAGATTATGGACCTTTAAATCAAATTCAAATCCAAGTCAGAGCTCAGATTTTTTTTTTTTAAAGTGTGATAGCTTAAAGTTCAATTGCACAGCTCTACTTACTACAGCTAGAAACAAGTACGTGGTAAAATAAAACATTCCAACATTGCTGAGACAAATTTTATTAAAGGGTTATTTTGTGGTTTAGTACATTAGATTTATATGAACTGTTTATTTTCAGTGTGTAGTCACAGAAGCAGAGACCCTGGAATGAGATCAAAGCTTTGATAATGCATTTATTTTTACTCCCATGACCACACGCTTTTGATCCCACTAAGAGTTTTATGTGAGAATACAGTTTACCTTGGATTCAACTTTAATATTGTCATCAGAGTGATTGTAATACCTTAAATCTGCGATTAAACACATTCACAAGTCTCAGAGGTGACATTGCTTCTCTTTGAAATCATTCACGCTTCTGTGCGTCATTAAAGCACTTAATGGCCTATCCAAGCATTTAACTGGGAGAGGGACAGGGAGGAGAATGGAGCCGTTGTGTGGCTGACCGGCATGGGAGAGAGAACAGACAGAAATGAAAGAAAGTGAGAAGAGTTGAGTGGAGTGATGGGTGGTGAGAAGATCCACTGTGCTCGAGTTCTCCCAAATATGAGAATAAGGATTAGAAAGCGAATAGCGATTACCTTCACATCAACCTGCCAGCCACTGTAATCAAGGACAGCATGAGTGACACTGTGATTGGCCAAAAGGAAGAGGCCAGTGACAGTAATCCTTGGGAAAATGTGGACCACAATGACAGGTTGTGCTTAGAGACGACAGCAGTGGCTCCATCATGTTTCAGTACTGGAAAAATAGAGATGTTTAATAGGAGGGGAAATAGAGAGAAACTTGCTCTGTCTTTCCACACTTCTAAACCTGTTTGGGATATTCAAGAAGGCCATGAGGTCCTGTCAGCTACCTTTAAATTTTCCTGGAGAGATGTAAAGAAAAAAAAAAACCTCACAAGTAACAAAACTCACAAAGGTTGCTTCATTACAGATTGTTCAATGAAACACCTCATTATAATATTACGTATATAAAATCAGGCCAAGAAGCTGCTCATTCCTCTCACTATCCACATGATTAACTAAATTTCATTGCGGTAATGCCAAGTGGACCACCTGCCTCAGCAAGCTTTCTGATATACCTTTTCTTTGCATTAGGTGGAGATGGATACTTCCCAGAAATAATCCAGTTCACAGTGCTGAAAACCTGCATACTACCACCTAGTATAAATCTAACTTACTACAGAGCTGGTATTTCATCGGAGTCACTAATTTTGAGATGTTTGCGCAACACATTTCAGTTCACATCAATTGGATTTTATTTTTATAGAGCCTCAAGGCCATAGAATAATTACAGAGAAAACCCAACAATGAAAATGACCCTCTATGAAAAAGCACTTGGCAACAGTGGGAAAGAAAAACTCCCTTTTAACAGGAAGAAACCTCCAGCAGAGCCAGGCTCAGGGAGGGGCAGTCATCTGCTGCTGCTGGTTGGGGCTGAGAGGATAGAGACAGAACAGAAGACATGCTGTGGAAGCGAGCCAAAGATTAATGATAACTAATGATTCAATGCAGACTGGTGTATAAACAGAGTAAAAAGAGATGAATGAAAAGAGATTCTCAGTGCATCATGGGAATCCCCCAGCAGCCTAGGCCTATTGCAACAACAAAGTGCAACATAAACAATTATTTGGAGTAATATTTCTAGCCATATGCAGGATTACAAACACTTTCATCTTCATGCTCATGATCCCACAATGCCTGAGCAAAGAATGCAGCCAAATCCTGTTTGACAGAACTTTAACAGGGGCTAAGCTTGTGTCTGTCTCCTCAGTATATTACTGCTTTTCATTGACATATACCATATCTGAACCCCAGAAGTAAGAGTTCCACACATTTAAGGACATAACACAACACAGCGGGCAGGACCGTTTAGTGCATGATGGTGTGTGACACAAACTGGAAATGCAAAATGTTTACCTTCAAAGTGAAAGTTGCACCTTACCTACAGCAACACATTTCAAAAGATGCAGCTTTTACTTTGAAAGTGAACAGTCTCCGTTTCCAGTTTGTGTCGTAGTCTTCACACTTGCACTGCTGCTCAGTAAGCAGTTGGTGAGTATTCACAGACAGCTCGGTGTCTTACAAATATACAAACATACAAGTGACCCTGGCAACCTGTTGACAATCAAAGCAATTTTACCGTTTTGGGTGCAGCACTGAATACCTATTTGTGACCAAGTTCATCCAGCAACTGCCAGCAACCAGTCAGGGAACTTAAATTTTTCCCTAGCGACTGGTGGTTACCAGTAGGTTAATGAGTTTCTTGGTCTGCATGACTGGGGCTTTATCCGTCGATTTCCCAGTGACTGCTAGCAACAACCAGCAATGTCTCACAACCAGTCAGAAAGTATTCATGTTCCCCTAGTGAACAGCGGTTTCCAGATGGTCACCAACGGGTCTCTAGGCTTATGTGACTTACTCAAACTGGCTTCTCATAAAACTCTGTTGATTAAAATGTCCGTACCTGTTTACATGTTTCATACTTTTTTACTACTTGGAAGGGCAGTGTTCTCTTGTTTTGCACTTTGGTCATGGAATAATATTCAAAACACACTAAAACTGAATGTTGTTGTCTTGAGTTTAAAATTTATTTTTAGGAATTCTGCAACCAAAGAATGTAATTGCTTATCCTAAACTGGAATTTGTGTTTTGCATTATGCTTATTGTTTGCTCTGATTTACTAATTTGCTGCCCATTTCTGTTCATGTTATGTTCAGTGTCATAATGTTTGTAACCTTGTAATGGTGTGTTTTCCTAGTCCTTGAAAAAGAGATTTTAATCTCCATGGACTTCCTGGTTAAATCATTTAATAGATTTTAAGTGATGTACTCCCTACATGGAGTTAAAAGCACCCTTGCCAAGCAAGTGAACTTTGTCATAAAATGTTGCAGCTACAGGGGTACTGCTGCTTAACTGGAAGTGTTTGAAGTATGAGAGTCCATGTGGGGGGTCCAGTTATCAATTAACAAACCCACACTGATATCCAGCCACCCATACGTTTTTTTTTTTTTTTTAAATCCCTCTGCACCTTTCACTTTGTCAGCAATGCAGGTCTACTGGCTCCTCTGTCATTCTGAGGCTTTGATATATAGGAAGATTATAAGGGAGTAGCTTTTATGCTTGATGCCTCCTGTGTTACACAAGGAGCCTGGCTTTATCCATGCAAATACGCTAAAGAGGGACATTGTTCTTCTGTTATCCAGCTTACAGATGTATTCAACAAAAGCTTGCAAATTTACTGCCTTGGATTAATCAGATGTTTCTGTGAGGTTACACAGCTGGTGAGATAGTTTGAGCCAAGCCTTCACTACCCTGGAAGTCTGTGGTAGTTCAGCTGTAATCTTAGATCTTGAAGGGATGAGCCTTGACCAGACATCCAGATTCCTGATCAAGAAGAACAAAAAAAAAAAGAAAGGAACTGAGAAGTTCACAAGAGAGAAATAGAGTGATGAGTTATATGTATATCCATGTTTTTCTGTGGTTGTTCCACCATTTCCTTCTCTGTTATTATGGGCATTAGCCCACCACAGAAGCCACAAACTGAAAGGAAGAAACCCTGAGTTTACAGAAGACGTTGACAGAAGACTAACATTTGTTGTTTGATTGTTGTTTTGTGACATCATGGTGTGGCGTGGCCAATATATTTAGTCTGGAGAGGCTATTAAATTTTGAGTAGAATCAAAGGAAAAATGCAGCCATTTCAACATTTGTCAACAAGGGATTCTTTGACATGTTTACAAAGAATTTCAATTCCCAACCTCTGATTTATTGTTAGCTATCTAGGATTTTCATCACCGCCTCAAAGGAAGCAAACAAGAAACAGTTTCTTTTTTAATCATTGGATCCATATAACTAAGGAAGACATGTAGGCATACAGAATAATGAAAAGCAAATGAAATAAAGGAAAAGCATGCATAGATTATCCACAAGAACAATTGTCTTTTAAGCTGAATCAACAATTCATTTATTTTCTTAAAGCCACTTTAGCCCAGTTGGGAGTCTCTTGAAATAGCCTGTTTGGGAGTCCTGTGTTTTTGATTTTTACACGAGGGGGAGTTTATCATGGGATCACATCAGCTGCAATATCTGTCAGCATGTTAACATTTCTACCTGTTCTGCGCTCATTAAAATTATTACTTGAGTATTTAAATCCATTACACTGGCTAAGTGATAAATTGCTCAAAGTAGAAAGAGAATGTAGACAAGTGTAACTTTTATTTGAGTTAAAAACAGGTCAAAATACATCCACCAGACACGGTAATGGTAAACCACTTCAGTAAACCACTTGTCTGAGTATTGTTCCCGACCATGCCAATCCCTTTATGACCACTGCCTACCCATCTTCTGATGGCTGATTCCAGCAGGATAATGTGCCATGTCACAAAGCTCAAATAATCTTAAACTGGTTTCTTGAACATGGTATTGAGTTCCCTGTACTCAAGTAGCCTTTACAGTCACCAGATAGAGCATCTTTCGGAAATGATGGAACAAGAGATTTACGTCATGGATGCTGTGTGATGTTTTTATCTCGATATGGATCACAATATCTGAGGAATGTTTCCAGCACCTTGTTAAACTGCACCACTAAGAGTGAAGGCCGTTCTGAAGGCAAAAGGGGGTCCAAACCAGTACTAGCAAGTTGTACTCAACAAAGTGGCATATTCTTTTTGGAACATGTGATTGGCTTGTACTTCCAAATATCTCATCCATGGGAATGCAAACATGGCTGAAATGGAAAATGCGGGAACCAGCATTGCAACACTGGTTATTTGGGATTATTTATTTTGGACATACATTTCTCACTGTTTTTAAGAACTCAGACAAGGCGGTGCCCTCACAGCATCTGATCACATACCACATTTCTTGCATGCTTTAAGACTCCCAGGTGCTATCTTACATAAGACAAGCCACAGACACTCAGTGAACCCAGTTATGCCTGGAATGAATTTTTAATTAACTTGCACAGTCTATCTTTATCTTCGGTCCTTTGCCTTTCTTTATCAATCACTGTCTTAGACGCGCAGTAAGGGCCCACTGTAGATGACAGCCTTGACCGGGACATACCTGTAGGAGTCCATTGGTTCATTGTTTATGTTTACTTAAAAATTTTGCCTTGATTTTCATTTTTGTGCCACTGTCATCACACACTGTAAACCCAGATTTTGATTCCACTTAAAAATACTGAGTTCATATTACTTAAAATTGCCTAGAATGTGAACATTACTTATTAATGCTGAGTAGACTGTACTTTTTGATGGTCTATCTTACTGTAATCATGTGTTTGAGTTCAAACAACTTAATATCATCAAGTTTTGCACCTGCTAAAAATCTAGTTTATACCAGTTTAAACAGAGTGAATTATTGAGCAGCAGCATGGTGGCATGATGGATAGCACTGCTGCCTCACATCTAGAAGGTCTGGGTTTAAGTCCACCTTGGCCCAAGCCTCTTGCTGTGTGGAGTTTGAAATAGCAGATATTTGGTCCTTTGGTTTGGTTTTTGTTCACAACTCTCTCTCATATAGTTTTTTTATTGTTCCGTGGACAAATGTTATTTGTAAATGTTAATGTACCAGCATTCAGCAGGGCTGAGTTTTATCATGTTTGTTTTTTTACCAAATTTAAACAGACACAGTTCAACACTAAAAAATATTTTTGTTACTAGGCAGCATAGTGGCGTGGTGGTTAGCACTGCTGCCTCACAGCTAGAATAGCTATCTAATAGTCTGGGTTCGATTCCACCTCGGCCTCTTGCTGTGTGGAGTTTGTATGTTCTCCCTGTATGGGTTTCCTCCCACAATCCAAAGACGTGCAGTTACTGGGGATAGGTTGATTGGTCACTCTAAATTGCCCACAGGTGTGAATGTCTGTCTCAGCCCTACAACAGGCTGGTGACCTGTACAGGGTGTATCCTGCATCTTATTGCCTTGTCAGCTGGGATAGGCTCCAGCCCACACTCCCCCATGAAAAGGATAGGGGGAATTGATTGATCAAAAGACATTTTATTTTTTCATGAACTATAAAAGATAAGTTTGGTCAATTAGTAGTGCTTACTTAACAGGCTGAGTTAAATAAATGGGTGGTGATTGCTTAAACTAAGTATCTTCAGTTACGGAAACTCTGTTATTAGTACATTCAACTTAGATCTTTCATTCCATTCCAAAATGTCTCGAGTACATTGAACATAGTCCCCTTCACTTATTCAACTGTTTCATTACTTAAAAAATTTAAGGCAACGAGTTACCTTGTTTTTTTTAAGTAGATTCAACTTATCTGGGTTTACAGTGCATCGCATGTAAAAACTCACTGACATTCTGAAAAATGCAAGAGTAATTTTATCATTGTCATCAACTTTCAGGGTGATGTGTACATCCCCTGCCAGTAAACAGGTGTAGACAACTCCCTGGTGTAAAATGGGAAGATGGACAAAAGGAAAATAGTGCAATAGAGCAATTTATTATTAGCTGAAATGCCTCTGAATATTGGATTTATGTTCCAGTGGTGTGTTACTGTGTTTCAAAGTGGGTAACAGGTTGATTTAAAAAACAAAAACAAAACATGTGATAGTTCAGGAATCTTTACAGATTTTAAGAGTTAAATACCAGAAAAGGGATGTGGCTGTTTTCCTGTAAAAAACAAAGTAACCATAAACTCTAACAGTTACCTCCCAATATGACATACAAAGAGCCCACTCTAGGGACGAGTAATGCGGCTTTTTTTTTTCTTTTTCACTTCTCTTTTTCAGCCTGTGGAGTGTGTTTTGATGACTTTGGTCATACAAATTGAGAAAGGTTTTCTTGTGGTTTTAGCTCTGATACATTTCCACTTAAAGGAAATGGAGCTGATTAAAAGCAATTTCTAAATGATGTTTGGTTAGTCCCTAATTTGCTTGTTGTTTACTTTCTGTATCAAAATTAACCGGTGCTGTGAAACCCAATTCAGCCACCCAATTCATAACTTGGGCTTATTTTTCTGTTTAAAACGAGAGCTGTTAATTACAATACCGGAATTTAACATATGTTATTTCACTTTTGTTTGATTTATTACATTTAAAAAGTTTACCTCCATCTATTTCCCCCGGATGACAGGCTGAATTACATAATATACAAAACAGCAAATGGCCTGTGACCCTGCATGCATGAAAATTTGTTTAGTTTTCCTGAACTATGTCGATTCCAGTGGAAACATCCACACATCAAAGAATTTCTCTGCAGAAAAATGTAGATCGACTCTTCCAGAAAAGAGGCTGTGGTGGACAAAGGTGGGTTTTGTGTAATGAAAATGGTCCATAAAGGCCCATTGAGGAGCACAGGAGGGAAATAAATGTGAGCTGATTGAAGAAGGCGTGTTGTGACGGGATGGAAGCTGTGTTTGGAACAGGAGTGCAGCTGTGAAATGGCTGTATGAAAGTGTTTGCCATCCCGAGAGGAACCGTGACTGGAGACACAGTCATGCCAAAAATCTCTGTGTAAATACAGGTATGTGTGTGTGTCTGTGTATGCACTTTAGCTGTTCCAGTATATATGTTCTATTTCATTAATAACAAGCTTAAAGTTATCCCTAATTTTTATTTGGCCACTATCCCCGTCAAGGTAGTCTTGTGCAGCCATCCGACACTTTCATCACTCCTATGTTTGAGTCACTTCCTGGAAGTTCTGTTCTGATGACTTGCAGACATGCATTTGCATCACAGTGGATCTTCTGCACTATGTCAAGATGGCAAGTCTTTAACTTGAATCTTATTATGGAGAACAGAACAAAGTTGCAGGGAATATGGTAATATGTTTGGCACATGTACATGTACTGAAGTAAATTTCAGCATCATAGGGTAAATGGGAGACTCCATGTCTGCATGGACACTACAAAGGAAGCAACTTTGCACTGGGCCTTCAAACAGGGTAGAAAATAGTAAAGGGGACACATGACTATAATCCTGGCATCACATGCCATAAGATGCTACAGCAAAACTCTGTATTTTCTCGTTCTTGGACCGTTCTCTGCAAACCCTAGAGATGGTTGTGTGGGATGTAGCTCAGCAGTTTCTGGCACCAACAACCACGCCACAGTCTAAGTCACTTAAATCACCTTTTTTTTCCCCCCTCAGTTTGCTCAGTTTGAACTTCAGAAGGCCATCTTGACCATGTCTACATGCCTACATGTACTGTGCTGCAGTCATGTGATTGGCTGATTAGATATGTGTTAACAAGCAGCTGAAATGTTGTACCTAATATCTAATGTGTGTACATTCAGTATAATACTATATGTAGTTAACACAGAAATACATGTTGAAACATATTAAACTGATTGATTTGTCACTTAATATTGTGACAGCAACGAAGTCATGACACAAAGAAAATGACCTGAGTTTAATTAAATTAATTAACTCACTATATTGCCCTCTACCTACAACTTCCTTTATAAGGAGGAGGGAGTGATTATTGAGTGACTGTTTTTGGGCACTATTTATGGTAGTTACGTCAACATTATTTTTGTCCATTTTGCACATGCTGGCTATGTTATGTGTGATTATATCAACTCTGATTCTCCTTGCTCTTTAGAATATGGCAAGGGGAATATTTTAGGTTTTGCAGACACGTAACCACCAACTGTGTGATTATAACTTGCCTGCCATTTTGGATGTGTAACAATTATGGTGACAATGTAGCATCAAGTGAATAAGACCCCATTTACACAGGCTTAATGACTGGTCAGTGACCCCCTGGCAACCACTGGAAAAAGAGGTGTATTCACAACCGGTTGGCAAAAACCTCCTTGTGAATGCTTTGGTCTCTAGCAAATTACTGTGGTTGTAGTTTGAATGGAAGTTACAGACTTGTCTGCACAGAGTGTCCAGCTACTCTCCGAGCTGCAGTGAAACTGAAAAGTGGAATGCAAACCTGAAATGGCACAAATAAAAATTGCGCCTTTAAAAAAATGGCGAACTTTACCCATATTTGGTTTGCATTGCACTTTATCAAAGTTTTACTAATACTCATTTAGTAGTTAGTCAGTATACTGTATGCAGACAAACATGAAAAACTGCAAGTAACTGTGGCAGTCTGCTAGCAACCATAACAATCACAAAGAGGTTTTTGGTGCAGCACCTTCTTTGCTACCAATTTAACCCAACAACTGCCAGCAACTTCTAGGAACCTCTACCAACCATTTGAGGAATGCATGTTTCCCAAGTAACCAATGGTTGTATCACATCCTATATGGTGAATATCTCTTGAGCAATGTGCACATTACATCATATGAGAAACCTCAATTGCTACTTTATAACACAAGAACCACCAAGAAGTAGTCATGGGCAAGGGTCTAGATATAAGTCCCCATATGCTGCAAAGACCAAAATGCATACACTCACAAAAATTGGAAAAATGCTTTGTGATTGGTTCTTGAGATATCTATATATCTAATTCCCAGTCCTGTCAGTATAAGGCACAATTTAGCACATATCTCTCTTTAAAATGCCCCAACGGGATTGCTCCATTCACATGAACCAGTAGCAGGAAATCGAGTGCTTTTGTTTTATTAGCCATGTAAGAGTGTCTGTCATCCTCCTCCTCGTGCTGCTGCTCTCTGATGAGAAATGCGAGACTTTGCGGTGAGCAACTGCCCTCCATCATCTCAGCCAAACCATACACTCCAGAACAGAAATCTGACCAAGTCCAACAACACCGGCAGGAAATTAATGATATTCCCCAAAGTGAGCGGTTGCCTCAGACTGAAATGTATACAGTCGGCCTGCTCTTTCGCTCAATTCTTGCATCAAACATATTGTTTTACATTTATTTCACAATTTAATTCACTGTTATGATAAATACAGAATTATAATTATACACGTGACAGCGTTTGATTTCAACCACCCAACAAAGCAGCTATGTAGGCGTGCATCACTTGTGAAGTTTATTGCTTCATACATGTCACTCAGAGATCAAATGTGGAATGAAGAAGAAGAAGAAAACCATGATCATGATTGAGGTGAAGTGGCTGAGGCATGCAGAAGCCTGGCAGACGGTGCAATACATTCTTGGGAAAAAATCTGACAGGTGATACAACTTGGGGATGAAGATGGATCATACCAGGAATAGCACAAACATCATTCCAAAAGGTCAATACACGACAGCCACTCCAATGTCTTCTTCTGCAAACATGCAGAACAGTGCCACATTTTTCTTACTATGGTTCCAAGCAACTGGATGCCTTCAGCACAGTATATGAAATGTATTTGGCCAAGCAGCTTGGGTCTGTGGATAGCACTATATCTGTTTTTCAGTCAGCTGACTACTATGATGCAGACTGACAGACCAAAAAACTGTTTAACACTAAGATAATAAACATTGCATGTAAACTTTATCATGTAAACATTTTCATTGTGACTGGTGTGCACATGCTGATGTTAACATTAAATCCAAATCCCTGATGTACCTCACAGCTTAATAAATTTTGTTTTTTTTTTAGTGCTAATGTTTAGTTTTTGAACTGTTTCTGTTTACAAAGAGGATGCTGCTACTTGTTAGGACCAGACAACAATGATCTTCTGTTTTCTTACATAAAACAATGTCCTTTTTTTAGTGCCAAGCAATTTTGAAGACTTCCTCTGAAGGGGTGGTACGACAGATGCAGAAAAATTACTGCATCACATCATCATTTGGCTAATTGGGTTGATGTTTTTTTCCTTCTGTTATGTATCCCATTTGTTCCCAAAGAAACGTGGGGTGGTAAACCATGCCAAACCAGAAAAAGAACTTATTTTGTGTGGCTTGGATTAGTGTTATTGATCCAATAAATGGGAACAGATAATAGATGGATAAAAACAGGTCAAGCGCAACTTCTGTAAAGTCTTGAGTGGTGTGCAGTTACAGACTTATGATTAAAACCACAATACTCACAACCAGTTGAGCACACCATCTATATTACAGAATATTGCTGTGCTACGGTGCATTCGCTGTCTTTCATTAGCATATCATTGCTGCCCATTGGCCAAGCTTTGTCATCATTGCCAACACTTAATATATTCCACAACTTCTGAGCAAAGGCTTCTTTGTGTTCTAGCAAAAATATCTATTGGATTATTTTTGTCTTGCATACACTAACCATTGCGCAATGTGACTCATCATCTTTGCAGCACTAATAAAAAACATTCCCAGGTGGAACCAAATGAACAGAAATTCATCAGATCTGACATTCTTGAGATGGTTGCTTTAATGTGGTAAAAGAATTATATAAGCGTTGACCCGACACCTGTGTGGATTCATATGAGAAAGTCTGCTACCTGAACTGTTGTTCAGGTGCAAGCTATGCAAGACACAACTAAGCTCCTCTTTCTAGACTGGATAAATTAAGGCTAACACCCTAAAAAGCCAAGAGCGACAGCAAATAATCTTTCCCGCTCACGCTATCGGCTCTGCTGCACATTTACTGTAATTGGAGGCACTTAACTTTGACAACTTCCTGTGATTCTCCGGTGGTTGCTCCAATGCAGAACACAGATACTTGAAACCACATTAGAATTATTATCGCCTGCCACCTCTGCAGCTCTTTCATCTTTCTTTAAACAACTGCTCATCAAAGTCAGCAAAGGCAGCAAACGGATCATAAGTAAGGCTGAGGTTTGAGGTTTGCATGCAGCACAAAAACGTGATTCATGGTATGAAAAACAAAAACACGAGATGATTAAAACATTTTCCTCAAATAAACATCTGTTAACCAGACAAATTTCCACTTAATCGCCAGTGAAGTAGCTTGAAAAGATTATCTAGATTCTGAGGTTAAAATTCTGCTGGACGTGTATTGTGCAACATCTTTGGCCTAAACGGCATCGTCAGTGGCTTAATGCATTTTAAGCTCTCTTGGGTTGCTGTGTGTTGGGATAAACAGGCCAGTTCAGCAAGCAAAGTAGCTCTTCAGGTGTTTAAATAAACCACCTGTAGCTTCATTGCACTGTAAATGTATTCATAGTCCTTCACTTTACACCATAATAGCCTTTACTGAAGCACTTGCCTCTGCTGCTACTGCAGAAGAAATTCACAGCATCGTATAAAAGCTTTTATTGCAGCTTATGTAATTGTCCAGCAGTAAAAATGGCCCTGCCCACAGCAAGCCACATATTAGGCTAAGATGCCCGGCTGTTGGTATGATGTTCATGCTGTAGACGCAGGGTTAAGTGTCGAGACTGTATCTGCAAATGAGGTCTCCAAACACAGAGGAGCAGCATATTTCAGTGGCAGTCTTGGTGCAGATATAGCTAATAACACCAGGCAGAATACAAATTACAGCAGCCCCTGATTGGGGTGCCAACGAGGAAATGTGATGGAATGTGTGCTTTTCAACACTTACAATGTGATTCCATCAAAACCAAAACAGGTGCCAGTGCTGGAGTCGTCACTGAGCAGTGTTTGCTTAATTTTCTCCTCTCCTGCCTGCAAGTTCTCGGCACAGATTTTAAATATCTGATGAATAATTTAGATCAGACGATAATGGACTCAAACAAGAAGGAATGGAAGGACTTTCAAGAATCCTCACAAACACCACTTGAGAGGTGCTGGGATGAAAACTGGCAGCTTCTTATAATGCTCTTTAAAACCCGATATGCAGTTAAAAAGGAAATCTGTCAAGCTTTAAATCTGCCAGCACTGACTTTGCTGTCTGCTGTATTGCAGCTGGTCTTACTCACACTTCTAAGAGATTTGCACTCAGTGGCAAAAGCATTTTTTACAATCATGCCAAGTTCAAATGTTACTGCATATTTAAACACTAGAAAGTAATAGCAGGATGTAACAGAAATCAGGAATGACAGATAAAGAGCTCGCGATATTTAAGGTCAAATCATAAAACGTGTCATGTCAGGGAGGCTCAGGCCATGAGGCAACTGTTTGTTGTGATTTGCTGATTTTTTTTTTAACCTGTGCAAACATACATGGGAATACAGTGTATGAGGCAAAAACAGAGTTTGTACAATTCTGTTGAGCTTGAAAGAAATGAGAGGTGGATCACGACATTTTTCCTTGTAAATACTCAAATATGAAGTCCATTCTGTTGTGTCTTCACTGGGCTGAGCCCACAGACATACCCAAAAAGAACACTGTGAACAGAAATATATTTGGAGTTAACTTCTATTTTGCAGAGCTAAATTTAGTTCAATTTCTTTTTATGTCCAAGTGTTGTGCAGTCAAAAAGGTCACCACCTTGCTACTGTTTTGCCTGCAGTAAAGTTCATGAATTCCACAAAAGGATTATCCAGGATAAAAACCACAGCATGGAAGTGACTGTGTGCAATGACACTGCACAACAATATCTTGAAAGCAAAACACACACTCAGATGTGCTTAAGTTTAACCCAGTGCCAAAATTTCCTTTTTTGGTGTGGCTGAGATAGGCAATTGGTCTTAAAGAGAACCATATTGTGGCTTTTGCATCACTTGAAATGGAATTTACTTTGAACTCAAGACAGTTTGTTTATGCAGCATATTATAAAACAACACATGCTCACCAAAGTGCTTTACAAAAAGATCAGGAACAAAGGACTGACCGGATAAAGCACAGACATAAATATGGGGAAATAACTGAATTAATAAGGGCACACACTATCGAGATAAAATCCTAACACAAACTGCAATGCACATGCACCAACTGCAAAAAAAGCAAATAGGTACAGTTAAAAGTTTCCACTAGTCCAACTTCTATTAGAAATTTTATGGTTTTATTATTGAGGTTAATTGAGTTTCCATCAATTGTGTTGGGTGACAGTAAATAAACAGTACTTATTCATTCTGCTTAACCACCCAGTATTTTCTTTGTTCACTGTGTGTATGGAGTTTTTATTGCATTAATTCTTATTTATATATATTCTTTTTTTACCTGCTTGGTTAGTTTTGGGGGAAAGATACAGTTTGGATTAAAATGCACCATTTCACAACATAAAACACTTGTTGCTTTATTGAATATGCTAGCTTACCACAAGATTGTCCATCTCAGCTTTTACATACACTTCATATTATCAGCCAGGCTGTTTACAATTGGCTGGAAAAGGGTTACTCCATTTAAAGCCAACTAAGTTGGTGCCCAACAAGGTTATTATCATTAACGAAAACTAATGAAATAACAAAAACTGAAATTAAAAAAAAATTTCGTTAACTGAAAAAAAGAATAACGATATATAAAAGGAAAAAACGATAACTACGTAAAACTATATTGTGGGTTTATAAAACTAACTAAAACGATCTGAAATTATAGATAAAATGTTTGTAACGCTATTTAAAAGCCTTGTGGATTGATATGAAATCATTTTTCTGCTCTAGCAGTTTAAGCTGGGAGAATCCGGCAACTGTGCATGTGCATGTGCATGTGCGTGCTCACCGCACTGGTCCAAAAAATAATGGCAGCGGTCTGCCGAGAAAGCGGCAGAGTCGCATGTGGGGTTTCTTTGAGTACAATAGCGAGACAGAAAGAAGCGAGTGTCTTGATGTGGATGATGAAATAATGCGGAACACTTCCCAGGTGGAAAAACAACATAAAAGTCCACCTGAGAAGCACGCACAAGGCAGCTACGGAAACCCAAGAAGGGGAAAAAGTCCCAGCCGGCACTGCATATAAAAGACCGGCACACGACCACAAGGTCATTAACGCACATAACGTCGGCTACTTCCGTCTAATTAGCAAGCATCAAACCAAGCTAGCTATCTGAGTACAAAAACTAGTGGTGTGCGATACTGCAAGATTTGGTATCAATCCGATACAAGTAAATACAGGGCCAGTATTGCTGATACTGATACCGATACTTTTTAATAATTCTGAAGAATTTTCATGAAGTTTAAGTGTTTTGTGATTTTTTTTTTCCTTTGGATCATTAATTAGTTAAAAACCAGGATAGAATTGGGCAAAGTTTATAGGTAAATAAAAACTACACTGCCTGGCCAAAAAAAAATAAAAAATAAACGTTGCCACCTGGATTATAATCTGGGGTTGCTGCAGTTGGTCAGGTCTAGGTTGGGCAACATTATGTGCTCAAAGATTGAGGTCAGCTGACTACCTGAATATACTGAATGACCAGGTTATTCCATCAGTAGATTTTTTTCTTCCCTGATGGCACGGACATATTCCAAGATGACAATGACAGGATTTATCGAGCTCCAATTCTGAAAGAGTGGTTCTGGGAGGATGAGACATCATTTTCACACATGGATTGGCCATCACAGAGTCCAGACCTCAACCCCATTGAGAATCTTTGGGATGTGTTGGAGAAGGCTTTGCGCAGTGGTGGAAATCTGCCATCATCACTGCAAGATCTTGGTGAAAAATTAATGCAACACTTGATGGAAATAAATCTTGTGACATTGCAGAAGTTTATCGAAACAATGAAGTGAATGCATGCCGTAATCAAAGCTAAAGCCGGCCCAACGAATATTAGTGTGTGACCTTATTTTTTGGTGGCGACTTTTTTTTTTGGCCAGGCAGTGTATTACACACATTTAGCACATAATGCTGCTGTCTTGTGAAGTTGGTTGTTGAATACAATTTTTAAACGGTATCTTTTGTCGAGCTTTTATTGCACAATAGTCACTCTTGCACCTTGAATCTTGCACCTGACAAAATATGAAAAACTAAAACTAATATTAAAACTAAGGAAAACTAAACTAAAACTAAGCATTAAACCAAAAATAAAGACTAATAAAAATGAGCAAAACCACTCTGAAAACTAACTAAAAGTAACTGAATTAGAGAAAAAAGTGAAAATGAAATAAAACTAAACTATAATATAAAATCCAAAACTATTATAACCCTGGTGCCCAATGGTGATAACTGGTAGTGGCCATTTACTGGGCTGGTAACACATCCATCATGTAAAGGTTGTCACACAGCTGGTGTGGCCAGCAGTGTTGCCAAGTCTGCTTATTATAAGCGACTTTGGGCTTGTTTTTTTCTAAAGTCTCTTGCAAATCTCGTGAGTTGCGGGTTGCGTTTTTATTTTGGGCTTGTTTTTTAACGTCAAGTTGCATATTTGGGCTTGACTTTCTTTACAAGTAAAACTCGTTGATTATCTCTCGGCGCCCCGTAATAAAGCAAAAGACAAGTGGTAGGTAGTTTGTCCCTTCCAAGCCCCCGTTTCCTGTTTATCGCTCCTGCACAAGTTGACCGGGCGCACACCCAAACAAACACTCATAACAGCCCAGAGTGAGAAGGAAGGATAAGAATGAGCTCCAGTAAGTGGGGAAAATACAGAAAAAATATAATAAAGAGTGGGAGAAAGAGAGCACACTTAAAGAATGGATCCAAGGTCAGATAGGAGACAGTGGCGCAAAAAATAGGTGTGCGCTATATGCAATACATGGGGGGCCTTACAAGAGGGGGGCGCCAAGTCGCATTTTCTGTATTTAATAGCTGTGCATATATGATCAATAACAGGCATGGCGTTGATTAGGCGCCCCTGTGCACCTTCACCTCCCCTCCTGTCGCCCCCTTATACACACAAACATTTTTTTTTGTTTGTTTGTGATTGATGGAAAATAAAAGCCTGCAATAGAAATCTTGTATTTTATAAGTCCATGAATAAGTGAGATCTGCAGGCATGAACACAGTAAACTTTGAGAGGGTGTGTGTGTGTGTTTTGGGGGTGTTAAAAATGTGTCTGCATACCTCAGAAAGTAGCTGGGGTCCTGATGAGAGATGTATCAAAGGCACTCTGCAGATTTTGCAAGTGTGAAATATGTGCTCACCATGCTGATTTAATTCAACATACTAATCCCGAGAAGCACGCAAAAAAGACTGTGCACCTTTTTCTTCTGTAAGGCTAAGAAACATGGGTTTCACTGTTCCAAAACACAATGAGACAAAACAAAGAAACGAGCTATACTACTATAGAGCTATACTGGTTAAAAGCAGCCTCAGTTTTACACAATGTTGTGGGTTGCCATTTGGGCTTATTTTGGGCTTGTTTTCATAGAACTGGTTGCCTGTTTCTGTTGGGAGATCTGGCAACACTGGTGGCCAGTTCTGAGTCGCCACAAAGTGGCTGTAACCTGTGGTAATGCTGACTTGAATAGGTTTCCATTTGTCTGCCTTAATCTGATTATGCCTTTCTAGACATTTTTTTTTTTTCCTTTTTTGATTTTTGTGTGTTCTCACATTAAAAAAGTTATATAAACCCAGGATCGTGGACTTCCATGGGAAACTTTTCTTTCTGTAAATTAATTGCCACATTTATTTTTCACTCTCAGAGTTTCCACTGACATTGCAGTCATGAGTTCCTACTAGCTAATTAGTTTTTGTATTACACCGTCAGGAATTATTGGGAGTCAGTGATGGCACTTACTGTATATACCAATTTTCTTGCTCTTCTGTGATAACTAACAAAAATCAAGTCCAGCAACTTTTTATGCAGCTGCAAACCCACTCGATAAAAATTACAATTTTAATGAATGACATCCATATTATGTCATCTTCTGGAGTAAAAGTGATCTCTACAGATGCAACTTGAATAATTACGACCACAATTTTATACCTTTTTCCATAAGACAATAAACTGAGCTGCAAATTACTCCAAATGCTGATGTTTCTGATGTGAAGAATCCACTTATGCTGTACTTTCATCCATAGTATAAAAATGTCTTATAGCTTAAAAGCCTTTCCGTGAGAAAGATTAAACTTTCCAATGTTATACGAAAGGATCCAATGTCAGGTGAAATAACTCATCCATGCAGTGCGTTTTATTTAATCTTCTCCCACTAAGTCAAAGGAATTAAAGGGTAGCATAAACCGGCTGATTTAAAATGTATCGCGTGTTCATATGCTACTGTACATATGAAATATATAACGCAGCGTAGCCCTAACAATAAACAAACCATTTTGCCAAATGCATGCTCACTCATCCACGGCAAAGAGGTAATTATTATGTAATCATTTTGCCTGTATAAATATTACATAACACGGAGTGTGTCGGGATTTGGTGGATAGACTCCTGAGATGAACCAGATGCTGGCCCGTTTAGTTTGGGGAACACATTGGATTCATTGAGAAATGGGAAGGGTCTACATATCCTGTGTGTGTGTTTGTGTGTGTGTGTGTGTGTGTGTGTGTGTGTGTGTGTGTGTGTGTGTGTGTGTGTGTGTGTGTGTGTGTGGTTTGCATTACCACAAAGTGCCAAAGCGAGTCCTTAAATTTACTAATTGATTACCCTTTGTTGTGTTGCTTTCTGTAATCATCATTGCCTGTCCCGCAGCATACCCAGTGCAAGGCTTATGATTTAAAAGCTTTCCAACTTGAGATTAAAGCTTCGTTTCACACATGTAAGCAAACCAGTAAAGTAAAGCGAAAAAGAACTTGCCTTATTGATGATAATGTAGTGCACGTCTAGTTTTAACTGCTTTATATAGTCAGTAGTTCCTAACCTAACATCAACCCATCCAAAAATAAATAAAAATCTACAGCAAAGGTGTCTAACTCATTTTAGTTCATGGGTCATATATTGCTCAAACTTAAATCAAGTGGGCCTGATCAATAATTTCATAGTAATATATTTGCAAAAGATGACCACAAATTTTTCCCTTTATGTGGCATAAAGAAGTAAAAAGTACAGTCTGAAAACCTTGAAATTAATTAACCGTCCATTTACAAAACAGATGATAAGCACCCTGAGATGCTCTTGCCCTTTCATGCAATTAAAAAAAAAATAACATCCATATCTCCACAAAGTTCTCAGTTGTAGTCGAACCAAAATCAGCTGATTGCAGCATAGGAAGATAAAGGTAAATTTGATGGTTTTTCCACTCATTGTGCAGATAATCACAAAACATTTGTAAAATAAGTAGCGGGATACTGCGAAATACTGTACTGTAAAATGTAATTACAGTAATATGTTACACATGTTACACAGGACAATGACAATGAACCCCAAACAACATTGGTTTTTGTAAATTGTCACTTATGAAAATTATATATATTATAACGTAAAATTAATGCAGTGGATAAAAAAAAACTCCCTTAAATGTATGGAGTTCAAGTATAAAATAGCTTTAAAATGAAACAGTATTAGTACCCTAAATTCTCTTTACATCACTGAAAAGATCCTTCCAACAAGCTTAGGCTAACTTCATAATTCAAATCCATAACTACTGAAAAAATGTCTAAATCTTCTGTACTTTTGGGGTATTATTATTGATCTCAGCATAACAATAGTGTCATTAGATTTTCCTCAATCAATAAAGACTTCACTGTGACATTAAAAATTCTTGTGGCTGGCAAAGAGATCTGCAGCATAAACTACTGCTACTGTATTTGCTATTTAAACAAGGAATACCACCCCAGTTGTTCCCAGCTTGTTATCCAGCATGTGTACGTGCACCAAAAGTTGCTCTACGAAGAGTGTTTTGCACATATAGAAAGAAGTCAGCCGAGTGATGGCTAACACATGGACAAACAGACTCTGAGCTGTTTGTGTTGGTACAGTAACGGAGTGGATTGTGTGTGTGTGTGTGTGTGTGTGTGTGTGTGTGTGTGTGTGTGTGTGTGTGTGTGTGTGTGTGTGTGTGTGTGTGTGTGTGTGTTGGGACATTTTGTTAATGATGTGATGATTTATTGCATTTGCTATTCAGCATGATGCAAATGTTCTTTTTTCAATTTCATGCCCTTTGTGCTACTTTTGTTATTACATCAGTAAGCGCATCAAAGAATTAAAATGAGACATAATAATACCAAACACAGGGGTAATATTTCAGTCTATTTCCTCCTGGTAAATCCAGCTTTTCCTTCATGATTGATTCCCATAGTCTGACAAAAATCCGGTTTCAAACTAGAAGCTTTAAAATCTTTTTCCTTTCGGTATACTGTCATCAATCTGCTGCAGGACCAAGATCAATGATCTTCATAAATCCACTGAGATTCCACGAGTCCTGTTTTTTTGTCCTTTTCAAAGTTATATCTCTGTAAAGCTTCTTGTTCCAAGACAGACTCACAAATAATATGACTTTCCCTCCCAGTGAGAGGCCCTGCACTTTGGGAATAGGGAGCAGATGCTGTAGGGAACATCAGGTACTAGACATCCAGGGGGTGGGGCAAAGCAATGTCTCTTCACACACCCTCAGACGCCCTCAAAGTCATAAACAGTCCACTTTGTCACCCAAACATAAACGATATCAGAGCAAAGAGATGTATTATTGTTTTCTGGCATCAAACCTGAATGGCCAATTAGGACCCACAATTTTTAGGAAAAAACAAACAAACAGATTTAAAATGCTGATTGCAGTGAAAAGTCCTCATAGCTTTAAAATTTGAGGAGCATTTTAGCTCTTTTGAAAGAGCAGGTTATACCCACAGCAGTTACAACACTGGCACATGATCCTGATCATTTCCTGCAACTTGATGAGCCATCACACACTGGTAAGGTATTAGCTCATTAACACATGCCATTGTCAACAAAATGCTGACACCATAGTTTTATTACAAGAGCTGAATATGACCTCCACTGAGCTTCACTGCCACTTTGTCCCATTGACTTCTCAAGGAGGGTGGCACAGTGGACCAGCGATTCGCACTGCCACCTCACATCTAGAAGCTTCTGGGTTTGAACCTCCTGGTTGGGTGGGGCCTTTTTGTGTGGAGTTTGCGTGGTTCCTTCAGTTGCTTTGGTTTCCTCTCACAGTCCAAAAATCTTTCAAGGTACAAAATCCCTTTTCTCCTCAGACTAAATGTATAAAAGATGCATATATTATCTGTGTTTGAAATTGTTGAAATTTGAGCATCATGGTTAATATACATTAATGGACTGTCTAGCCTTGAAAATTGTTATAAAAATTGTTTTTAAAAAGACTAGCAGTGAAAGAGCCTCTGTAAGCTGCCTCAGGTATGCTTGTATTTGCGTTCTTGGCATACCTCTGAGACTACCACTTATATCTGTGTTTCACACCACTGGCTTTCATGCCCAGAAGTCGCACTGTAAGTGATGCGAGAGTGACTTCTGGGCATGTTTACACTGATGTGATTTATATTTTGAACAGATGTAGGAGAAGAGTTTGTTTTAGCAAGTGAACTGAAAGAATTTGAAGGAGCTTGTTCCATTTTTGTGTTGTTTCGAGAAGAAACAGAATTTGACTAAAAAAACACAGCTATTCAAATATTTGTATGTCAGTGGATTTTTAAAGCATTCGAGTTCAGTTACACTCAGATCTGCTGCTCATCTGCACATTTTGTTTTCTGCCTCGTGTGCCAAAATGTTGTATAATAGTGCTCCTGCAGCGACTGACACATACTAAGGGCTGAATAAAACAATTTGCAGCAAGCGATCTGTATAACCCGACACCTGCAGCATGACTACATGCAGTACAAGAAGAACATTTCAACACAGATTTCAAGAAAAATAGAAGTAAATCCTTCCTTGTTTTTCATCATGCAGTGTTTTCCATGGCCTGCTGTGATAAGCCACCGGGATTTCAGTGACTCTGTGATCTGGACCCAGATAGCTAAGAACAGTGAAGTCATTATGATACTTCCAGAACAGCCAAAATTAATCCATTTGCCAGCCAGCAGCCCTGGTAGTTCAGTCAAACCAGAAGAACGTCTCAAGCAAACCAAAAGAAAATATGGGGTCCTATCGTTTATGTGTTCAGAGATTTTTAGTATGTTATACAAGACTGTGTGTTATTGTGCTCAGATATAAAATGCAGATGTTTTACTAGCATGGAGCAAGCTCCTAAAATGGTACAAGGCAAATTGTATCATTCTGACTGTTACACAACTTAAGAATTTTGAACCAACTTTCAAGTGACCTTATTAGCATTGGCAAGTTAGCAAGGACATAAAACAATAAACAAGACAACTACACTATCAGACCAAAGAAATTCTTCCTGAAGATTTTGGCAACTTGGAGTGGCTTCATCTCTGGTGCACATTTCAAAGGTGTCAGGTGGTTCGAATTAACAACATAAATAGATGCAGGCATGCAAAAGAACTATGCCTACCTGTTGCCTAAGTTGGATAATCAGTAGATAAACATTTGAATATGTAAAGATGCACAGATGTGGTGCTTCAGCACTTGAGTTCTGGCCTGCCTGAGCCCTCTGTGTAGGCAGCTGAAGAGGTGAAATGTTTACATGACTGGCTGCTATGTCCTCTGTTGGGTTGAAATTGAAATCCAATTATTAAGTTTGACAACAATACCTCATTACTGTAAGCTTGCCAGCATAAATCAACTGACTTCCTCCACGCAGACACAGAATCTAAAACTAAAGCATGCATGGGGTGCAATTTTCTCACATCTCTAAATTTTATGAGTGATGAGTTTAGAGCAGTTTCTGACAACATGATGATGGCTGCAGTGTGCCAGGGTAATGAGATGCAGGGTGGTCCACACCCTCTGCTGTCCCATGGTAGCTCATTAGTGATCATTTTTCCAGTGGCTGTTGGGTTTATTGCATAATTTTTGATAAAATTACAAAATTGTGTGTTTTAATGATACCAAGCTTTGAGCCAAAGAGTGACAGGATGCAAAGAACAGCTACAGTGATATTCTCCTCAAGGTGGCTGTAAAATGCATGAATAAAGATTTGTTGGTACAGTTCACAATGGTCAGCCTACACATTTTTTACTATGGGAAAGTTTTTTGATAATCTGCTCTAATAAATTCCCACCGTTATTTTGCCATGATCTCAACCATCCTTTCAACCTTCTATGGGAAAATGCTGTTTACTGTTTAGAGTTTAGGTTTAGATTAGGAAGTGATGGCACTCACTGAGTCAAACGCACAGTCATAAAATGTGTCCACTGCAGCCTTTCTAAATATTTGCACTTTGTATTTATGTATGTAGTGGGTTCTCCTCAAGCAAAGCACCCAAGGGCAACCAGAGATGACCATTGACAGCAAAAGAATTTGACTGTTACGTCAGATATTCACAGGGTGAAGCCTCACAAAACCCTGCTGCTCCTTTTAAATCTCAAAATAGACCTTGACTGCATTCCTGTCTCGCTTCTGAGACACAGTGTGTTTTTGAGCATGTAATGAAAGTCAAGAACTGCTAACACTTGGTTTGTAGTGTGTCTCAGTTTGGATGCACATTACTCATTAACCACTGATAGAAATATAAGCACACCTATTAATTTATCAGTAAAGAGAATAAAAATGTAGATGATGTAGATTTTTTCCTTTATTTCATGAAACGTACCTATACAGTCCTGGATATTTTATATAACAACACCTCTACTTGTACGCGCATTCCTGCTGTCATTAAAGTTATGTAAGTGAAATTTGCCAAAGGGGAAATCCCATTCAAATTATCTTTTTAATATCCCCAACCTGGCATTAGAAATTGTAGAATCCTGTCAACAAAGGAGCAAATCAGCCAACATCAACAGTCCATGATAAATGCCCTGATTTTGTTTTAGAGACTTATTCTGTTCCAAAATCCCCATTTTTTTCACCCATTTATTCAGTGTTGGTCAACTTTGAATGCTTCAGTGTTTTTTGTTTAAAAAAAAAAAAACTAAACAAGAAAAACAAATAAAATTTGGCACAAAAAGTAAGGAAATTTGTGTTTGGGCAAGTATTTGTTGTAACAATGTTTCTTGGCATTAAATCTTATACCATAGGAAAGCCTGTTAAGTTCCCTTTAAATGGTGCCACATTTGTAACAAAAATGCATTTGTGGGTGTAGCAGCAGAGTTGAGCACCATTTCCTCATGATGGCCACACACTACTGTGTGGGGGTGAGCGTTGTCATCTTGGAGGACAGAGTTCGGTCCCAGACTGTGGAGATACGGGATTAGCACTGGTTGCAGAATCTCATCTCAAGATCTTTCTGCATTGAGATTGCCTCCAATGATGGCAAACCTGATTGTCAGCACCTGGGGTACCAACAAAGAGAGTACACATTGCCAAAAATATTCACTCGCCCATCCAAAATCATTGAATTCAAGTGCTCCAATCACTTCCATAGCCACAGGTGTATAAAGCCAAGCGTGTAGGCATGCAGACTGCTTTTACAAACACTTGTGAAAGACTGGGTCTGTCATGGTCATCAGCCGTATGCCCAGTGTTTTGTGTTTTTTCTGTGAGGTTCTGTTTTTTTGTTTTATCTCTGCTGTGCTTCTAACTTTGCTTACAGTTTAGTTTGTTATAGTTTTCTGAATTCTGTTATTAGTTATTGTATTCCATTCCTGTTTTCCTTTGTTCTTCTCATATTCGCCATGTCTCGTGTTCTAGTGTCTGTTTTGTCCTTCTGTGTCACTGTCTGTTGTCTCGTGTGTGTTTTATATTTAATTGTATTCCCCGTGTTGTCTCAAGCCTACGTTTGTATGATGTTTGGTCTCTTCCTGTTTTATTTTGGCAGTCTCCTGTTCCCTGTGTGCTCTGTTTCAGTTCTACTTCTCGTTGTCTCATTAATGTCATTCTGTCCACCTGCTCTGCCCCAGCTGTCCCTACTTTCCTAATCACCCTCCTGTGCATTTATTGTCTCAGTCTCCATTTGTCCCTTGTTGGTTTGTCTGTTTGTCCATGTATCTGTTTCTATGGTCCCGTGTTGCCTAATGTTTTGTTTATATTATCTATAGTCCCCAGTGAGTTTCCCAGCATTACTTCCGTTAGTTCCTAGTTCTGCTTGGTTTCTGCATTTCCTTTTGTATTCGTTGCCTTAAGTTCAATAAATGGCTCGTTTTCTGTTTAAACCTCGTTTGCCTCCACTCATCCAGTATTTGGGTCCTTACAACCTCCACGCTTCACATACTGAGCTTGCTCTCAGGAATTCTGTGAATACCAGCGTGGCACTATTATAGGCTGCCGCCTGTGCAACAAGCCCAGTCATGAAATTTCTTTGCTACTAAATATTCTGCGGTTAGCTGTTATAGCTGCAAAGAGTGGGCCAACATCATCTTAAACCCTATGGATTACGAATGGGATGTCATTCAAGTTCATATGCGTGTGAGGGTAGATGAGTGAATATATATATATATATATATATATATATATATATATATATATATAATGCCCAAATGGTACAACATTTGGGCATTATATATATATAAATTAGGGCTGGGACTTTAACGCGTTAATTTCGATTAATTAATTACGGGGAAATTAACGCGTTAAAAAATTTAACGCATTTTAATCGCACTTTGCACCGTGGAACGTTTCTCAGTGCGCGAGTTCCCGGCATACAGATTATATCGACGCACAATGTCCAAATTAGGGGCCGCATCCTGCAAAGGACCCGGCCCACGTCTTTCGCAGCCCACGAACACCACAAAGGCCGGAAGTGAGCAGCTAGCCTTCATATCAGCTGCCGTCACCTCTGCGTAGCTCATGTCGCCTAGCAACCGTGAGTGCGAAGCACAGCTGTGTAAAAGCAGCTGTTAAACGGAGAACGAACTTTTTCTCCTTTTTGTGGTTTAATTTTAAGTCTTTAATTCAAAATAAGCTGTTAAAACAAGCATAACACATTTCAACATCAAGGAATACAGCTGAGCGAATGATTAATTTCCAACTATGAGACATTAATGTAGAATAAAACTATCCAGTTATGATGCTGAACTTTAATTTCAGGAGTTTGCTTATCACAGGAGCACTTCCACCCTTCATTGGTCTGTGTAGTAGACTGGTGGGAAAATAAACAAAATTTTGAAGTTTAAGCCTATGTATATTGATTTATTCATCAACTAAACTTAAATTAATATTTCTCATGTCAAATATTGAAATGCGATTAAAATGCGATTAATTTCGATTAATTAATTACAAAGCTTGTAATTAATTCGATTAATTTTTTTAATCGAGTCCCACCCCTAATATATATATAATATGTATATATTGTTTTGTTTTGGAACAGGAAGGGGCCATCCCCAAATTGTCTCCACAAAATTGAGATTCCAGAGAACACGTCTCCACTGCTCTAGAGTCCAGCGGCGGCGTGCTTTGCACCACTGCATCCAACACTCTGCATTGTGCTTGGTGATCTAAGGCTTGGATGCAGCTGCTCAGCCATGGAAACCCATACCATACCATACCATACCATCTTTATTTATAAAGCACTTTAAAACAACCACAGCTGACACAAAGTGCTGTACATTAAAACACAAATAAATAACAATTTAATAACTCTTTCAGGTTAAAAAAAAAAAAAAAAAAAAAAAAAAAACAGTTTAAAACTAGATCCCGCTGGAGTTAAAAGCCAAGGAAAAAAGATGGGTTTTAAGACGAACTTTAAAAGTGGACAGTGAAGGGGCCGCTCTAACCTGCAAAGGCAAGTCATTCCATAACTTAGGACCAACAACAGAGAAAGCCCTGTCCCCTCTGAGCTTCCTTCTTGATCTTGGTACCTCCAAGAGCAGCTGGTCTGCTGACCTGAGAGACCGGCAAGGTATGTAGGGGTGAAGAAGCTCAGAGAGGTAAGGCGGGGCAAGATTGTGCAAAGATTTAAAAACAAACATAAGAATCTTAAAATGAATCCTAAAATGTACAGGCAACCAGTGAAGTGAGGCCAGGACAGAGGTCATGTGCTCTCTCTTTTGAGTTCCCATCAAAAGTCGTGCAGCAGCATTTTGAACCAGCTGCAGACGTGAGAGTAGCGACTGACTGACTCCAAAATAAAGTGAATTACAGTAATCCAGTCGAGATAAAATAAAAGCATGGATCACTGTTTCAAAATGCTGCCTAGATAGAAATGCTTTTACTGATACCAATTGCTTCAAATGATAAAAACTGGACTTAACCACAGCTCTGATTTGGCAGTCCAATTTAAAATCACTGTCCACCTTAAAACCAAGATCAGTAATAATGGGTTTAAAATATACCTCCAAGGGTCCCAGGTCAACAGAGGAGGACTCACAGGAGCCACTGGGTCCAAACACCATTACCTCTGTTTTCTTTTCATTAAAATTTAAAAAGTTCAAGGCCAACCAAGCTTTAATATCACCTAGACATGCCAGGAGATGTTTTATGGAATGGATATCCTTCTTCTTCAAGGGCAAATAAATTTGACAATCGTCAGCATAACAATGAAATGAGATTCCATGTTTTCTGAGGATAGAACCCAGAGGCAGTAAATACAGTGAGAAAAGCAGTGGGCCCAGAATTGAGCCCTGCGGTACACCACATGGCAGAGAAGCAGCAGATGATTCAGCATCAAGAATGCTCACAGAAAAAGTTCTCTCTGCCAGGTAAGAACTGAACCATTTAAGAACAGTGCCACCAATGCCTACTAAGTGGTGTAAACGAGATATTAAAATGTTGTGATCTACTGTATCAAAGGCAGCAGTTAGGTCAAGTAAAACCAGAACAACATGGTTCCCAGAATCACATGCAAGAAGGATGTCGTTAAAAACCCTTAATAAAGCAGATTCTGTGCTATGAAGGGTTTTAAAACCTGACTGAAAAACCTCCAGGGTGCTATTCTCATCTAAAAACTGTTTCAGCTGACAGTACACAATTTTTTCTAAAACCTTAGAAAGAAAAGGCAGCTTGGAAATAGGCCGATAATTAGCCAGCACAGCAGGATCAAGACCAGGTTTCTTAAGCAGTGGCTGGACTACTGCATGTTTAAAAATAGCAGGGACCACACCTGAGGACAGACTGCTATTTATAATGGTAAGAACAGGCTGCCCTATACTAGATAAAATTTCTTTAAAAAATCGTGGAGGGACAGGATCATGGGGGGAACCTGATGGCTTAATATGGCCGACCACATCCTCTAAAAGTGAGAGAGTCACAGACTCAAACTGAGTGAAAACAGCAGAGCAAGGGACTGAAACAGAGGGGTCAGAACCAGGAGCTGTGATAAGAGCCCTGGTACTAGCAACCTTTTCAATAAAAAAACGCAGAAAATTATTGCACGTATCAGGAGAAGCTTCCAAACAGGCATTCTGTGGAGCATTAAGCACAGAGTTAATAGTGTTAAACAAAAGACGTGGGTTATGGCTGTTGGAGGAAATAATTTTTGCAAAGTATTCCCTTTTTGCCTCTTTAACCGTGCTCTGGTAGTGACGCCAGCAGTCTTTTAAAATTTGAAGAGTCACCTGCAGTTTATCTTTTTTCCACCTTCGTTCAGCTTGGCGACATTCCCTCCTCACAGCACGAGTTCTGACATTAAACCACGGCTCAGGTTTAGTCTTTGGCTGCCTGGTTTTTAATGGAGCCACCGAGTCCAGGATGGTTTGACAGGAAGAGTAGAACCAAGAAATAAGCTCTTCTGTATCAGAGGAGAGAAAGTCAAACGAACCACAGAGGTGAAAAAAACCCGTTCCATGAAGCTCTCTGTGTGCTGTTCTTGAGATAATCTAAAGGCCACATGAAGTTTGGAGGTCTGTAGTGACTGACTGCAGTAGATTGGTGACCTGTGCACACTATGCCCCTCAGTATCCACTCACCCCACTCTGTCATTTCATGTGGACAACCACCATGAGACACTGTCATTTCCAATCACTGTAGAATATTTAGTGGTGAGGAAATTTAACCACTGCACTTGTTGCTCGGTACCACGCTGGAATTGACTGAGCTCCTGAGAGCGACCCATTCTTTCTCAAATGTTTGTAGGAGCAGTCTGCATGCCTAGGTGCTTGGTTTATACACCTGTGGCCGTGGAAGTGACTGGAACGCCTGAATTCACTGATTAAGATGGATGAGTGAATACTTCTGGCAATACAGTGTAGGTTCACTTAAAGAGTGGATGACCCTTTTCCTGCACTTCTACCACAGAGAGATTTCACCTCTCAACATTTTACATGCTGTCATAAAAAGCCCAGAGATCAAAATGATTGAATATTTCAGACTGTTAGGAACCACTTAACTAAACTAAACTACCTAACTGTGCACAAAGTGCTTGCAGTTTATCTACTTGAACCAACAATATTATGCAACCACCTAGCATTGCTTAGTTTTTCTTTTCTTTTTTTTTAGCTTTTCAAACTGGTTAAGCTCTTTAAGCAAATCAAGTTTGAGCTATTTTAAGCATTTTTAGGCATTTCAGCTCCAATCTTTGAGCGTTCAGCATTCACATGACATTTTCTGCAGGACATGGTTTTTTTTTTGTTTTTTTTTCTAGTGACTTTTGAACCATTAGAGAAAAAATGATTCATAACCATCTCAACCACGCGTCTTCTTGTTTGGCTGCTTTCAGCACTGCTGGTATTTATGAAACTCTCTCTCCAATTGATCATTCTGAGTTAACTTCAATAGTTGCTTCCTCCAAACCACCAACATGTCTATTGGCTATGTACCACAGGCTTTTAAGGTGGCATTAATTAAAGCATCACTTAAAAAGTAATCTCTTGACCCAGCTGTGTTAGCTAATTATAGGCCAATCTTCAACCTTCCTTTTCTCTCACAAATCCTTGAAACGGATCAACAGCAGAGGAACGGTTTGTTTGAAGAGTTTCAGTCAGGTTTCAGAATTGATCACAGTACAGAAACAGCATTAGTGAAGGTTACAGATGAGCTTCTGGTGGCCTCTGACAGTGAGTAAACAGCACTGCCCCTCAAAGAAGCAGCTGCTGCA